>NC_139570.1:4479260-4796760 GCF_965112155.1 Podarcis liolepis
CCAGTATTGCTCTTGTAGAGTTTTTAGTCCAGCAACATCTGGAGGGCCATAAATTTTCCCCACCTCTATGGCAGTTTCATGCAGAAAAGCCACATACACCTGGGAGGTGTGGATCATAAGAAGTCAGACACAGAAAACGCAAACACTCAGCACATGCCAGAATGGACAGAAAAGGCAGACATCTGTGGATGCAATGGGTAGGGGATGTTTCACTGGGGGTGTTGGTTTGGGTGTGGCAAAGTGGGGTTCTCTGGTGGTCTTTCACATCCCCCACTGCGAGAAAGAAGTGTTAGAGACCAAGGCAGTCCCATGCAAGCCTGTAACTCTCCCAAAGCATGTGCAATTGAAATAGCCCCATACTGTGCTCCTGCTTAGCGGTGCCTCCACTGCTGTTTCCCATGTGTCCAATTTTAGCCTTGTAAGCTCATCTGGGCAGGGACCTGCTCCTGTTCCTGCTCTGTAAAGTCCCCGTGCGAAGTGCCCCGTGCTCTTGCCCGCTGCAGGGTAGAAAGCGGTGTAATAAAGCGGGGAGGGAAGGCAAGTAGACGAGGCAAGAGACCCTAGTGAGGGAGAAGGAAGGAGGGCACAGGAAGTTAGAAGCCTGGAGGGGGAAGCATGGGGACAACTGACCCTCGTATGTAGGTCCGGGCAGGAAAGAGCTGAAGCTCTCCCGGCCAAAAAGACCAAGCACTCACCGGCCAGAGAGGGGAAAGTAAGCCTCCCAACGGAGGGACAGATCTCAGAAGAGACCAGCTGATGAGAAGCAAGGGGAAGGTGGATAAGAGACTTGAAGGGCGCAGGCAGACATCTGGGTATCTGCAAGCGGAGATGGCGGGGGCGCAGAAGGGGCTTGCTGAGGCGCGCAAAGTATGGGCGCCCCTGCTATGGAGAAGAGGGGGCGCAGGAAAGGCGAGGCGAACGCGGCGGTGGGGCGACGCCGAGCCCATGAATGGAGGGGCTTAGGAGGAAGGGGGGATCGGAGGAAAAGTTGGAGAAGAAGGAGGGGGCGGCCAAGCACTCACCCGGCTGCTCAGGCTCTGCTCCGCGAACGTCCCATGTTGGCAGCAATCGCCGCCGCTGGGTGCAGCAGACGGAGGGCCGGGGAGGCGCCGCGCTCTGACCCGGAGCTGGATCGCAGGCGGGCGGCGCAAGGAAGGGGAAGTGGCAGGCGGCGGCGGCGGCGGCGGCAAGGCAGGCAGGGTCGGGACTCGGGAGCACCACCCCCAGCCGAGCCGGGAGTCCCCGAGGTGCGGAGGGGAGGAGGAGGAGGAGAAGGAAAGCCAGCTGCCCGCTGCCGAAGCCTGCGCGCACTCACCCGCCCCCTTCCTCGCGCCTCCTTCAGCGTCGCTTCAAAACTCGGGGCGGGAGCAAAGAGCGTCGGGGCGTGCGCAGAGTGCCTTCTTTCCTGCAGGCAGTAGAGCGAAGGCGCGCGCTCGCGCGCGCGCGCGCGCACACACACACTGGACTGTTAGTAGTAGGACGCAAATGGTTCCTTCTCCACAAGGGTCTGTCAGAGCTTGACGAACCCTGCGGGGAGCCGGGATATGGGTTCTATTATGATTTTGTTGAGATTCCTGCACTGCAGAGGGTTGGAGTTGACGACCTTCAGGGGACCCTCCCAACTCTACAATTCTATGATTCCAGGAACATGGGCAGCTGTGTGGCTCAGTATTGCCTACCCTGAATGGCAGCGGCTGTCCAGGGTGTCAGGCACGGACTCATTTCCCAGTGCTGCGTGGAGATGCCAGCGGGGATTAGACCTGGAAAGCAGCTCCACTGCTGAGATGCAGTTCTTCTTCCTACCCTTTGCCCAGAGTTTTACTTGCTGGAAATAAGGGTTTGATGGGGGGGGGGGCGGTGCCTTTGTGTCTGTCTGTACATGTCATCCTTTCCTGTCAGGAGCTTATGGTGGCATGCCTGGCTTTCACGCTAACATTTTGCCCTTACAACAGCCCTGTGAGGTAGGACAGCCAGAGAGGCAGATAGAGGTTGCTCCAAGACTGTCATATCAGGTCCATTATAAGTACCAATGGCGTAGCGTGGGTTGTCAGCACCCGGGGCAAGGCAAGTAATTTGCGCCCCCTAACCCGTGGATTTGCGCCCCCTAACCCTAACCCCCAGATGTTGCGCCCGGTGCGGCTGCCCCCCCCCGCACCCCCACGCTACGCCACTGATAAGTACTAAGGGTATCCCAAGAAACAGGGATTTCAAGAAGAGGTAGGGTGCTTCCTTGCCTGACACACAGAGAGAGAGTGAGAGCGAGAGAGCATGAGACTCTTAATCCCAGGGACATGGGTTCAAACCCCAAACTGGGCAAAGGATTTGACGACCCTTGTGGTCCTTTCCAACTCTAAAATTTTAGGATTTTCTGACATCCAGGGGTCTAGCTTTCTCCAAGGCATGTAAGGCCAGGGATAGCCAAGAAAAGAGTACACCTGAGCGTGCACAAGCATTTATATATCTCTATATTTATATCCCGCTTTCCTGCCTAGGAGCTCAAAAGTGGCATCAATGGTTGCTTCCCACCATCCATTTTACACTCATAAGGTTAGGCCAGAAGACTGCTGTGTACACACCATACCTTTGAAGCACACCCAGAACAAACCCCCTCCCTGAAAGAATCCTGGGGAACTATAGTTAAAGGTGCTGGGAATTGTAGCTCTGTGAGGGGTAAACTACAGTTTCCAGAATTTGTTGGTATAGTCTGTATGCAGTCAGTGGCTGGCCCAACAAGCCACACCCAGTGGGCTTGTCTTTTCTTCTGGGGATGTGTTAAAACCTTCTGCATGCTGATTTATTGATAAGCACCCAGCACCACCAGCCAAACGCAGCTCAGAAGCAGTTTCTCCCAACCTGCCTGCTCCTTGTCAACCTTCCCTGTTTCGTCTCTCAGCAAAACCCTGTCGGATTTATCTTCACGGTCTGCCAGTGCGTGGCTAAGCTTTGGCATTCCACGAGGTGCTGGGTCATCAGTGAGATGTGGCCATCTCCAGCATTATTACCTTAAAAAAATCAAATCATGGGTTTCCCAAGGCATTTGGTGGCTGCAGAACGCTGGTCCTGGCAACCCCATGACCACGGGATGGAGGAATGTTTTCCGCTGTAGCTCCTGTAGGTTTTTTTTAAAAATGCAATTGCTTTTGTTTAGAATGCCTTAACCGTTCCAGCATGTTTTTGCTTTGTTTTCAAGTTGCATCCTTGTTTGCTGCCGAGTAAATGGAAGGGTATAGATCCAATAAATAATAACCATTTACGCTTGATTGATAGGGACTGCGAGCATGACTCAGTGGAGGGCAAAGCGGGCCTTGGGGGGGATGCTGGAATGCCACAATTGACATTTCACCATTCCACATTATGTCAAAATCATCCACTTCTGATGGCTAGATAAAATCCAGGCATCTGCTTTGGTATTCTATCAAGCCCCTGCTGTGGCGCAGAAATCAAGGGATATTCAGAAGCAATTCTGCCTCAGTGACAGTCACATTAGGCTGCAAAACAGCATTTCCACTTCTCGCATCCCCACCTCTTGTTAGAAGAATTAACTGTTCCCCCACATATGGCACTTGGTGGGAGTTGCCATATGTAGCTACAACTAACTTCTTTTTCTATTATTTTCTTCCTTCTCATCTATCCTCTCTCTCTCTCTCTCCTGCTGCTGTCCTGCTGGTACCTTTTAAAAAAACACCAAAAAACCAATTCCCTTCCGGACAAGCTTCCTGGGGGAGCATGCTAGTGCTGGTCAAGGCCAAAGTGGACAGAGCAACAAATGCTAATTTTTTACCTTTGCAAAGCAGGCTAGTTCACACACTCACAGATGCCCCTCTCCATCCTCCACCTATGCAAGCAAGGGTTAACATTAGAGTTTTCAAGAACATGTTCCAGGCCAGGCAACAGCTCTCCAGGAGGGTGCATAGCAAGGCCAGTAAGGGGGCATGACCTGAGAAGAATCCTAAAGGGGCCCGGAAGGAGACATTGAAAGATACTGGGGCCCAGAAGGAGACATTGGAGCCCCTGGGCCTGAGGCTCCCCCCCCCAAACCCAGCAAAACCATCATTTCCCAATCTTTGCAATGTTGCAACAACACATCTGTGAAAAGTGGTGCCTTTGATTCTGGACCCTGTGTAGCTTGACTCAAAAGAAGGGCATAATTTGTGCTACAACTCAGCACCCGAATCTATTGTTATGAGTTTGTGGGTGCCATACTCCTTTAATCCCTGGATCTGGCAAGTGTTATAATTTAATCAAGGCATGGGGTGTTAAGCTGCAGGTCAGACAATTCTAATCTGTGGATCCAGCAAGTGTTAAAAGTTTCATAAATCAGGCTAGCTGCTTCAGCCCCCCCCCTCCAGTGTTCATCTGATTGCCCAGGTGACAGGCCACTAAGAGAACAAAGGAAATGGGTCTCTGTGCCAGATGCAAAATGGGTGGGTGCTCTCCTCCAGCTCTTACATAGTGAGAAGGACCAACCCTGAGTTTGAGGGCAGTTTGCTGTGCTGTGAGCTAGAAGCAGAAAAAGGAGTAAGCAGAGGGCCGGAGAGCACTGTTGGATTTCTGCTAGAATCCAAGGTTGTGGCTATGGGAGACAGACCCTTTTGGGATGTTAATGCTGTGAGCCCCTCCATCAAAAGATATGTGTATGTATGTGTAAACAAACCATCTATCATAAAAACACCACAGTCTCTGCTGCCCCACATTTGCAAAAGGAATCACAAACCCCTTGTGAGTGCCTGGAACCCCTAGAATCTTGCAGTGCTCGGAGACTGGGGTGGTGTGCAACATTATTTTGAACCGTGGGGTTCTCACACACAGAGCATCCCTCCCACTTGCTTTGTCAAATCTCAGTGAAATCTCTCTTTTGCCTCTGGCCCCATCGCAGCCATGTGGCCTTGGAAGATTGTCCAGGATGAAATGCAGCCCTTGAGCTTGGAAAATGTTCTCTGCAGCTACACTAAGCCAAGCCATGGCTTAGGTCAGTGTGGTGCCACAGCAAAACGACAATCGAGGCACATAGAATCATAGAGTTGGGAAGGAATCTTTCTGTCCAACTTGAGGCTCGAACCCACAACCTTGAGATTGAGAGTCTCATACTTTTACTGTCTTAGCTATGTACATTCTAGATTTATATCCTGCCACTAGAGAACAACAACTAGAGCTCATCTAGTCCAACGTCCTTTTCTCATAGTGGCCAAACAGATAAAGCTTCTGACAGCGGAGGTAGAAGATAACTCCACCCCAACCCCCACCCTGGAAAAAAGCCCAAATAAGGATTAGGAATCAAACAAAATATGCATTTTAAAACAACTCATCAGAGAACTAGTACAAAGCCACAGAAACAGAAAACCAAATAAATCTTCAATAGCAGCTGGAGATTAAAACCGTGGCAAGAAACAGGAATTCAATCCCTTTTTTCCCCTTAAGAAAAATTTTTCTGTCTTGTGCTAGAAGGCTGTAAATATTGACAGAGCTAGGTATTCAAAACATGCAGTGTCCCTCGAGTGCAGGTGAGGGACCTGCTGACAGAGGCAGATTCAGGGTAACATGACCAGTTCCTCCGCACTGGGTGCCAAGCCTAGGGAGCGCTGTAGGTTGGTACAACTATGACATCGTGAACTGAGCAGAATTTTGGCCTCACACAGGACACCGCTGAAATTTGGAAGACAAAATTCTGCCCATGCTTTGGCCCTCCAAATGATGATGGACTACAGCTCCCATTATTACTGTCATTGGCTCAGTGGTGTAGCGTGGGGGGTGCAGGGGGTGCCGGCCGCACCGGGCGCAACATCTGGGGGTTAGGGTTAGGGGGTGCAAATCTATGGGTTAGGGGGCGCAAATTACTTGCCTTGCCCCGGGTGCTGACAACCCATGCTACGCCACTGCATTGGCTGGAGCTTATGGGAGTTGTAGTCCACTGACTGTTCTGCACTAAAGAGAGGGTCCATTTTTTGGTACCCACAAGCTGAATCACAGAAGTCAATAGTTTTCAGAGGACCGTACTCAGATGATCTCTGAGAGTGGGGGGGGGGGGCAGAGTGGGGAATGAGGGCAACCAAGATGATCAAGAGTCTGGAAACTAAGCCTTGTGAGGAACAGTTGCAGGAGCTGGGTATGTTTAGCCTGGCAAAGAGGACACTGAGATAAGATATAACAGCCATCTTCAAATATCTGAAGGGCTGTCACATAGAAGAGGGAACAAGTTTGTTTTCTCCTGCTATGGTGGGCAGGACTCGAGGCAATGGCTTCAAGTTGCAAGAAAGGAGATTCTGACTAAACATGAGGAAGAACTTTCTGACAGTAAGAGCTGTTCAGGAGCGGTTTAGGAGGTTGTAGACTCTCCTTCATTGGAGGTTTTTAAGCAAAGGTTGGATGACCATCTGTCATGGATGCTTTAGCTAAGATTCCTGTGTTGCAGGGGTTTGGACTAGATCATGGGTGGGCAAACTAAGGCCCGGGGGCCAGATCTGGCCCAATTGCCTTCTAAATCCAGCCCGCAGATGGTCCAGGAATCAGCGTGTTTTTACATGAGTAGAATGTGTGCTTTTCTTTAAAATGCACCTCTGAGTTATTTGTGGGGTCTGCCTGGTGTTTTTTTCATGAGTAGAATGTGTGCTTTTGTTTAAAATGCATCTCTGGGTTATTTGTGGGGCGTAGGAATTCATTCTTCTTCTTTTTCCCAAAATATAGTCTGGCCCCCCAAAAGGTCTGAGGGACAGGGGACCGGCCCCCAGCTGAAAAAGTTTGCTGACCCCTGGACTAGATGACCCTTGGGGTCCCTTCCAACTCTATGATACTATGATCCAGGAGCAGGCAGGCCTTGCAATACCTTGTTCTCAAACCACATTACAAAAGCTCTCAACGTTTTAAACACCAGCATGCTAAGAAAACATAAACAAAAAAACCACTGGAATGTAAATTATTTTGTTTATTTGCTTCAGCTATTGTGATCTTTAAACTTAAAGGCCTAAAGAGTCTAAAGTGTAAAAAGCAACCAAAACACCCCACAACACATAGAATTGTAGATCACCTACTCCAACCCCCCCACCCCCACCCCACCCCCGCTATGCAGGAATATGCAGCTGTTCCATAGGGGGATCGAACCTGCAGCCTTGACATTATCAGCACCACAGCCCAATCAACTGAGCTATGGAGGTGTAAGAGAACGAACTTGAATAAGAAATCCTTCTGCTCCAAAATGGACTTAAATCACATTCCTTTCAATCAACAGTTATGGGAAATACTTTCAGATGTAATTCAGAGATTATTCAGTGAACATCATTAATCAGAATTTGTTCAAGCAGTGGTACTAACAACCTGACTTGGGCCACATTCATACCATACAGTTAAAGCCCTGTGATGCCACTTCAAGCAGCCCTGGCTTTCCCACAAATAACTATGGGAACTGTACTTTGCTATGGGTGCTGAGAGATGTTAAGAGACCCCATTCCCCATGCAAAACTACAATTCCCACAGCTCCCTCTGAAGAGGGATTGACTGTTAAATCACTCTAAGATTTGTAGGTCTGCGAGGGGAGCAGTCCTAACAACTCTCAGCTGCCCTAAACAAATTACAGCTCCCAGAATTATTGGGGCGGGGGTGGGGAACCGTGACTGTTTAAAGTGGTGGTATCGTGGCGCTTTAAATGCGTGGTGTGAATGTGGCCGTGGTACGAGGCAGCTACAAAGGGTTGGCACTTACCTCGACTTTAAGTGCAGCACACCCGTTTAGGAACTCCTCGATGTTGCCAATGCAGTCGGCTTCTGTCCTGGGCTCCCGGCAAAACTAAAGAGAGAATTTTTTTTTGCAAAAGGTTAGGGGGGGAAAACATCACCTATAGGAGCAGCGAGAAAGAGATTACGAGCCTTCGCGGCTCCTTCTCAGCAGCAAAGCCAGAGAAGATGTTAGACCGCTTGTTGGCAGTAAGGCAAGCTTGCTGCTGGATGGATTTTGCAGAAGAAGGTGGAGTGCGGCGTGGGTGGCGGGCGGTAGAAGGGAGGGAGGGAGGCAAGCTGTCAGCCCAGGAAGAACAAACAGGCAACAGAGCGAGCGAACCAGAAAGCGACAAGCTCACATCCCTGCTCTGAACGTCAGAGGGTGACACTGATGGCCCCTGAAGATCTCCCCTCCTCCTGCCCAAATTGCAACCGGATCCTTTCAGAAACGGGTGGACCAAGAGATGGGGAAGGGGAAGAGAGAGAAAAGAACCCCAAGAAATAGTTGAGAGTTTAATTAATAATTAGGGGAGGGGGCAAACAGAGGCGCTCCCTCTGCAACTCTGGGAGGCATGATTTGTGGGGCTGTCTTTCTTTTCGAAATTTATATGCCACTTCATTGTTAACAGCAGCAAGACTTAAGGTGGTTTACATAGAAGGATCAGTGGAATTATGGGGGGGGGGGGAATCAACCGTTTAAAACCTTCAAAAATAACTAAAACCAGCAATAACTTAAAACATGTCCCTGCATTCTGCAGGTCTGGCTAGGCTCGCCTAAACAAAAATGTTCTTTGCAGGCACCAAAAGAGTAAAGTGAAGGTGTTTGCCTGATGTGAATAGGCAGAGAGTTCCAAACGTGCAGGTGCTGCCACACTAAAATATCAATTACCGGTACTTATAAATGTGGAAGGAGTATTATGAGGCACCTATACAGTGCCAGTTGTCTTTGAAGATGCCTTGGGCAATGCATATTTATTTATTTATTTATTTATTTGTTTGTTTGTTTGTTTGTTTGTTGGTTCCCCCCACCATGGTTTTCCCCACCCACATTATATCCACACAACAACCCTAAGAGGTAGGTTAAGGCAGGGGCAGACTTGGGTAATATGGTGCCCTGAGCAAGGGCAAAACTTGGCATCATCCCTAAATATTTTCCCAGTGATTCCTTTTGGTACTGTTGCTTTTTAAAATGGATCTTCTCAGTAGGTCCCCATATAAATATAGGGTTTTTTTTATCACTATCGTTATTTTGCACCCCTTGGCTTGGTGCCCTGTGTGGAGGGACCACCTGTACCGCCTTATCTCCGATTCGGACATCCCATCAGATGTCACAGAGATAAACAACTACCTGACTTTCATAAGACACCTGTAGGCAGCCCTTCCTTGTGTAGGGAAATTTTTTATGTTTGATGTTTACTGTGCTTAAAGTTTTTAATTTGTTGGAACCTACCCAGAGCAGCTGGGAGAGACAGTGATTGGCCGAAGGTCACCCAATGAACTTCTTGACCAAGCGGGGATTTGAACCCTGGACTCCCAGGTCTTAGTCTGACATTCAGACTGATGCACCACGTTGGGGGTTTTTTTATGCTGAACCACAAGATGTACTGTAGCTAGATTGTTGAAGGAGACCAAAGGCATGGAATACTGTATACATGCGCTGTTTTTTAACCTTGAAAGGCTTTTAAGGTCACAGAGACCCAGATATCAGAAAAGCCCATGTTCTCACATGAATATGCTAGATGATTGCTGCTCTTTTTAGTATATTGTGGGCCTATTTTAAATTGTTCTTTTATTCTGTTCCTGATTCATTTTTTTAAAAAAGACTTGAAGGGTCGGGTAGATATTTTTCTCATGCACAAAGACTGTGTACAAACTATATCCTTCACAGAACATTTGAAGCACATCCTCCCCCCGCCCCCGAAAATTATGGGCACTGTAGTTTTGCATTTACAGAGTTACCATTCCCAGCAGCCCTTAACAAACTATAATGCCCAGAATTCTTTGAAGGAAAGAATGTGCTTTGAACGATTGTCAGAAGCCCTTTCACTGAGGCAGACCATCAGAGAGTAGCTGCATTGTGAGAGGAGAAGGGTGAAGCAGTAAATTTTGAAATACAGGAGTCCTCTCCTCGTGATGCCCACCTCCCATAGCCATTCTCCCAAGGAAAGTCCAAAAATGCCGCTGGTTGCCTTAGTCTATTGTTACCCTCATAGACACTGCAGATAAGTACATAGCATAGCCCCCAATTTATAAGGATCCCCATGACTGAAATCATATGCAGAAATGCCTGGGAGTAACCTTCACTGAACTCCCGGGTGCTTGTTCCTAACACCCAGTAAGTTCAGTTTTCAAACACCTTGCGCTTTAACAAAATGCCACTTTTAGCTTTTGATTGGGAATGCAAACAATCAGCAACAAAGTGCTATCCTTTAAAATGCTGGTGTGAAGTAGGAACACCATTAAAGACAATGGAATTTAGGATCCAGACTTCTCTCCCTGCATTCTGAGTTTGTCTGCTCCAATCTGCCAAACACAAACTTGGAAGTCTCATTATCGTCCCATTCTCTTGCCAGAACAAGGAAGATCAGCCAATTATCCTGATTGATACACCAGCAGATGATGTTATCCCTCCTGCTGTAAAAGGAACCCAGAAGTGGTCACTAAACCATTGGAGGTCAGCTATGATTCCCTGTTTTGTTGTTGTTTAGTCGTTTAGTCGTGTCCGACTCTTTGTGACCCCCTGGACCAGAGCACGCCAGGCACTCCTGTTTTCCACTGCCTCCCGCATTTTGGTCAGACTCATGTTTGTAGCTTTGAGAACAGTGTCCAACCATCTCGTCCTCTGTCGTCCCCTTCTCCTTGTGTCCTCAGTCTTTCCCAGCATCAGGGTCTTTTCCAGGAAGTCTTCTCTTCTCATGAGGTGGCCAAAGTATTGGAGCCTCAGCTTCAGGATCTGTCCTTCCAGTGAGCACTCAGGGCTGATTTCCTTCAGAATGGAGAGGTTTGATCTTCTTGCAGTCCATGGGACTCTCAAGAGTCTCCTCCAGCACCAGAATTCAAAAGCATCAATTTTTCGGCGATCAGCCTTCTTTATGGTCCAGCTCTCACTTCCATACATCACTACTGGGAAAACCATGGCTTTAACTATACGGACCTTTGTTGGCAAGGTGATGTCTCTGCTTTTTAAGACGCTGTCTAGGTTTGCCATCGCCTCTCTCCCAAGGAGCAGGCGTCTTTTAATTTCGTGACTGCTGTCACCATCTGCATCTGCCCAAGAAAGTAAAATCTCTCACTGCCTCCATTTCTTCCCCTACTATTTGCCAGGAGGTGATGGGCCCAGTGGCCATAATCTTCTTTTTTTGATGTTGAGCTTCAGACCATATTTTGCACTATCCTCTTTCACCCTCATTAAAAGGTTCTTTAATTCCTCCTCACTTTCTGCCATCAAGGTTGTGTCATCTGCATATCTGAGGTTGTTGATATTTCTTCCGGCAATCTTAATTCTGGCTTGGGATTCATCCAGCCCAGCCTTTCGCATGATGAATTCTGCATATAAGTTAAATAAGCAGGGAGACAATATACAGCCTTGTCGTACTCCTTTCCCAGTTTTGAACCAATCAGTTGTTCCATATCCAATTCTAACTGTAGCTTCTTGTCCCACATAGAGATTTCTTGTGGAGCATTTTTTGGAGGAGAATATGCCTGATGTCAGCTCCCAATGTGCTGGGTGACCACCCTTTCTATTTACCCAGGTCTTAAAAAGCACTTTCCTTTTTTAGCTGCTGGTGTTGCTGTTTCCTAAAGCTGTTTAGTTCATTGGTTTTGTACTTTTTGGTTGTTGTTGTTGCTTCATTCGTCATGTTGCATGTTCCCCTGGGGGGAAGCAGGTTCGTCCTCAAATAGAAGACAATTGTGTTCCACTGCAGCACCTGCAGTTGCCTCACTCTGCCCAGTGGTAGGGCCAGCCCTGCAGGAGTGTTTTTCCAGTCCTACCTGTTGAGGACTGAACCTGGGACAATGTGCATTAGGACCATGAGTATGCTGCTAAAGTGAAGAAAAGTGCAGTCCCCACAGCAAGGCTCTGGGCAGCAGCAGCAGCCTCGAGGCTGCAAAGGTATGCTTGCAAGCAAGACATGGCGAAATCTCAGAAGCCACAGGCATTGCTTAATAATAGCTCCATTGCTTAGAGGGGTGGGGGATAGGGCTGTGTCCTGCAGCAGCCTGCAGACGGCCTGCCTGCCTGCCTGCCTTACACACACACACACACACACACACACACACACACACACTTCTTCTTTCTTCTTCTTTGGCGATCACTCGTAGCTGAGTAAGATTGTCTTCCCTAAACACGGTTTCAACAATGAGTCTGTAAGTGACTGTGGAGGCCAATTCTGGATCCACACATCCTTCCACAGTGGGGACATTGGTTTCTGGGCGGGAGCTGATCACAGTGTGGATCACGGTGTGGAGTGTGCCTTCCTCCTAGTACGTTTCTCCCTTGCGTCCTGAGTTCGAGTGCCTTCAAAGCCCATGACACCTTTGGTAAAGGCTGTTCTCCTACTGGAGCACCAGTATTTCCCAGTTGTCAGTGTTTATACTACATTTTTTTAGATTTGCCTTGAGACAGTCTTTAAACCTCTTTTGTTGACCACCAGCATTACGCTTTCCATTTTTAAGTTTGGAATAGAGTAGTTGCTTTGGAAGACAATCAGAATAAACAGAAGCAGTAAAATAGTAACGGTTTTCTGAGCCAGTGTGACAGATAAAGAGGAAACCACACATATCCAGAATCCTGATTTAGGTCACCAGAGTGCAGAATTTGTAATTATTATTTCTTGCAGTTAATTTGATTTCTTACCCACCCTCCACCATGAGGTCTCAGGGCTGGTTGCAGCAATTTACAACATTAAATACATTTTCAAACTAATTGTGCAATATAATTGGGCTTTCCTCTCAGCTAGGAACATAGGAAGCTGCCTGATATTGAACCAGACCTTTGGTCCACCCAGCTCAGTGTTGTCTACACTGACTGGCAGCAGCTGTCCAGGTTTTCAGGCAGCAGACATTCCCAGCCCTATCTGAAGATGCCAGGGGTTGAACCTGGGACTTTCTGCATGCAAAACCGATGCCATATCTCTGAGCTGCAGACACACACACACACACACACACACAGCCCTGCTCTTGAGCTTCCTTCCACGACAACAAAAAAATTGTCTAGGATGCCGATCAACCAACCACTACCTTGAACGTTTCTGTCCGGCCCCAGACCCTCACATCCTTTTACGGGGCATTTCTCAAGTATACAGGCCTGCCCTTGAGGTATACATTTAGCCAATCAGAGTGATTTTGCAGCTAAAAGGTTCCCTTTTTTGGAGAACAGGGAGGAACTTGGAAGGCAACAGCCAAGGACAGGCTGGGTGGGTGAATATTTACTATCCCACCTTGCTAACCGTCTTTTATTGCACTGCTGTTTCCTCTTTCCTGCCAAGTTCTTTCCATTTTGCCTTTCCAAATGTTGCTGATTCAGGCTGCGACCCACAGATCCTCCTGTACAGCTGGAATGGGGAGGGGGGCTTATGAGTGTTTAAACTCAAATGTTGCTTACGCTGCTGCTATATGTGCTATTCTCCACCAAACTCCAATCTCATTGCCTTGTTTTCCCACTGCCATCTGAACTGCTGCATTTCCAAACATTACAGCTGCTGAAAGACTTTACCTATGCCACATAGGTGGTGTCTGTTTGACCTCTGCATGCTGCAGTTCTATAGAAGATGTCCTTGACCCTCTGATAGGCTAGTGACATGGATCATGTGCAAAAACTACATAGCCTCCAACATTTCTTCGATGAAAATAGGGACATCCTACCATACCTTCCAACATTTCTCTAATGAAAATAGGGATGTCCCACCATACCCTGTAAGGCTTGCCGATCAAAAGGTTCGAATCCCTGCAACGGGGTGAGCTCCTGTTGCTCTGTCCCTGCTCCTGCTGACCTAGCCATTCAAAAGCACATCAAAGTGCAAGTAGATAAAAAGGTACCACTGCGGCGGAAAGGTAAACGGAGTTTCCATGTGCTGCTCTGGTTCGCCAGAAGCGGCTTAGTCATGCTGGCCACATGACCTGGAAGCTGTATGCCAGCTCCCTCAGCCATTAAAGCAATGAGTGCTGCAACCCCAGAGTCGGCCACGACTGGACCTAATGGTCAGGGGTCCCTTTACCTTTACCATACCCTCCAATATATTTATCTGATGCAAATAGGGACTTCCTAAGAAAAAGCAGGACATTCCGGGATCAAATCAGAAACCGGGAAGGCTTCTGTAAATCTGGGAGTGTCCCTGGAAAATGGAGACTCTTGGAGGTCTGATACCACCCAGTGCCTACCTATCAGCCAGCAACAGCTCATCTTTTCATTCACGTTAATCATCCTACGCAGTTGCCCTGGGATGCAGAAGGAGATAAGCTGCAAAGCCAGGTGCTTTGCAAAAGAGCTTTGACATTCTACTCAGTGACACAGCTGGTGAAAACAGGAAAACAGGATGTGTATTAAGAAAAATATATCTGATTACCCACCCTGACCCATTCCTTCCCTCAAGCTCCCTGCCTCTTGGATCCATTTCTGCAGCACTAGCCTCTGCAGGGAGAGGGCTGCAGTTAAATGGACCATAATCATTTTCTTTAAAAAAGGGTTTGGGCATCCCTGACTGCAGCACCAGCCATGACCCTTGTGACTTTTCAAACCAGTAAGCCCCACTGAATACAGTGGGAGGTTTTATGTCCAAACAAACATGCATAGGGTCTCATGTTTTTAAGGGTCCTAATGACACCCACCTACTGGAAAGTAGATTCCATTGAGTGAGATTGCTGTTGAGGATTTAACTGTTAAAATCACAATCAACTTGATTGCATCAATAATAATAATAATAATAATAATAATAATTTTTTATTTATACCCCGCCCTTCCCGGTTCAAAAACCAGGCTCAGGGAGGCTAACAAAAAATTTAAAACACTTAATTAGAAAAGCAGCATAAAATACAGTATAAAAACATGAATAACAATAAAATTCAAAGTTCAGAAATCAATTTAGGGTAAATCAATCTAATAAGCATTGGATAATCCCCAGGGCTAGCTGGCTGAATTTGTCCAACTTGGGCCAGCGAGGAGGCCAGGGGAGAATTAGCTGTGGGGTCTCAGAGCAGGTAATCTTCATAAAAGGGGAGGGGGAGGGAAGAGAAGGGAAATAAAAGATCAGGCTGAATTCAAATTAAAGGCCAGGCGGAATAGCTCCGTCTTACAGGCCCGATGGAAGGAGGTTAAATCCTGCAGGGCCCTGGTCTCATGGGACAGAGCATTCCACCAGGTCGGAGCCATCACCGAGAAGGCCCAGGCCCTGGTGGAGGATAGTCTGACTTTCTTAGGGCCCGGGACCTCTAAACTATGGTTATTCATGGACCTTAAGGTCCCTTGCGGGGGAGAGCAGGAGGCGGTCTTGTAAATACGAGGGCCCTAAGCCACAGTCAGTCGCAAAAGTGTTTTCAGGGCTGCACAAAATGACAAATGACTCGTAGAAGAGAATCCAGGTGTCTCTCTGTGTGCACAAGGCCCTTTGGGTCATTGGAATCCCTTAGAGCTTTTGAGCCATATGGTTGCAAACATACCGGCAAGACAGAGCAGTGCAGTGAGATAATTTTAGGCTTTGGACATAAGGAGGGCCTTATGGAGGACTCCTTCTTGGATGGCAATGTGCATAACTCCAAAATGTGGCAAGCTACCAGTCCTGCTGCATGGAGGATACTTCCTGCTCATTCTGCAGAAGAGTGACCTCAATGACTCCGCTCCAAAGTCTTGCCCTGGCGGTACCACAGCAAGGCATAGGCAGCTGCCTTTTACCAGGCCAGGAATTTGCCCATCACATCATTTGCTACCACATCAAGACCTCCTGCATGCAAAGTGTCAGTTCTGCCATAGAGCCACCAATTAGTATTGCTTTTCATTACACATGCAAATGGACCAGGCCATGCATTACATCCACAATCAATGCATGGTGATCCATGGAGGGATCTGTCTCTGCAATAGCTCAGCCAATACAGCATAAGACTCTACAGGGTCATGGTTTTGAGCCCTGTGTTGGGCACGGGGTTGGGGAGTGGATTAGATAACCCTCAGGATCCCTTCCAACCATTCTATGATTCTTTAAGGTGATTTCAGTAAATGTGCACAACTTCTCACAGTGTGCCATTCAAAGAGGTAATAGTGTGGCTGTGTATTTTGTTGATTATTGCTTCTTACACGTTATGAAAATAAGTTAACAATATACATGGTGGGGGGGGGGGGAATCCTCTGCCATAGGGCAATAGTCCCTATCTGGAAAACACAAAGGACAACCTCCATGGAAAGATTTTGGTGCCTGGACAGATTCACATGGAGGTAAGCAGCCCTTCGGGTAACCTGGTCCATAGCCATTAAAAGGGTAAAACCAGGGCTGGAAGCAATCAATACAGATCAATAACTTATGAAGCTTCAAGATCAGAGGTCCACCAGCCTCAATATTGTTTCTACCAGCAGTGGGAACCTCCAGCCATGAGCCGCATTTGGTCCAGTAGGAGTCCTAATTTGCTCTGGGAGCCTGTTCTCCGATTTCTATCTGGGCCACACACAGCTAGGAACAGTGAATAAATCTTAATTCAGTTCATGTCTAAAGGTGAACCTACCTAAGTTGCACTTTCTGAAACGTAAACACAACCATGTGTATACGTTGCTCATAGTGGTGTAAAATGTGCTTCAGAATTTCATGCATTTTTATTTCTTGCGTTTGTATTTTATTAAATACAAAAAATGCATTATACAGTGGTACCTCGGGTTACATACGCTTCAGGTTACATACGCTTCAGGTTTCAGACTCTGGTAACCCAGAAATTTTACCTTGGGTTAAGAACTTTGCTTCAGGATGAGAACAGAAATCGTGCTCTGGCGGTGTGGCGGCAGCAGGAGGCCCCATTAGCTAAAGTGGTGCTTCAGGTTAAGAACAGTTTCAGGTTAAGTAAGAACCTCCAGAACGAATTAAGTACTTAACCCAAGGTACTACTGTATACCCGCAAAAGTGTGTATATTAGGACAAAACCACAGTACAATGCTGGCAGATTTCAAAAGGACTTCAAAAGGATTTCTTACCATTACAAACAGATATGGAAATGTGGAGAACTAAACTCAAGAATGGAAGAAGGATAAATCGACAGAACCTGGATTTGACAAGATTTGCCCAACCCCTATACCTCGCCATCATATGCAACATCAGGTATGAGGGCTGGTAGAGAGACCAGTACAGAAAAGTACAGCCAGGAACATTAAAGTGCACTCACACATGTCTAGCTGGGCCTAGTTCATAGAATAACAGAATTGTAGAGTGGAAAGGATCCCAAAGGTCCCACAGTCTAAACCCCTGCAATGTAGGAATCCCAACTCAATTTCTGCTTTAAAATCTCCACTGAAGGAGAGTCTATCACCTTTTGTGGGTGTCTGTTCTACCAATGGCTCTTACTGTCACATAGTTCTTCCTGAATCTTTTGTAACTTGAATCCATTAGTTTGGGTCCTAGCCTCTGGAGCAGGAGAAAGCAAGCTTGCTCTGTCTTCCATGTGACAGCCCTTTAGATATTTGAATATGGCTATCCTTTCTCCTCTCTGTCTCCTCTTTTCCAGGCTAAACATACCAATTTCCCCCAACTGCTCCTCATAAAGCTTGATTTCCAGACTCTGGATCATCTTGGTCACCCTCCTCTGCACATTTTCCAGCTTGTCAAGATTTCAGGTGTGGTCTGACAATGCAGAATAGAGCAGTATCTTGATCTGGATGCTATACTCAAGCTGATGCAGCCTAGAACTGCATTAGCTTTTTTTGCTGCTGCATCACACTCTTGACTCATGTGAAGCTTTTGGTCTATTAAGATCCCCAGCTCCTTTTCACATGAACTGCTTACAAGCCAGGTGATCTGTGCAACTGGTTCTTCCTGCCTAACCAGTGCCAGATTACCAAATGGGCAGAATAGACACTGGTCAATAAGCCCATGCCTTTTAGGAGCCCCATAACAATGGATCAAAATAATATTGATTTGATCTTGAAAGAAAATTACAATCAAGCTTTCTTAGTTCCATGTTATGCCAACAAGAAGGGGACCCCCGAGATTTCAACTGCCTAGGGGCCTCCACAGGGTTTAATCCGACACCTTACCTAAGTGTAGAACCTTACATTTGCCCCTACCAAAATCCTCCCAGAAGCCAATTTCCTTCCATAGCAGGGTTCACCGCTGTGTCCAATCAGTAGGTCTTGGGGAGGGATCAGTTGCATTTGGGATCCCTCAGCCTAGTCAGTTAGAGGCAACAGAACTAGGAAAGCCGTCTCTGCCAGAGGCCCCAGAAAGCTACTGGTTGAGGAAATAATGTGACCAGTTATAAAGCAGATGCTTATGTCTCAAATTCTCATATCACCACCTTCCATGAAATCAATAGAAAGAAATAGGCAAACCACTGTTCTCTTAGCTGCGTTACTGCCCCCCCCCCTTCTGCAATTTGGAGATAACACCACCACCAGCAGCTTACTTTACAGGGCTATTGCAAAGTTTCATAACTGCTGTTATGAAAAGAATTTTTTTTTAATGCCAAGACACCTTAGTCACTCTGGTGGCTGATTCTGACAGCAGCTTTAACCCAGTTGACAAAGCATTGGCTGCTTCTATGTAGTCTGGGGCTTGTTGTCTTAGTGTAGCAGGCCTGTTGTTGCTCCCATACTAGCAGAGTAACACAACCACTGCGTGCCAGGACCATGCCTATCACCATCAACTTTCTTTTCTTCTTGCAAATATTAAAGTTTGTTGGAAAGAACCAGGGGTTCAGATTTAAAGCAATGGCCACATCCTTGCAACAGGGCATTGGAAAATATATAGGATCACTCCCAAATGGTACCCCTCCTACAAAGCCCGGAATAAACTTTCATGGTCTTACCTTTCCTACAGATCCTGGAAGAAGACGGTGAAGCAGTTTGCACAGAACGACCCCATCTTTCAGAGATGTTTTCAGGAACTGCACAGGGTTGTCAATAATCATTTTGGGAGAATTTAAAGCCCCCAGAGAAATCAGCCAGGTTACGATTTGCTCTTCTGGATTCATGGTTGAAGATTTAGTGTCTTCAGCTTTGCAGATCTTGCATGCAACGATGCCTAACCCACATCCGTGACTGTATCTTCCTGCTTCTACTGGAGTGAGCAGAGCAGCAGTAGAGGTTACCGTACTTACTGCTCTGCACTTAAAGCCACAAACGGATTGATTGTGGGGGGTTGGGGGAGGTTACCAGAAACAGACTTTCCTCTGACTGGTGGAACAGGTTAGTGTTCATTTGCATAATGGTTTCTGGTCTTCTGCGATAACTTCAGAAGAAATAGGAAGGGGAAGAGCTCTTGTGGCGGATGTTTTGCTGTGAGTATAGAGGTGCCCTTATCCTGCATCTCTCAAATGTTTACTTTGCATGTCGCCTAACATAAAACAGAGACCTTGACTACTCTTGCAGCAGAATGAGCCAGTAGAGGGGATCATGGGAGATGCCCTTGAGTATTCCCCTGTGCAAAAATAATAAAAAGCTCACCAGTAAGCAAGTTAAATTCCAGCCTCAGCCTTGCTGCTCTAGCTTTTTAAATGCAGGACTCTTTAAATGCAGGAATCAATTAAAAATGTGGTCCCCCGCCTGCAGTCCTGAGGTGATACAGGGAAGTCTACCTCAGTCTGTCACTTCATTCTCACTCTGTTCTGCTCAGCAGATAGACCTGCACAGGAAATGTTAAAGAAGTGTTATAACTTTCAAGACAGCAGCCATCTTTTAAGAAACTATATTTAAGGCAGTTGTAATTCTGTTTAAGTTTGAAATAATGTTTTTTAGGCATCAGCACACAAAACACAAAAAAATTGCATTTAAAGTCAACATATCCGCTCCTGCTGCATACTCCTTAAAATTGTAATGTGTGGACACAGGAAACATCTATTGGACAGCTTTGGTTCAAACTCACTATTGACTGCACTTGAGGGCAAACTCAGCAGGTATTCCTTTGCATAAGCCACCACACATGCAGGTTAGTGGTTTTGTTGAACTCCAGCTCCCATGACAGGTTACAGCTGCCAGCATGGCCAATCACTAGGGATGGAAGTTGTAGTCCAGCAACATTTGGAGGCAAAGAGATCCCTTGTAAAGAATGCATCCACCTGTGCACATTCACACAATGCAAAAATATGTGTACCTAATCCCAATTTAAAGGGGAACTCAAGACCCAGACCAAATATGCTGGGCAAGGTAGAAAAATGAACAGATAATTGCTCTTTAGATCCACTGTTACCCTAAACCAGGGGTGGGAACCTCATACCCAAGAACTGAATGTGGCCCTTCGGACCTATGCACCCCCTGAGACTCTCACCAGGCCTGTTCTCCAGTGTTTTATACTAGAATGCATGGCTGAACAAAGCCTTGTCTCTTGTAGGCCTGGATGGAGATGTGTAGAATGTCTAGACTTGTGAGTCTTTACAAGCTAGAAAAGGGCACATAATTTATTGCTAGGACACTCCCAAATATGTGGGCAATATGTGACATATTGCAAAACCTGTTTTTAGTGAAGTGTGATGGCATTGATGCAAAATTGTTTTAAAGTGTTTATAGGACTTGGTCAGCACCATTTTTTCCTAACAGGATTTCTTCCCTTGCCTTTTAAGCAACACATTTCTCAGCTTAGCAGCAGCACATCCTACTTTGTAATGCACATGGCACATCTAATGGTTGCTTACAGCTGTTTTTAAAACAGCAGCAGGCTCTATCTTCCTTTCTTCAGTTACCCCCTCAAAAACAGCAAGCAGTTTACAATTCCACAATAGCAGTGCTGACTACATTAAACCTGGCTGGTCTCCACCAAAATTCAAGCATCAGTACTAAGATTGTCTGGGTAGTCAATTTCTTGGGACTCTCCTCTGCTGCAGCACTATAGCTCAATTCTTGTCTAAGGACAGGCTGTAAATGTTGTGGAGCCCCACACATGTAAGCACTGAACCTCCAAGCTCCCCTACTTTCGCACCTGTAAGAAGGGGTTCAGACAAAGCATGAGCTACAAAAGGCCTTCTCTTGTCCATCACTGGAGCTTTCTTCAGAAGTTAAGCTCAGTAGGAGGACTTAAAAATGTGTATGAGACACCCCCCCACAGGGGCCTCGCCTCCTCCACCTAGCAAGATCTGATGCTCCCAGGGGTGTCTAGCAGAAAGTGCAATTACCAACATTCCAAATTCAGGAGAAGTTTAGAAGTCTCTTTCAGACCTCTTGGCTCATATAGGAAGGCTGAGGGTTGAATCAGCAGGGACTTATTGAGGTTAGTGCGCTCCCTACATTTCCTCCATCCATTTGAGTTTGGCCTATGTGGCACTGTGCTTCATTCTGCAACTAGTACCCCCATTTAAAAGACAAACAACTTTGAAACAATGAAATGAGTCTTAGAAAAAAATGAACATTTTTATTCCAACAATGGATTTGATACAATTATCTTGATTAGTGGAACTTTAAAGTTGTCAGAATTTCCATTTTGGGGTTGGGACCTTTTTCTGGTTGACATGTCTGAAAAAGGCAACTTCTTACATCTGTAACAGTAACTCACTTGGAACCACAAGAAAGACACCCCAAGTTTTCTTCATTACCAATCTTCACACCTTTTTCAGAACCCCTTTTTTCAAAACACATGCAATTTTGTGCTTCCTGAAAATGCTCTAGAGAATGCCCAAGGCATGTTTATTTCATTTGCCTTCTAGCTCTAAACATTAATTTGCCAGGCTGTAAAAATTACCCTACATCTATCATAGATAACACTTCAACTTGCCTCATACCAAAGACTCAAATACAATGTTACAAGCATTTAACTTGCAGGATTTGAGCCATTTTTACAAACTTTGTTTTTAAAATTTTCAATAAACAAAACATAACATACATGGTTGAAGACTCCTGGTTGAAATCCTGCAAAGTGAAAAGCAAGCAAGGCAGAGAGCTCTTTTTTGCATTGGGTTCAAGGCTCTCTCTGCCTTGCTTGGGATGGGGGTGTTGAAGCCCTCTTGGCATGCCAGCTCTGGAAACCCTGGGATGCTCAAGTGTGTGGGAGTTTCACAGGCTAGAGAGTAAGTGTTTTTGCATATATATGGAACCCCTGGAACCAAACTCCTGCAGAAGATGTGATCATATAGTATTGTACTGCCAGAGTAGCACATTACATGTCAACAACTTTTGCTACACAGTATTTGTAAGAGGACACAAACAATCTGTATCCAGCTGTTTCTGACATTTAGGCCTCTTCCTCTTCTCTTCTATGAACATCCAATGCTCACAGCAATGACTGATACTGGCATTTAAGATCTGACTTCCCTCTGAAACGTCTTCATTAAACACTGTAGACATATTTAAGCTGCTCAGCAGCTGCATTCTCCATGGGCATCCATTCCTCAAATGTCAGCCACAATTAACCTTGTACCTAAGATGAAAAGAGTAACATTAGCTGTGTCTCAAAAGGAAGTTATCAGAAAATTATGATTTGCTCAGGGACAGTCATGAATAGGTATGCTTTGATGCAGATAACAAACTCAAAATACAGACTGTATAAACTACTATGGTCTACAACTCAACACTTTTATCAAGTGTTATTTTAGAGTCAGAAGTGGGCACATGATCCTTAAGGGATAGAAGAGGCTTCTTCTAACACAGCGCAGCCAAACCCAAACACATTAGATACTCAAGGATCCTTATTAGGTGCATTGTGACTGCTGAAAGCCTTATTCTGCTCACTGCTAATGTTTGTTTTTTGCAACTGTTTAGCTATGGCAAACATAGGCAAACTCGGCCCTCCAGATGTTTTGGGACTACAACTCCCCTCATCCCTAACAGGAGCTGTGGTCAGGGATGAGGGGAGTTGTAGTCCCAAAACACCTAGAGGCAGTGGCGTAGCGTAGGTTGTCAGCACCCGGGGCAAGGCAAGTAATTTGCGCCCCCTAACCCGTGGATTTGCGCCCAACCCGTGGATTTGCGTCCCCTAACCCCCAGATGTTGCGGCCGCCCCCCTGCACCCCCCACGCTACGCCACTGCTGGTGAAGGCGCTGCAATTGTGCTTAATTGCGCGGCGAGGTAAAACCAGAGTCCCGAGAACAATAAGCGAGGCTGCCACAAACCCCTGAGGGGTATTTAGCTGGAGGGTCGCCGCCGCCCGAAAGAGAAGCAGCCGGAGGGCCCCGGAAGAACCCACGCCACAGAAGGGCGACTGGTGATTAGGAACTGCGCTAGAGGGAGCGTGACTATCTCTCCAGAGGGAAAGGCCGCAAAGGGCGCCCCACATGCTGGTCAAGGAAGGCTCCCCTCCTCCAAAGTAGACCCGATCCAGGCGGCTTCATAAAGCTCCTGGAGAGAGGCGGGGTGGGGGGTGGGGCGCGGAGAGACAATGCCAAAACTCAGGGGGCTCCTTGAGCCAATTGCCAGAGATGAGCCCCGCAGGGGGAGGCAGGGTCCTCTATAGCCCACCCCAGCTGCCCTTCTTGTATCTACAGCCAGTTTGGCAGGGGGCGGTGGAAGGGTCCTTCCAGGAGCGGGGACCACCGCGGAGCACACATACCGGGAGCTGGAGAGGCGAGGATCAGCTGAGAAGGGGCCAGCCCGGAAGGCGCAGCTTCACAGCCGAAGCTGTCCTTGGCTTGGGGAGCCGGGGAAGCTGTCAGGTTAGGGCCCTGGCGCAGGCCTAGCCGCTCCCGCGACGCTTCTTTGCTCCCGGGATCGGGGCCGCCAGCTCAGCGCTGGAGCAGAGGGAGCCCCCAGGCAGGCCTGCGAGCAAAGGCAGAGCCGCCGGGCGGTGGCCGCTTCTGCAAGGCGGCTGGAGAAGCGGGGACCCCCTCCCCTCCCCGCGTCCCCCCCACTCGCTCCCCCCTCTGAAACTTTGTTAAGACTTCCGCACTGAGCCTCTGACAATAGGGACGGGCCGAGGGCACGACGCGGCTGGGCCCTCTGGACTCGCGCCCCCCCCAGATGTTGCGCCCGGTGCGGCCGGCACCCCTGGCACGCCCCACGCTACGCCACTGCCTAGAGGGCAGTTTGCCTGTGCCTGAGCTATGGCATCCGCCCACTACCTTTCCTTTTGGGTGGGGTGGGGGAGAGAGAGAGAACTGAAGTCATAGAATCAGAATAGACCACAAGGCCATCGAGTCCAACCCCCTGCCAAGCAGGAAACAGGAAGTGTTTTTTTTTCAATTCCAGCAAGCTTCCCTAGATGGATGACTATGTCTTTGCCCCGAATGTCTTGCTATTTTTCTGCTATTTTTATTTTATTTCATACATCACCTTGGGACGTATGTGGAAGGTGAAAAATAGTAATACTCCCAAGGCTACTGAACAGCATGTCTGAAATCCTGGTCAAACCTTTTAACCAGTTTTCATCAGAGATTAAAGTCTACAGCTTTCTATGCCACCATTATGGGCATTCCAGGTATCAGGGCAACAAGTGAACTGAACCCTGACAGCATAACTCATTTACACTGGTATTGAAGTCACCATTCCTAGCAGAGCCTCTCCAAAGCTTGCACTCGTATCAGTGGCACCTGCATATTCTTAAACCGAAATGCCATTCGCAGCTTCCTTTTAAAAGAAATCTAGTTTATTCTCTCCTCTTCCTTCAGAAATTTGCAAAGGCTAGATTCCAAAACAGGGTGGTTATTTATTTACCCAAATTAAGCAGCCAAGAACTCACCACAAACTTCACTGAAGGTATCAGCAATTTAAGTTGTACACTCTATCTGCCCATATTTAATTTGCAAAAAGTATGAAGTGTTCCTAACATTGCATCCATCCACAGCTTACCTGTTGTACTATTAGAGTAGAAACCCATGTTGTCCATCAGCACTGCCATGCACCAGGTCACATCTTAAAAACAGCAGTCATCCTGCAACAATTAAAACAGGCATGAAAAATTATTCTAGCACAAACTGCCCAAGCCCCTAACCACCCCCAGAAACACAGCAAGAACCCCTGCGTTTGCCAATTAACCTGCTTCAAGCGCTAATGCTTTAAGTTTGAGAGGTGGAAGGTTCACTGGATTGGAATGAACTGGAATGGCTTATGGATTCTCATTTCCTTTCCAATGGTGCTTTTCATGGTAAATCCATAACTTGACTGGCATATGTTTTGAGGATTATAGCAGAACTTTAGTTGGAGGTCTTCAAGTCTTACTACATTTCAAGAGCATCTTTTGGACTTCCTGGCTGCACCTGGGTCATGACAACTTGCCACAGGTTCTGCTATTTGTATCAAAACTGCCCACCCGACTTAGTACAAAGAAGTCAGGCATCCAACTAAACATCAGGTTCGTATTAACGGCTTGTCTGAAATTCCCCAAGCTGGTATAGATTTTGGCTATTTAAGCCAATTTCTGATTTGTTAGCATTTTAATTTCCTAGTATAGTATAGTATAGTACAAGCAGTTGTTGTTTTTTAAGTTCTTCATCGAAACATAGTGGGCAAAAAATAACCCCTCCCAACCCTTTAAAGAAATGTTTGTCTACAGTGAGTTGCTTTCTTAGTGTTGCTTTCAAAAGCTTTGTGCCATACAGTTTCATCTAAGGTAAGGTTATGTTGAATTTGTAAGGCTTCGCCTAAGGCTATCCAGCAGTTTTTCCATTGGGTGCTGCTTTAAAATTTAAAAGCTTCCATTGCCATGATGTACAGCATGTCCTACCGTATTTAAGGACAGTAGTTCTGGTTTCAGTTTGACTAGACTGAAAAACTAGTTTGCTTTGCTTACCATCTTTGCTGTTTCACACGCATTTGATGCTTTAAATCTGTTGTGGAATGCTGAAAGTTGAAACTTGTTTATATGAAGCCATAAGCCTTTCAGAAGTTGGAGAGAAAGACTTCTTTGCTTATCTTATTTTCTCCATTTTGCCTTTGGAGTCAAAGATGTTCCTTTAAAAATGAGACACTACAGGATTGCAAAAATTTGAAACAGTAAGAGCAAGTACCGTTTTGCAGCTTCTTTGATGGAACTGGCCAAACCTCTTACTTACAGATCTGTAGCTTGCTTACTACAGGTTAATATGTTATTTTGGGGGGTGATGTTCTTGCAAATTCCCAAATGAAATATGTAGAAAGGAACAACGTACATTCAGCATTATCCGTATGTCGTTTTGATTTAATGACTGAATGGTATCCTGAATTTTTACACAAGACTGAAGAAATTTTCTATTTTGGAGCATTGTGTGCATTTCAGCATGGAGAGGATGTTTTAACATTTTAGTTTGGCACACATCCCACCACCCTCCAAAAGCTAAAATGGGTTTGCTAGAAAGAAGGCACACGTTTGCATGTGTAGAACGATCCATGGCCATTTTAGATGGCTGCACGTTGTACGGGAAGCCTTAGGGTTGCCGGTTTCATGGATGAGGTGAGAGCGTTGCATTTCAGGGTTAACCTTTACTTTAAAAAGTTACAACACTAGTACACAGGCTAAAAATGTCATACATTAACATCTGCTTTCTGAGACAAATATTAACAATTTTGAAATGAAATTAAAACAAGTTTACTTTCTCCTCACAAAAAACATTAAGTAATGGAGGGGAACTTAACAAGCAACAATAAAAAAGATAAAAACATATGTTTCAGTAGTCCTCTGGAGTAAGGAAAGAATTTCCACATTTCATTTGTTGGAGGAAAAAACTGATTTGGTCCAGCACTTTAAAAGGTTTCAGTATCTGCTTCGGCCTCCGCCTCTATCAGAGCGGCTCCCTCCACGGCCGCCACCTCTGGGTGCTCCGCGGCTGGAGCTGCTGTAAGAATCACGTGGAGGAGCATAACCCCTTTCCATAGAAGGGGGGAGGCCTCGGTCTTGTCTTCCCACACGATCCCGGCCACTTGAGTAGACATCACTTCTGCTGCTTGAGTAACTTTCTCGACTTCCACCATACCCATCTCGGGTGCTCCCATAATCGTCATAGCGACTGCTTCCACCATAAGATGGAGGGGGCCCTCGTGCAGGTGGAGCACTACGTGAGTTACCTGCAGGTTCAATGGTCAGGTAATAGGACAACACTATAAATCATATCACCACAACTTTACATCTGAGTTTAAAAGAATTTGTATCAATGGTGTCTGTTACTCTTTTGTATTAACTGAAAGTTTTAATATAATCTCACATGTTGGGACATTTGGCAGGGGAGTATCGGATAGTGAACGAAATAAAGGCTGTTTGAAGACGATGATATTTCTCAAGGCAGCTCTTTTTAGGATTATTCCAGAACAGCTTGCTATTTTTACAGCAGAAATTCCACCATTTTTTTTTCCAGTGATAGATGCAATTCAGAACAGTTGAACTTTTGCTTCGTTAGTTTATGGGAACTGTAATTCAATCATTTTGTTAAAAATGAAGTATCGGTGTATTTTCACTGCAGTGGACAAGCCCAGAATGCCAATTCCCCACTTAAGTAGATGCAGTCTATTAAGTCAAGAGTGAGGCCTACGGAGTCCCTTAAGACCTTCAAAATAAGCACTTACCATAACTCTCATAGGAATCTCTGTATGAGCCCCCACTTGGGTGATCAGAGTAGTCCCGGTCACGCCCTCCATAGCCATCACGATCACTGTAAGAGGAATAACTGCTGGGGGTTAGTACAGGCCATCGCTAGGTGAGTTTTGCACAGAGTAAGGTAGCCCTTTCACTTATACCCTGTTCTTCCTCAAAAGAATCTTAGATTTGGTTCCCAAGTAGTCTCCCATCCAAGTGGTTTTGAGATGACCCACCCTTTAGTCCCAATACCCTGCCTGATTCAGTCTAGGTACACATAACTAAAATAATCAAATATCTATCTATCCTTGCCTCAGTTACCCTCCCCACTATTTCCTTTGTGTCTACATAAGTCGCTTGGGGTAAGAACTAGCCAAAGCTGTTCTTTGCAGATCATCATGAATATCAGGGGTGGTAGTCAGAAGATAGATCTGGATCAATTAGTAGATCAGAAAAGATTTGTTATTCCCAATTATAGCAGCAAAATGTAGAAAGCTTGTGGCAACCATTAATGGATCTGTGCGTAGAACATGAGCGCTGTTCAGTTGAACTCCTGGGCTCAAAATTCTTCAATTCCAAGTACATCATTTACACTAGGTTCCTGTTAATAGATTCCTAGGTTTTAGTTTCAAATAAAGTATATTCCAAAAGCCTGAAATCTGCCCCATCCCTGATAAACATAGATGGTGCTCTAGAAAATAATGACATATAGCTTCCCATAGACCTACATTATTCACCTTCACATGGCTCACTAGTGGCTTTAGAACTGCGTAAAGAAAGCCAACAATTGTTCATGTGAGGTATGGAGATTTGGTTTCTCTTCTGTAACGTAAGAGGGATATACATGTTCTTGTAGCATCTTAAATATAAACAGATTTATTATGGCATAAGCTTCCATGGACCACATTCCACTTCACCTGACACATGAAGTACTATCCTTAGTTGCAAGTAGGTATGGTAAGACTTCAAAAGTGTCTGATGAAAAGGACTGTAGTCCACCAAACCTTCTGGCATAATGAAGCTGCTCAAGGTGCCACAAGACACTTGTTATATTATTGTGCTTATTGTTTGAATCAAGTAGAAAGAGACACACTGCAAACTGAAACATAAGCTTGACTAACTTGTTGAATGAAATATTAAAAGATTTGTTTGAGAATACACAAAAGTGAACGTTAAGTACCTGTAACCTCTTGAGGGATACTCATCACGTGAACGGGAATGACCATAGTCACGGTAGGCATAATCTCTTGGAGGTGGAGTATATTCCTTTGTGTCTCTGGAACTTGCCAATTGAACAATGAGCTTGACTAGCTTGTTAATGGAATATGAGAGATTTGTTCAACAAGACACAAAATCGAACATTAGCTACCTGTAGCCTCTTGAGGGGTACTCATCACGTGAACTGGAGTGACCATAATCACGGTAGGCATAATCTCTTGGCGGTGGGGCATAATCTCTTGTGTCTCTGGAGCTTGGATAGTCCCGACTTGAATAGCTATGGAAATGAAAACTAAAGTATTTTTTCCGGTAGTGAAGTGCAGGAGCTCCTCATAACAGCTCACAGCCATACGCTCAAGCAGAGTCCTAATGCAGCAGCAGACACCCTACCACAAAGCGGAGGAGACGTAGTGTAACATCTAATTAGACTTGGCTGACAAGTCATAGAATACTGAACTTCAAAAGGTGGTGTAGCCGCTAGCATCTTAAACTTAGGTTGCAGAAACCTGACTTAACACCTCTGATTAGCATTTAGCTTTAAATAAGAAATACAACCAATTCTACAATTACTTGCTACAATTTAAATGGCTAGCATTAAGTACAAATTCAATTAAAATAGCCAGCCACTTTGATTCTCCTCATTCTTCCTTTATGCAGATAACAAATTGTTCATAAACAGTAAACACCGAAAGCCTCATTATCTCATTGATTTGCCAGAACAAATCAATTGTCTGGTTGTCCTGACAGATGGGACACGCCCAGTCCAAAAAATGTCCCAGAGATGTGCTCCCCTTACACCCTTTCCATTAAATCACTGCTTCTGCAATCAAAATGCATTAAGTTCAATAATTAAGTTCCTTGATCTGAAAAATATCCAACAGGGTTTGATTTTACCTGTCTTTAGTACTGTAACCATCATCTCTTGGAGACAAATAGACATCTCTTCGTGATGGCAGTGGTTCTCTGCGTGGCGGTCCTCCATAACTGTCTCTACCGCGTGAAAGGGGTGCTTAAGTAATCAAGCAGAAAATGAAATATTTTTGAAATAAAGCCTTCTGAAAACAAGGTATTAGTAAAGAAAGATGTTCCCACCATGAGATAAGACCACACCATACTGGATCAAACTTTTCTGTGGTGCTTTAAGTTCAACACAACCTCTATCAGCAAGATGAAGAGATAGCAAAGTCCTACATTATACAGTGGTGCCCCGCAAGACGAATGCCTCGCAAGACTGAAAACCCGCTAGACGAAAGGGTTTTCCGTTTTTCAATGTGCTTCGCAGGACGAATTTCCCTATGGGCTTGCTTCGCAAGAAGAAAATGTCTTGCGAGTCTTGAGATTTTTTTTCACTTTCCCCCCTTTTTCTAAGCCGCTAAGCCTTTAATAGCCTTTTAGCAGCTAAGCCGCTAAGACTTTAATAGCTGCTAAACCGCTAATAGCGCTAATCCGCTAATAGGGTTGCTTCACAAGACGAAAAAACCGCTAGACGAAGATACTCGCGGAACGGATTAATTTCGTCTTGCGAGGCACCACTGTACTGAAAGTAAAGTTGCTTTCAGTTCTTGTAAACAGAGGCCTAGTCAAACTAAGCATACATCGACAAGGGCTGACTAGGGAGTATTTAGCCCATATTATACAATTCAAGAATCCTTTTCAAATGTGTTGCATACGACCAACATGTGGAGATATGCTGAACACTGCAGTCATCCAGCATAACTAAGGAGTGTCAATTCACACCTCTTAATCCAGCAAGGGGTATTTGCCCTAACACAGAGACACTAGCGGGGACTTGCTCCCAACATAGCACTGCTGGAGGGTCCTGGAAGCAGCACAACTACCTTGCTATTTCTGAGTGCCAGAAAAACTCAGCACAGTTGTAAAAGCTTTTCTCCAACCACCAGTTTGTGGATCCATGCAATGGACAATAAAAAAATACTTTACTACATTTACATGCTGTTTGGCATCAAAGTGATAAAAAAATTACCTCTGCCTCCCATTCCACTACTGCTACGAACAGGTCCAGAAGGAGCAGGTCTTTTAGGTGGTGGGCCACCGCTACGTGGGGGTGGACCCCTTTTCATTGGTAGAGGGCCTCTAGAAGAACCTAAAAGAGCAGCAATGTGTCAGCTAGATAACAGAAACAGGATTCCTCAGACAGATCTGCCTCACTGGGAGCACAATGTACTACTGTGGCAGTACCCATGATACACACAGAATATTCCTGCACTGTCCCTTCCCAGAGAGAGAATGTCATTTGGAACAGAACTGATTCTCAGCAGCTGTTTCCAATAATTTGAACTACTATGATTTTATTGTTCTATTTTAATGAACTTGTTGTTTATTTATTTGCTGCTGTGTTTGTTATTACAGGGATTGCAATACTTGTTTTTTAATGTTACTTTGAATTTTGTGACCCCCTTTGAGCTCAACATTTGTTGTGGGAAAAGTAGAAGACAAATATCAATCAAATCAAACTTTCGATTCTAAAATTTGGAGTTCAACAAAGCAAGACCATGGACTACAAAAGATTCAAATTGCTATTTTCTGTTTAATCTCAAAACAGCAAATAATGCAGGACAGCTATAAACAGCAAAAATCACTGCCAATAGCTTATACGCAAATACTAAGAAACTCACCTTTGTTTAAGACATTAAAAAACCAACTGTGTGGAGCAGTATAAACTGTTTCAACATCAAAAAACATCAAAATTGAAGAACATCAAAACACTGATTGAATAACTTTTGCCTAAGCTTGCAAAATTTCAGTTAAGGCATATCACCAATTTGCTTAACATGAGATTAACCCGTGGACCAATTTCCAAAATACACCTCAATGTTTTAAGCAAGCCTACAAGTTCGCTCGCTTCATCTCTATACCCCAGTACATCAAACACAAGAATAGCATTCATCCTGTGAAATAGCAGGACGGCAATATTTTTCCCAACTTCCAAAAAGGGTAAAATAACCACCAGAAATTCATCATTTGTATTGTGTCTAGAGCTGGGTGATATATTGGTAAATTGTCTGAAGCGGTATCTGTTTCAGACATTTTGAGGGGCTTCTTGCCCCTCAGCCAAGCAGTTTAAGGCAATATGGGGCCTTACTTAACTGCAGGGCATTGAATATGTATCTAGGCTGTTTATTCCTCTCCTAAGGTGGAGAAAAGCAGCAGCTGAGATATATCATGATGTTTGGAATGTATCAGTATATCACAATATTTAGCTGCTGATATACAGTGGTACCTCGGGTTACAGACGCTTCAGGTTACACACTCCACTAACCCAGAAATAGTGCTTCAGGTTAAGAACTTTGCTTCAGGATAATAACAAAAATCGTGCTCCGGAGGCGCTGCAGCAGCAGGAGGCTCCATTAGCTAAAGTGGTGCTTCAGGTTAAGAACAGTTTCAGGTTAAGTACGGACCTCCGGAACGAATTAAGTACTTAACCCGAGGTACCACTGTATAAGAATGTTGAAAACCAGGTACTGCACAGTCCTAATTGTGTCTTGATTTTGAGAGGAAGCTGTAAACCAGCATTCTCTATGCAGTGGCTTGTATGCTGCACAATTACACATGGGAAAACACACATACCCAAATAACTCCCTCTTGAAGGAGGACCCCGTGTTCCACTTCCACCTCTTCCGCCTCTAAAACCTCTTGGAGGACCTCTGCTCCTTGGAGGGGGAGGGGGCCCACGTCTACCGGTTTCAAAGGATGGCTTGGTAGCTTGTTCAACTTTAATTGATCTTCCGTCTAAAGACTGAACAAAGGAATCTAACTCAGCATTAATTGCAAATGCTTTTTGTAGGATAGAGTGCCTCCGTTCTTATCCCTGCTCTGGTTTCCGGCAAATACATTTGGTTTTGTATTATGCAGATAAAAAACCTAATTTTAAATATGAATATATTGTTTTAACCACATTTTGTAGACCACTCAAGGATTTAACCAACCAAGGTCAACTTAAAAATTGAACACCCATATTCTACGGCTACATGCTTTTAGTATGTCAATCTTATTTGTTTACACAGAATTCTTCTAGATCTTTAGTTTCCAAGTGTATTCAAACCAATTTTCAGAAGCAAAGGTTTTGCCATGATGTGCATGTTATTAAAAAGTAACAGTCTCTACAGGTATTTTCTAGAAATAACTGATTGAGCCATCACAATCAGGAAACAATGCTGTATTATTTCAGCAGTTCTTGAGATATCCAGTTTCGTTCTTAATTTAAGAGTAGCCCATAGAATGCCCGTACTAGCATTCTGGAAGAAAATATGCCATCAGGCTTTATTTGTTTTAAAGATAACCCTTAACATCCTTAAACAAATTCCCTTAGCATCCCTAAATGCTATTACCCAAGCATTCACTCCATTATAACACATCACTGAACTTGTCTCATTAACTGAATAAAAGCAACTCTGTCAACCAATCAATCCAATCACCCTCAGCTTGACACTCTGCAATTAACACATTAGTTACTACCTTTCCATTCATATCTCTGGCAGCATCCTTGGCATCTGCTGGACTCTCAAAGGTAACAAAAGCAAACCCTCTTGATTTGTTGGTTTCACGGTCTTTCATAAGGAGAACTGAAGAAAGACAAAAGTGTTATTCCACTTTCATCATAGAATGATGTATCCCAAATTGTATACAAGCCTGCTCAGAACTTCTTAGAGGACGTATAAGCTCTATCACTTCAACTGATCAAAGCTGTTAAGTTCATCAAAGCAGACCTTTAACTTAATATTATGCCCTAAAAAGGCTGTGTGCTTACCCTCTACTATATGGCCATATTTGCCAAAGACAGATTCAAGAGCCTTCTCATTAGTCTCTGTGTTGAGCCCACCAATGAACAGCTTGCCTGGACGATCTGCTTCAACCATTTTGACACAGTTTGGGATCTGGAACAACACACATTCAACTTGAAATGGGAGAAGCTTGGGTCCTTTGGAAATATTTGACAAAACAACAGGATAATTCCTCAGACAACAATATGCAGATATTGAAAAATCTGATTAGGGCTTGATGGTTCTTATCAGCTTGTCCATGCCCTTAGTTGCTAAACAGAAATGGCAGCATCATTTCTGTGGTGACCAAGGCCTTGCTTAAACGCATCTAATTGAGAACAAATATTGACCCTACAAACACAGTGCCCCAAAATCCAGAACAATGGCCCTTTAATTACTACCTGCAAGCAAAAGCTCTAATGCAAGAAACTGTTACAATGTTAAAAAAAGAAAACCAAACCTAATTTAAGATAAGGAAACATTCACAGGGGAAGAAAATACAACAGCTGCCCTATGGTTTTTTAAAACTGAAAAAGGTTGAAAATGCACCACAGTGGTTACTACAAAGGGAGCTGTCTTCCACAGGGATATTTATTTATTTATTTTGCTTTTTGAAAACTTTATTGAAATTGATTAATAACAAAACATTCTTTTGTATGGTATGTCCAAATATACTAATAAAAATCTATTCAAACTTATGCAATTCCTTTCACCATACATTCTTATTCATATACATAAGACTTCCCATCACCCCCCCCACTGTATTTACCATTTCTTTTTTCTGTTGTACTAATAGTTGTTACTTTTTCTGTTTCTGTTTTACCTTATACTTCCTTACATTTTTTCATATCCATTTGCATTATTTTTTGGTATATTACACAGAAATATCCCACAGGGATATTTAAGTCGGCCCCCCACCTGAATTTTTTTTTTCCATTAAAGGGAAGGCGGGGAAACTGCTTAGCCCTTTTATTGAGACAAGGAATACATTCAGAATTCTATCGAACAGTTCACTAAACAATAACATAAACAAGTAACTTCTGAATATTTTAGACCACCACTATGTATGTATGCTTTGCAATGTTTCTATACTCCACCATCACAACATTACTGGCTAAAGGCTCAGTGGGGAACTTTCAGGATTTTAAAAAACTCTGTTCAACAAGGTCCAACACAGTAAGCTGATTGGTACATCCAGCTCAGTATTGTCTGCTCTCCAGAGTTTCAGGGGTCTTTGCCAGTCCTGCCTAGAGATGCTGGGGACAGGACCCGGTACCTCCTGCCTGCCAAGCAGATGCCCCACACTGAGCTACAGCCCTTCCCCCAAACTTGCACTTGAGGCTTTTTGCTTTCCCCTCCTCCATCCTACACCTTTTAAAATTTATTTTTAGACTCTTAAGCCCAAGGACAGCGGCTGCCGATTTATGCTCTTGTAATAGTGGTTTTATAAGTCGCTCTCCGAGCCTTTCTTGGCTACAATAGAGAGGGGGGAGGGAAACCCGGAAATTAAAGAAAAGCAAGCAACTGAATATACCCAAAACGACAAAAGGCCACATTCAGGTAACCCTGCGGCCGCGCATGCGCGACGCTGAGACCGCCAAGAATAGGGGAGGGGGTGAAAGCGCATTCCGTTAAGACACAAGAAAAGAACGAGTCGCGCCTGCGCAGTCGCGGTTTCTAGCGCCCACCCGGCGCCCTCGCGCGCGACGCGCACTTCGGAGAAAGCGGAGGGGGCCACAAAGGAGGGGCTGAAGGCGATCGCAAAATGGCGGCTTTGGCGACCCTCCCTCCCTCCCTGCCCAGCCCAGCCTAGTCCCCCTTCCCCTCCGGCTCACTTTTCCCTCAGAGCTGGCCCAAGGCGGCAATCGGCCCCCGCCCGCCCCTCCCTCACGGTTTAAAATGGCGCCTCCGTATGAATGAGAGGAACGGGCGTTGAGAGGGCGTGTGCGTGTGCGGAATTAAAAAGGAATAAACGGGAGATCGAAGAAGGCGAATCTCCCCCCACCCTCACTGCCGCCGGTGTAAGCAATCGGTGTGTGTAGGGGGGTGGATAGTAAAGCGCGGGCGATTCGAAAGGCGTGCGCGCGTGCGCTTCTCTCTCGCCCCCCCCCCGCGCGAGCTTACCTCCAAACCGCCAGTAGATCAGCAACGACGCACTGAGAAGGAACAAAGGAGCCGAGGGCCTTTATATATCTGACGTCAGCACATTCGTCTCGAGGCCAGAAAGCCCGGATGTAGGAGTGAAAAGAAGAGGGCGGGGCAAGCAGGGACACACCAGGCAAGAGAGGCGTGGCCTTTTCAGATCGGAGGAGGGCCGCTGGATCTGGCGAACAGTTGGTGGGTGGGTGTGTTGCAGCTTGCTCTGGAGAACTGTTGGGGTATGAGCAAAAGAAAAGAAAAAGAAAGAAAGAAAGAAAGAAAGAAAGAAAGAAAGAAAGAAAGAAAGAGGGCTCAATCAGCACAAGCACAAGAGTACAGTATGCTGTCATAAGAGAAGCCCTGATCAGAGAGGGGAGTTAATAAATGAACCTCTCAGTGTTGTGTATTTCTATGCTAACAAAGACTGCATCTTTTTACTTGTATCTTTTACTTCTGTATCGCTGTAATACCACTAAAAAACGTAGCCGAGGAATGCAACTGTGGACTCTATCAAATGTATTGCCCTTTTGTATCTTTCTAAAAGGTGTTTTCTTACACTAGGAGATGTGACTAGAATAGAAAAATGTAACTGGAAGAATGTAGCCAAAATATTTTCTATTCTGTCTGACTTTCCATTGCCGTATACTTGATCTGTCAATATTCTGCCGTTCACAAACTGTCAAAATGCCTTCAAGCACCACAGCGCCACCTACTGGGTCTACAAATGACATCGTGAATACACACAAAATGCAACATAAAATCAGTTTAATTAATAAAAGTATGCAGAGCGGAACTTCACACCAGCACTGATAATCATGCAGAGAAACAGGACTTCACATGTGCACACCGCTTGGTCTGCACACCCCAGGTCTACAAACGAACTACAATTTCCTTGACTATGACACTGTAGACTGCGGGGGGCAAGTCAAACATGGATTGAATGGGGGAATTTGACTTCTGTCAGCCTGAGTTACGAGCCTTGCTCAGACACTCACTGACACCCCAGCTCCAAGGAACTCAATACTGGGAACTTTTTATACGAGACAGACATTACATCCGCCTGGGTACTGCCATTTTTACCCTGGATAATCAACAAAATCGCCTGCGATGTACAAACGGTAGCTACTTCCTTTACAGCCAAGGGGAAGTTACCAAGCACCCAAACTGGACAGAGGTGGACAATGGGGGAGCTGTTTATATCTACACAGATTCCAACCACCCCACAGAGAACTTAATTTTGGGGTTCCAATGCCTTTGAATGGACTCTCAGCCCCAGAAAACCCACCTACAAGGACTTTTCCTACGGCAATTTTGTTGCCTCTGGGACATTGGAGTAACCAATGACTGGGAAGGGCCAGAATACCTGGAAGGCTGGCTTCACTCTGCAGGGGCTGCACAAAACCCCGAGTGGACCACACCAGGCCTCAGAGGTGCGGGGGGTCGCCAAGGACATGAGGCTTCTGAAAACCAATGACCCTCTGCACCCCCTAGGCACTGCACTGAGGCATTTTGACCCAACCCCTTTGTACCCAGAGCAAGATCTTCTTTGCTCCTGGGACCAGGAGGAAATCTTCAAATGTGGAACAAGGTGGCCAGAGAAGCTCCCTACCCCAACTGCTGGATCTCAGAGGCAAGGCCTGCCCTTGGTAGCAGTGGCTGTGACCTTGGACCAATACTCCACCGGGGACATCACTTCCTGGAACCTGACATCCCTGAACCTTACCCATCAATACCTGTACTTGATGGGACCCCTCAGCCACCTCTTCGCAGGGGAAGGAACCCCTGTTGGGAAAAGCACCTGTGACATAAACCTTGACATCTTGATCACAGGGCAAGTGACTGTCTCTAACATCACTCAGTCTAGGACTTACCCAGACCTCACCAGTGCATTGAAGGAGGCCATGGGCCAACGCCATGCTTCTCCAAGCCTTTGCTTCCAGAAGTGAGCAATAAGGGGGAAAGTGTCTCAGTACCCTAAGGGGGGAAAAGGAGGCATAGACGAAAGGTGGATAAAATAAATTTGACTGTGGGACTTAAGACAATGTTTCGAATGCCCAGGAAACTCAGCATACCTGAGAGAGGTTTGGAACTTTGTACAGTTACATACCTCAGGATACATACGCTTCAGGCTACATACGTTTCAGGTTACAGACTCCGCTAACCCAGAAATAGTGCTTCAGCTTAAGAACTTTGCTTCAGGTTGAGAACAGAAATCGTGCTCCGGCGGCACAGAAATCGTGCTCCGACGGCACTTAGCTAAAGTGGTGCTAAAGGTTAAGAACAGTTTCAGGTTAAGAACGGACCTCTGGGACGAATTAAGTACTTAACCCGAGGTACCACTGTATCCCTGCTGAGGAGTTTTCAGAATATCACTTTGGGCAACAGTTTACCCTCTCTATATACCAATGTTGAAAACATTGTAAAGACCGTTCTGAAGGTACTGAACCAGTAAATGTGCAATGCACATCACCCCACCCCCACTGCCTCAGTCGGAGGTGGTAAATGGAAACTGAATAAGAGGCTGAAGATTGAGGAAAGATTGAAGACCTTGGAGGGGGAGGTGCTCAATGTCTTTTTATTTTTTAAAAAAGAAAAGATCTCTCCAGGACTTGGAGGAGACAAACTACCGGAGGGTATATGGGGTTAGATGCAGTCAGATTGTAACCTGAAAATTAGTGATTGTTATGTATGTTCTTGGGTATTTAATTATGTGTAGCATTTTCTAAGTGGGGAGATTCAATATAAGGAAACCATCTAGATAAGAAGGAACATTTTAAAAAGGTACTTAAGGGGAAATTAAGGAAAGGAGGTCAGAGACGTCCGCTGGTGGAAGGGGGAATAGCAGCTAAGAGAACAAGTTTATTGAGTTTATTGGATAACAAGGTAACATACGACCCCTTGTGGGGATATATGAAACCACATTAAAAAAACCCACCAACCTAAAGGAAACATGAAACATAAAGGATTAAAAGTATTAAAACAACAAAATTTTGAATCAGCAAACAAAACTGGGAAACTGCTGGCTTGGCAATTAAGGAAAAAACAAAGCCAAAATATTATAAATAAAATAAAAGACAATTTACTGAAGCGTCTGTAACCTGAAGCGTATGTAACCCGAGGTACCACTGTATTAAAAACTGCAGTACTACAAAATAATATAAAAACATTGTCTAAAACTTATAAGTTTCTACTAGAATGGCACACAAAAGACAAAGAAATTAAGGATGTTATGACCAAATTTGCAATGGATATAGGACATAATACTGAATATGAAAAATGGTCAAAATTATGGAATACAGGGTTAAAATTCACAGCATGTACACCATTAAAAGAAAATCTGTTAAAAATGATGTATAGGTGGTACCTCACTCCAACCAAACTAACAAGGATGTATAAAAAAGGAAGTAAAAAGTGTTGGTAATGTGGGGTGAAAGAAGGCGGGGGTTTTTCACATGTGGTGGTTATGCGACAAGGTGAAAACGTACTAGGATAACATATATAACGAATTAAAGAAGATCTTCAGATACACGTTTCAGAAAAAACTGGAAGCATTCTTGTTAGGTATGGTTGGAGAAGATATTGCAAAGAGTGATCAGAAATTGTTATTATATGGAACAACAACAGCGAGATTATTGCTAGCACAGGTTTGGAAACAACAGCGATTGCCAACAGTGGAAGATTGGCAACAGAAGGTAATGGAGTCCACAGAAACAGTTACCGTAATTTTTGCCCTATAGGGCGCACTGGCCCATAGGGCGCACCTAGGTTTTTTGGGGGGGGATAAAGAAAAAAAATATTTCCCCCCCCCAGGTGCGGGGCTGGGCTTCCCCCGACCCCAGCCCCCAGAACAGGAACTCCCGCTGGGCTCTCCAGACTTGCGGATATCTTTCCAAAGCCCGGGGTGTGCAGCTCAGCGCGCCCCAGGCTTCGGGGTACAGGCTGCTATCCACAAGCCTGGAGAGCCCGGCGGGAGAAAGCCTGCATTCGCCCCATAGGACGCACACACATTTCCTCTTCATTTTTGGAGGGGGAAAAGTGCGTCCTATAGGGCGAAAATTACGGTAATTAACTGGGGAAATTCAACAACAGGGTGATGAAACTTTTCAAAAAGAATGGAAGAAATTTATGGTGTACATAGGAAAAATTTGTATGAAATAGAAAAACCAGCAGAATAGAAATAAACCTCATAATGTGTAACACAAATATTTTTATTGGAACACAAAAACTGCAATGTAATCAATATAACCAAATGTATTTACAAATAGTATATGGATAGACAACCACAATATGAAAATAAAAATTGTATGTATAAAAGGGTTTATATACTCATAGACAATTCACAGACAATTGAGTAATCAGAATAATAACATTTAGAATGGATAAATACAATGCGAAAAATTAGAAGTGACATAAAGAAGCCAGAAGAAGGAAGGAGGGAAGTCAGCTCGCAGGAGCAAACTATAAATGTACAATGTAAATTGTAATATATGTATTTAAAGTATGAAGTATGTAAAACTAATAAAGATTATATTAAAGAAAGAAAGAAATTTATTCAGGAAAGCGACCAAATCACAGAATCTCTGGTGACGGAACTCTTAGAGGTAAGACAGCTCAGCTTACAAAACAGGCTTGCTCTTCATTTTTTTGCTTGCGGATTGGGGCTGGACATGTGCCTTAATTGGTTCAGAATGCTGTCCCTATGTGACGGACCAATCCCTGAACATTATGGGATATTTAAATGTCATACATGAATGAGCGGGTAAACTAACGAACATAAAACATGAAGGGTTGTTGGACTATAATTTATGGGATTGGTTACCAAAACTAGGCTGGCTCAGGCAACTTCTTAAATGGATCTTATTTAGTGTAGTTGTGGATTTCAGAACCTTAAGCAAATCTATTTCCGAAAGGAGAGCTGTTACGGAATTACTGGGGGGGGGGGGCACACAAGCGAGAGCCCAGTTCCGTTTCGGGTCTTAGCACACCCAGAAAAGCCTCCACACACACTTAGGGCATGAGACAATGAGCTCAAGAAAGCCCTTTACATAGATCGTCGCACCAAGCATAACATATATTTCGTTAATAAAGACTCGGCTTCCTTCTTATACTTGAAATCTGTACCAATACAAACAAAGGCGTGTGAATGAACTCTGTATTTGCATGTTACCACATGCAATGACCAATGAGGAGTGTTGAAATTTGACAGTCAGCCAATAGCGTGTAAGCAAATAGCGGCCTCTAGTGGACAGACTCTTTCCCCTCATAAGCTGCCTTTCTCTTACCATTCTGCAAGGTAGCTCAGCTCGAGCTTTTGCCCGCTTGATTAAGCAGCTGAGTGGCCGCCTGCTGCAAGAACAATGGACTTATTATATTAAAAACCCATTACCTGGTTTCGATAGCTCAAAAACTGTTACATTGTTAGGCAATGAAAGGTCTGTAGGCAATGAAACTTCAACGCATCATGAGAGATCTACAGCCTCTCCTAGACAATGACAGTTCTCTTTCTCAAGCTCTGGGAGGAAGACCTTTCATTGCCTACAGACAGCCACCCAATCTTAAACACCTTCCTCACCCACAATAATACAACAACCAGACTTAACATGGACACTGGCACCAGAGCCTGCAATAAACCCAGGTGCCAAGTTTGCTGCCACATACACCCGGACAACACCATCACTGGCCCCAACAACATCAAACATACCATCTCAGGACTATTTAATTGCTCATCTTCTAACATTGTGTATGCCATCAAATGCCAGCAGTGCCCTTCAGCTCTCTATACTGGACAAACAGGACAAACCCTACGCCAAAGAATACATGGACATAAATCTGACATCAGGAATCACAAGACAGAGAAACCAGTAGGAGAACACTTCAGTCTCCCAGGACATTCTATACAAAATCTCAAAGTAGCTGTCTTATTACAAAAAAAATAATTCAGGAATAGACTGGATAGAGAAGCTGCTGAATTGCAACTTATTACCAAACTTAAAACCATGGAGAGACCTGGTCTGAATAGAGACATTGGATTCTTATCTCATTATACATGTATACGAGGGACGCGGGTGGCACTGTGGGTAAAAGCCTCAGCGCCTAGGGCTTGCCGATCGAAAGGTCGGTGGTTCGAATCCCCGCAGCGGGGTGCGCTCCCATTGCTCGGTCCCAGTGCCTGCCAACCTAGCAGTTCGAAAGCACCCCCGGGTGCAAGTAGATAAATAGGGACCACTTTCTGGCGGGAAGGTAAACGGCGTTTCCGTGTGCTGCGCTGGCTCGCCAGATGCAGCTTTGTCACGCTGGCCACGTGACCCGGAAGTGTCTCTGGACAGCGCTGGCTCTCGGCCTCTTGAGTGAGACGGGCGCACAACCCTAGAGTCTGTCAAGACTGGCCCGTACGGGCAGGGGTGCCTTTACCTTTACCTTTATACATGTATACATATACATTATACATATATAAAGCTATTTTTAGCCATCTCACCCCTTGCTTTTTCCTGTAAGACCAATTGCAGACATTAACAGTCGTCAGCAGGTTTACCACACCTATCAGCCAATCACCCATTCCCACCACCCTTCTGAGTAATACCCCTCCCCACCCTCTCACTATATATAAGGGTCTGGTGACTTCTGTTTCAGTGTATCTGAAGAAGTGTGCATGCACATGAAAGCTCATACCAGTAACAAACTTAGTTGGCCTCTAAGGTGCTACTGGAAGGAATCCATCCCCTTGATCATTTGCGTTGCCCTTTTCCGAGCCTTTTCCAGCTCTACAATATCCTTTTTGAGGTGAGGCAACCAGAACTATAACAGTTCTGTGCAGAACTATGCAGTTCACCAGAGGTTTTCTACCTTCTTTGAGTCCAAACCTCCCTTGACCAACTACATTCTTTTTGCAGCACCCCTGTGGGGCTCAGGAGCCCAGTTCTGTCACCCCTTGCCTGCAGAGCTGGCAGCCTCTCACCCTTTATCGAACACCCTCTCTTGTGGAGCCTTGTCTCCTCTCCCCTCTTCTTGGGAGTCACCGCGGTCTCTGAGCTGCCCCCCTCCCCCAAGAGAGGTGTCCCCAGCGATCTGGGACTTGTCTGTCCATTTCCAATAGCAAGGGCTGGTGGACTAGCTGGCTTGGCTCCCTCGCCCACTTGCTTGCTTACTCCAAGGCCACCTCAGCTCCTGGCAACCAGCACCCCCTGGCCAGCCCCAGAGACACCATTCATCTGCAGAACTTGTAGCCAGGGCTGCTGCAATAAACAGCTGTGCAAGCCTTTGGGAAGCAGAGATGTGAGAGGGCGTCAGAGGAGGGAGTGAAGGAAAGAGGGACAAAGACTAGTGTTGCCCACAGCACCCCTGGCCATCCTTCAAGGCACCCCAGGGTACCACAGCACACTGGTTGAAAACCATTGAGTTACACCATAGTTTTGTATGGAGGAGGAAGCTGAAACTCCTCTCCCCTATGTAAGACGACAGGATGATGGGGACTAGCTGAGGCCAGATTGAAATTAATGGGGAGTTGCCCCATTTTCCTTAATGGACTAGTCTTCACTGGCTGGCAGGTATATATTAGTATCATCCCCCCCCCCCCGAATAGAATTGTAGAGTTAGAAGAGGCCATTTAGTTCAAGGGTCGGAAAGCTTTACCGGCCATGGGCCAGGTCACTCCCACGGAGATTGTCTGTGGATCAGACTGGCGCAGTGAGACGTGTATGTGCAGAAGTGATTTTCGGTGCCTGGACATGCGCAGACACGATTTCCGGTATCTACGTGTGTGCAGATGCGATTTCCTGCGCTGCTCGGTGAGTCCCCGCACTGCGCTGCACTGCACTGGTTTAGCGCAGCATGCAGGGGACTCGCCAAGTGGGTGGCTCGGTTCAGGGGCAGTTTGGGGGCCGGTAAAACGGTCTTCGTGGGCTGCATCCGGCCCATGGGCCGCACGTTGCCGACCCCTGATCTAGTTCATCTAGTCCAACTAGATGTTTGCATATACAGTGGTTTGCATATACAGTACTTAATTCGTTCCGGAGGTCTGTACTTAACCTGAAACTGTTCTTAACCTGAAGCACCACTTTAGCTCCTGCTGCTGCCGTGCCGCCGGAGCACAATTTCTGTTCTCATCCTGAAGCAAAGTTCTTATCCCGAGGTACTATTTCTGAGTTAATGGAGTCTGTAACCTGAAGCGTATGTAACCTGAAGCATATGTAACCCGAGGTACCACTGTATAATTACATGTGGCATGTAGTGAGAAACCTGCAAGCAGGATCTGAGCACAAAGTACTATCCTGGCCAGTAGTTACCAGCAACTGATATTGAGAATCACCGTCCAGACTAAAGCTGTGGTCTGATATCCATTTACTAAGAAGTAAGCCTAAACTGAATGGGATTAGTAGACATGATTAGGATTGCAGTGCCTCACATTCATTTTAGCATCTTAATAGCATCCACATCACTAGATGCCTCAAGTTGGTTCCTAATTCTTAATTTCATATAGCCCAGTCCTGTGAATCCTTAGGTCTGTTCTCACAAAGGATAAGGCTATCAATTTCTACCAGCCATGAAGGCTATGCTCTGCCTCCATTGTTGGAAGCAGTATGCCTCTGAATGCCTGCTGCTGGGTGGGCATCAGCGTTAGCAGATCTTGCAGGTTGGGTGAATTGGATTGAAAAGATTGCTTACTCTGGAATTCAAAGGATTTATTCACGCAGGAACTATTTGCAGGATGAGTGGAGATGAGAGAGAGATGGCAGACATCTTGCCTCAACAAACTGGGAGAGAACAAGAAACAATAAATGGGTCCACTTTTTGGGGTGGTATTCAAAGACTACAAACAAACAAATGCTTAAATACGTACAATTTAAATGTGCCTATTTCTAGATATCTATCACATTTATTTATACTTGCTCCAATAAATTCAGGAGAGAATGCATGGTTCCCCTACATGTATTATTATAGATTATATAATATATTTTGACACATAAGTATTAGCATGTTAATATTTATGTAAATAATTATACGTAATTTTAAATAAATGCAATACACACACACATCTATATTTATATCTTGTATAAAATTATACCAGTCTGTGCAAAAAAAAAGTAAACGTAAGCGGTGTGGGAGGAAGAAAGCCCCCCCACTCCAACCCTTCTCTCGCTACAAAGGTTTTGGAGAAGGCAAGGGGGCGGGGCAAGATGCCCTCACCCAAGATGGCGTCGGCGGCGTTGTGTTCTGTTCACGTGGTCAGACCCACCCCCTCCCGCTCCTCCTCCTCCTCGAGCGCAAGGCGATTGTGACGAGGCCGCCGAAGAAGGCCCGCCCCGCCCCAGCGCTTACTCCCCCCCCTCCTCCTGCGCGTGCGCTCTCTCCACCCCGGCTGGGCTTCCCTTTCCCCTCAGTGCCTGGCAAAAGAGCGGTGGTCGCCGGCCGGGCCGCGGGAATCAGCCGGAGCCGCCACGATGAGGAGCAGAGCGCCGCCGCCGCCGCCGCTGCCTCTGGTTGTTCTGCTCCTGGGGGGCTGGGCGTCCCTGTGCGGCGCCTTCTACCTGCCGGGCTTGGCTCCTGTCAGCTTCTGCGACGAGGGAGGCGAGAAAGCCGGATGCAAGGTGTGTAGGAGAGAGGGAGGGGGGTCGAGAGGAGGAGCCCCTTCCTCGGGGTGGGGGAGGGGGCACACGCCCAGCCCCTCCCCTTTCCCCCAGGTGTACCCCCCCTTGTTCTAAACACCCCCCTCTTAAGCTTTTCTCCTGGGTGGGAAGACCCCCCCCACTGCCAAGCTTATCATGCGCTTTAAATAATTTATACCTAGTAGTAGTAGTAGTTAATTCATGTGTATATATATATTCCTCTATAATATATTCATTTTCCCTGACAAGGGGCTCAACGCATCTTACGGATAAATGCAGAAACAGATGAGAACCTAGGAGGAAACGATGGGGTTTTTTTTTATTTTAATCATTAAATACCGATAGAACGAGCATTTAAATACACACGCACACAGTGGGAACTTGACTGGCAGAGCTTTTCCGGGTAGTGCGGGACACCTTTTTTTACCCAGTTTGGTCTGAAGGAGGTGGCAGGAAGAATGGTAGCAGCGTTCTCTCCTGAGGAGTTTGCAAAGCATTTTGAAGGGTGAAATCGCTTTTGCATCCCCCGGGAACTTTGACTCGGCTGTTAGAGCAGATGAATCTCAAGGGGTGTCCGGAGCACCATCCAGTCCTGCTGTGTTGGATGAGTTTCAGTTGGTCAGCCATGGGCAAGGTGCTTGGGTCGGTCAAGGCGACCGCTTGTGCTCTGGGCGCTTGTCCCGCTTGTCCAGTTAAAAACTCTGGAAACCTCTAGGCTGGATTACTGCAATGCATTATTATTATTATTATTATTATTATTATTATTGCTGCCCCTGAAGACTGTTCAGAAACTTCAGCTGGTGCAGAATTCATTGGCCAGGTTACTCACTGGGGCAAAACACTTCAAGCATATTACATGAATTCTGGTCCAGCTGCACCGGCTGCCAATTAGTTTCTGGGCCCAATTCACCTCTTCCCATGGCATATTAACCAACTGGGGCCCTTTGATCATTCTGAGGCCCCTCTCATGTGCATCCTCCACGAGAGGTCAGGAGGGTGGCAATACAATAATGGGCCTTTTCTGCAGTGGCTCCCTGTTTGAGGAATGCTCTCCTCAGGGAGGCTTACCTGGCGCCTTAATTACGTATTTTTAGGCACCTGGTGAAAACACTTCTTTATAACCAGGCCTTTGGCTGATTAACATTCTATGGACTATTAAATGTGCTTGTGGGAGGGGGGTTATTGGTTTGTAGTGCTTGTTTTCTTATGTATTTTGTGTTCTCATTTTGTATATTTGTGTTGTGAGCCAGGCTGTGATCTTTGGATGAAGGGCAGTATACAAATTTAATAAATAAAAATGTATTCAGCGTACATAGGTGTGCACAATGCTTTACAGGGTGGATAAAAATCAATGATTTTTTTAAAAATCAGATTTTTAAATTTTAAATTGGATTTTTTTGATTTAAATGGTTTTTTTTATTTTAATTGGATTTTTTAAAAATTTAAATCGGATTTTTAAAATAAAATTCTTTTGGAGGAAAAATCTTTCTATAGATAGTTTTCTATTTAAGTTACATTATAGTTCAAAGGCTACTCATCAGGAAATACGGATTTGTTTTAAGTTTTTCATGTGTGCTAAAACTCAGTCTGAGGTGTTTTTTTTTAAATAAAAAATTGTTTAACCACATCAGTTATCAAACATGGATACATATGCTGTAATGTTATTGTTTTAGTTAAATAAATTGTTTAAATTATTATTAAGAAAATTATTATTTTTTTCCTTCCAATAAAGTACAGCAGAAAAGTTGTCCAAATATAAATAGTTAACATTTTAAGCATCACAATAATTTCATAACTGTCTATGTATTTCTAATAGTATAACCAAATCAAATTTTTGATATAACTGTAAAAAATACTCTGAAAATTTATTATTTTAAAAATGAAACCTTCATCTGGTTGTAAATATTAAGATTATACCAGCAAGAATGAGTCTTTCTGTAAAAAAAAATATTTAAACCAAGTCTTACTGACTAGTGATTTAAATTGTGATTTAAATCGATTTGAATTTAAATCAAATCCACCCTGATGCTTTATTTAACCATTCCCCCCCCAAAGTAAAATCGTTTGAAACCAGATATGTATGTATGTTTGTATGTATGTATGTATGTATGTATGTACCAGTACGTATAGAGCCAGCAGGCTTTTGCAGCTCTTCAGTTTTTGTTTTTTGATTAGTCAGTTTCCTAAAATGGTTATCTGCTTTTTTAAAAAAGATTGTGTTCTATGTTTTAACGTTGTACACTGCCCCAATATTTTCTGTACAATGTAGTGGCAGAGCGGACATAGTTTTGTGTTCCAAAATATTTTTCAGAATATGGAATTTACTGTAGATTCCGATGTATAAGACGACTTTTTAACCCCGGAAAAGAGGTTAAAAAGTTGGGGGTCGTCTTATACGCCGGGTATGGCTGCAGTGAGTGGCGGGATCCGCGCCGAGATGAAGCTGCCCAGCAAAGCTGCCCAGCGATGCTAAGCTGGCTTCGCTGGGTGGCTTCCTCCCGGCACAGAGCCTGCCACCCACTGCTGCTGCGGCGGCAGCAGCTTCACTGGGCAGCAGCAGTGGGCGGCGGGCTCTGCTCCACGCCGGGAGGCAGCCGCCCAGCGAAGCCGGCCTAGCATTGCTAGGCAGCTTCACCGGGCAGCTTCATCCTGGTGCGGAGCCCGCCGACCACTGCCGCTGCCCAGTGAAGCTGCCAAAGCGTATAAGGCAAACCCCCCCCCCCCCCAAATTGGCAGCTGCCAGTTTGGGCGGTCGTTTTATACGCCCAGTCGCCTAATACGGTAAATGAAATCATTGGCTGCCACTTGTATGTGGTCTTTCCTTTATACTCTGAGAAGAAGTTTGACATGATTTTTTCTAAGTATATAAATATAAGATATATGCATATAATGTGTCCTTGAAACAGCTCCATGAAATGGGTCAGGCTAAATGATTTAGACTGTCCTAAGGCCCTTAGAGCTACCACTTGCTTCTGTGACTCCTTTTGCACCTTCAGTGGCCTAGCGTGGAGTAAGTGGGAACATCAGACCTAGATACCAAATGTGGCCCTCCAGGCCTGTGCACCTGGCCCTTGAGACCCTCCAGGCCACACTCCCCAGTAGCCGTGCTTCATTCTTTTGAGTGTTTTTGCCTGCTTGGGGTATCTTGCTTGCCTGGATGGAAGGTAAAATTTGCATGCATTATTCTGCCCCCTCTTAGTTCTGTTTCCACTTGTCTTTGACTCCTGGGAGGCTCTTTGGTTGAAAAGGTCCATCGTCTCTGGCCTAGCAATTAGTAATAGAGCAAGGGAAATTCCCTCATTTCTTTTATCTCCACAACAGGGAATTTGTTTTCCTGCTAACGTTCACCTGTGTTGGTTGTGTGTCAGGTTGCTGTTGCAACCTTCAGATCTATAAGTGAGAGTTACAAGGTGGAATAGTGCTGAGGCAAATAATTAAGACGGTGGTATCTGCTTAAGGCTTTACCCCTGTGTAAACCCTGTTTTCCTACTTCAACGTTCAAATTTATTGCGCCACAATGACTCATTTCCTGTCTTCCCCTGATCCACCCACTGACCTTGAATAGATCTATGTTATGTCACACCCACAGTAGTTCAGGCTTAGGGAAGCTCTATTCCAACCAAACAGGGCATCTCCCATCCCCTCTGTACAGCCCTATTCCTCTGTCTTGCTCTGAGAAAAAAAAGTATGTATTCATATTTAATTGCCACTCCACCTGGATATACTGCCCTACCCGCTTTTGACATTCAGTTGGCTATACAGTGGTACCTCGGGTTACATACGCGTCAGGTTTCAGACGCTTCAGGTTTCAGACTCCGCTTTGCTTCAGGATGAGAACAGAAATCGTGCTCTGGCGGTGTGGCGGCAGTGGGAGGCCCCATTAGCTAAAGTGGTGCTTCAGGTTAAGAACAGTTTCAGGTTAAGAACGGACCTCTGGAATGAATTAAGTACTTAACCCGAGGTACCACTGTATATTTCATCCAGGCGTGGGAAGCAGGTAGGACCTAACTTCTCCCAGTCGGTGCACCTAATGGTTGGGATTGCATAAAATAAGAACAGCCTGCTAATGTCCTATCTAGTCCTGCATCCAGATGCCTGTGGGAAGCTCTGAAGCAGGACCCGAGTACAAGAGCAGTCTCCCCCCTTGTGGTTTCTAGCAACTGGAATCTGGAATAATTAATTATTACCTCCAACTGTGGGGGTGGAGCAACTGATAGACTTATCCCGAATTTGTCCAATCCTCTTTTATTGCCTTCCAAGTTGGTGGCCATCGCTGCCGAGTTCCATAGTTTAACTCCGTGCTGCGTGAAGAAGCATTTTATCTATCCTGAATCTTCCGACTTTCAGTGTTATGAGAGAGGAAGAAAGTCTAGCTACGTCTTCTATGCCAGGCACATCCAGCTCCCGAGAGACTGCGATCTACTCCCAGTATAAAAAAAACTGAGAGAAGCAAAAGTTGTTGAGCTTTTTTAAAGGGGGGGGGGGAAGGCTAACCATTAACTACGACACTAACAACTGCACAAAACAATAAAGCCAACTAACGTTGGAAGAAGACTAAAAAGGATCACACTTATGACACGACGTAGGGACAGAGCAAGGGGAGCGGGGGGACGGGGACGGGGATGGAAACATTCATTATATATTGCTTTTAATCCCACAATCAAAAAGGATCCTGTGATCGACCGCTATCACCCGGGGATCTACCTGTCGATTGCGGCTGACAAGTTGGACATCACTGCTCTATGCCATTCATATTTTTATACACGTCGATCATGTCAGCTCTTGCCTTTTCTCTAAGCTAAAAAGTCGCAAAAGTCACCTTCTCTTCATAGGGGAATTGCTCTTGGTTGCCCTTTTCTGAACCTAATTTACCTCACACAGCTCTGTGGTTATTATTGCTATTGTTATTTTATTTATCAGTTGCTTCCTGTGAAACATCTCAAAGTGGTTTCACAATGTGGTAAGAACATGTTGCTATGAGTTTGGTTGAGGGGGAGACTTGCCATAACCTCTAGAATAGATCATGGGTAGGCAAACTAAGACCCGGGGGCCGGATCCGGCCCATGGGTGGTCTGGGAATCAGCGTGTTTTACATGAGTAGAATGTTTCCATTTATTTAAAATGCATCTCTGGGTTATTTGTGGGGCCTGCCTGGTGTTTTTACATGAGTAGAATGTGTGCTTTTATTTAAAATGCATCTCTGGGTTGTTTGTGGGGAATAGGAATTCATTCATTTCCCCCCCAAAATATAGTCTTGACTCCCACAAGGTCTCAGGGACAGTGCACCGGCCCCCTGCTGATAGTTTGCTGACCCCTGCTCTAGATGCAGTAAAGAGCTAGAATTTGAGCAAACTCATAAGTTCATAAAGGAAGCAAGGTTTGGTTAATTAAAAAGTCAAGCATTTTAGGATCACAAGCCCAGCTAGCTGGGGATAAGCCAAGCATAGCTTTCTCCTGATTGAAGTGCAGAGTGTTTGATGATCAGGACATTTTCAGGGAAACCAAAATGCTTGTTTACAAAGCTATTGTACCACTGTATGCTTGTGAAAAATGGACCACTTATAAATGCCATCTCCAACTCCTCAAAAAGATTCCATCAACGGTGTCTCTGAAAATTTTTACACATCACTTGGGAAGACAGACGAACGAATATCAGTGTACTGGAAGAAGCAAAGATCACCAGTGTTGAAGCAATGATTTTTCAACATTGCTTTTTTGTTGGACTGGTCATGTTGTTTGGATGCCTGATTAGCATCTTCCAAAGCAACTACAGTACTCTATTCCAAACTTAAAAATGGAAAGCACAATTCTGGTGGTCAACAAAAGAGGTTTAAAGACTCTCTCAATGGAAATCTAAAAAAATGTAGTATAAATACTGAAAATTGGGAAACACTGGCCTACAAGTGCTCCAGCTGGAGAACAGCCTTTACCAAAGATGTCATGGACTTTGAAGACGCTCGAACTCAGGATGAAAGGGAGAAACGTGCTTAGAGGAAGGCATGTTTGGCAAATCATCACCATGATCAACTCCTGCCTGGAAATCTATGTCCCCACTGTGGAAGGACGTGTGTATCCAGAATTGGCCTCCACAGTCAGTTATGGGCTCACTGTTAAGATTGTATTCATGGAAGACAATCTTACTTGGCTAAGGAGTGATTGGCAAAGAAGTAAAAGAAGAAACTGTAAGGTCTGGACTCCCTCCAACTAAACTTGGGTGTAAATATGTGAATAAGTCATATTTCTTAAAGCCAAGACAGCCTGTGCTGTGTCTTGATTCTCAAAGGAACACAGATCCTGTGTGAGTTCTTGGAACCTCCTGGAATCTTGCTACCACTCAGCTGAGAGTGAGGGGTGGTGGCATCCAACTTTTGCAGCAATATATAAAGCAGTTGCATTATATAAAAACTATTTCAGATTCAGTATAGGCACTGGCTGGGATAACAGCCTCCACTTGGAAGGCTTGTTTGAAGAGGCAAGTAGGTGCCGAAAAAGCAATAGAGAAAGTGCCTGTCTGAGATGTAATGGGAGCGAGTTCCAAAAGGGGAGGTGCCACCACACTAAAGGCCTGACTGACATTGCACAGAATAGCCCTCCTGAAAGGATGCTATCTGCAGGATGTCTCATTGTGATTGCACACAGAAGTAATTAAATTTACTGTCTGATCTAACTGTATTTATTGGGCAGAAAATCCACTGATTCCAATAGGATTTGCTTCCTATTAAACCTGCTTAGAATAACAGCATTGTGCAGAAATCCTGAGTACACTTATTAGTGAGTAGGAGTCATTGAACTCAGTGGGATTTACTTCTGAGTAAACATGCTTAGGATTACAGTGTTGGGATAACTTCTTTAGAACTGTTAAGTGTGGAGAATGATTTAATGTTCTTTAATAACTTTTTAAAAATTCTGTCTTGGATTATTACACTCAACTCGAAGTGTCTAAATCAGCTTTTCTGTTCTTCTAGTCAAAAATAGAGCTGTTTGTGAACAGACTGGACTCGGTTGAATCAGTTCTACCATATGAATATGATGCGTAAGTATACCCAGATACCATTAAGCAAATGTTTGCATTTCCCCATTAAAATGTTTGTTTAAGCAAAGTGTCATCTAATTTTCAGAGTGTTCAGATGATTGCTAACTGAATGGTAAAACTTCTTTGGAATAGTTTGCACAGGTAAAAGATAGAGGCAGAATTGGCTTTGAGATGATTTAGGGGTCTAGCCAACACCATCTGACAAATGGTGGTTTATGAGTGACCAGAAACCGTGATTTGAAACTATGGTTTTGGCAAACTGTGGTTTAACTTTGCATCCAAACCAACCAACTGTGGTTTGGGATGTTACTCCCTGTCAGAGCCTACTGCTTGGGAAGGGATTCTCAGTGAAGGTTGGTGAAGAGAGTTAGTACAGAAATCATGATGTGCCTGTACATTAAGAATATACATCATGGTTTGGCATTAGAACTATAATGAATGAAAACCATGTTTTGTGTTGTATCTACAACATAATCCACCAGTTGAAAAATGCTTAGAGCAAGGACATGGAACCTGAAGCCTCCAATTGCCATCTTTCCCAGCCAGCATAGCCAGTGGTCTGGGATGATGAGAGGTGTAGTTAAAGAACAGAACACCACATGCTTGATTTAGATTAGAACCTAGTTATAAGTGCAACTCTTGTAATGCAAAGCGGAAACAACCTTCTTCTTCTTTGTTTGTTCATAGTTTTGACTTTTGTCAAGATGCAGAAGAAAAAAGGCCTTCAGAAAATCTTGGACAAGTCTTGTTTGGAGAGCGAATAGCATCATCGCCCTACAAGGTTCATGCAACTTTTCAGTACGATTTGGATGACTCTGTGTGTGTGTGTAGTGTGTGTGTGTGGCTAAATGCTGAAGGTTTGTTTGTTTTGGTCTGTAGTAGAGATGGGAAGGCCTGGAAAAGACCCAGAAAAATGGGGAAAAAAGCAGTTCCCCACCCCCCGTTTTTCCCTGAAGCCGTTTTCTTGAAGCCGAGGGCCTTCTGGCAGTTCCCTCATTGCGAGAAGCAAAGCTACAGGGAACCAGGCAGAGGGCCTTGTCGGAAGTGGCACCCACCCTGTGGAATGCCCTCCCATCAGATGTCAAAGAGATAAACAACTACTTGACATTCAGAAGACATCTGAAGGCAGCCCTGTTTAGGGAAGCTTTTAATGTGTGACATTTTAGTGTATTTTTGATCTTTGTTGGAAGCCACCCAGAGTGGCTGGGGAAACCCAGCAAGATGGGCGGGGTACACATAAATAATAATAATAATAATAATAATAATAATAATAATAATTATTATTATTATTATTATTATTTTACTTCTTGTACTTTGAGTAGCTTTAGATGTGGCTTTATGCCCCTCATTTTGTGTTTAAAACTTTTTAAAAAAGTATTTACCGTATTTTTCGCCCCATAGGACGCACCAAGTTTTTTTGTGGGAAAATAAAGAAAAAAAATTTTATTTCCCCCCCAGGCGCTTGCGGGACCGGCAGCGGGGAGAAGCGCTCTTCTCCCTGCCGCCAGCCTTCAGACCAGGCCCGGGGACAGCGGGCAGACGCGCTGCACCTCCCCACTGTCCCCCAAGCTTGCGGTGCTAGCGCTGGGCTCTCCTGAAGCCTGGAGAGCGAGAGGGGTCGGTGCGCACCGACCCCTCTCGCTCTCCAGGCTTCAGCGAAAGCCTGCATTTGCCCCATAGGACGCACACACATTTCCCCTTCATTTTTGGAGGGGGAAAAGTGCGTCCTATAGGGCGTAAATTACGGTATTTGTATCCTCCCTATAGAATTTTTTGTTATGGGCTAACTTCAATGGCCTTCTAATTGTATTTTAAAAAATCAGTTAATTTTGTGTTTTCCTTTTTTAGCTTAGGGATTGAAAACTTGCTTTTGAAAGGGAAAGCAAGGATTCTCTGAAAATACCTATATGGTTGCATGCATTGCACCTGGAATTTGCACAGGGGTGTGTTTGGGGGAGCAGGAGGAGGGAAGAGATTTCAATTTGGGATCACTGAAGAGAAAATAAAACTGCACAGAATTCATAAAGGTGTTTAGATGTTAAATGGCGGCTTTCAAGTTAAGGGTTGGGCTAATGATGATTACAAAAGTGTAATTTTGAATGAAAGAAAATGTGTCATTTCCAGCGGCATGGAGTAAAAATGTTAAAACACTTCTGTGCTTATATCAGTTTACATTTAAGAAAAACCAACAATGCCAAGTGGCTTGTATGAAGTCTTATGACCCGGAGAATACAAATGACAAAAACAAGCTGGAATTCTTGAAGAAAGGAATGCGGTTGAATTACCAACATCACTGGTGAGTCCATACATTCTGTGAAATCAACAGTCTATGGAAGGAAGGAATGGAAATTGTCTATCAAGATTTGAAAGATACCCCAAATTTTGTCCAATACTGACTTCATAAAAGAGAGCGAAGTAATTCACATGCAATTCTAAAATGCATTTTAAAAGCAAATGTGCCAATAAACTCGAGGGCGTTTCTGACTCTTAACAGAATTATCTGCTTGCAATTTTTCTTGTGTAGGATTATCGATAACATGCCAGTGACTTGGTGTTACGATTTTGGAGAATTACATAAATTCTGTAATCCAGGATTTCCAGTTGGATGCTTCGTGGCTTCAGATGGCAGAGCTAAAGATTCCTGCACTATAAATGTAGGTGGTCAGGGTGCATTTCCTTAATGTTTTCTGATAAGGTATTAGATATAGACCTCTGGCATTTTTTAGAATCCCGTGAAGGTTCAGATGCAGCACCAAACCTTGGAGCAGTGTCTGAACTCACAGTGTCCTTCAAACCATGGTCTAGAAGCGGCCACCAAATAACCACTTGAAACCATTGGATGAAGCTGGCTTGCAGAGCAGAGCTTGAACAAAGTGGCTTGGCATTAAAACTGAACAGGAAAACAGTGATTGGGATGTTGCTCTGCCCTCAGTGGCTATTGTGTGGGATAGCATCTGGGAATTCTCAGGGGAAAGCAAAACAGTATGACTCTTTAGCATGCTTGCACTTTTTGAACACAAACCATGGCATGAAGTCTAAACTATGCTTAGCAAAAGGCAGTCTCTACCATGAAATGTAATACAGTGGAACCTCAGGTTAAGTACTTAATTCGTTCTGGAGGTCTGTTCTTAATCTGAAACTGTTCTTAACCTGAAGCACCACTTTAGCTAATGGACCTCCTCATGCTGCCGCGCTGCTGGAGCCCGATTTCTGTTCTCATCCTGAAGCAAAGTTCCTAACCTGAAGCACTATTTCTGGGTTAGCGGAGTCTGTAACCTGAAGCGTCTGTAACCTGAAGCATCTGTAGCCCGAGGTACCACTGTAATGGTCACCAATTTGGATGGCTTTTAAAAGGGATTAGCTAAATTAATGGATTATAAAACTGTCAGTGGCTTCTACTCACAACGACTGCATAGAACCTCCAGAGTATGCTCAGAATGCCAGCTGCTGGGGAGCACATATGAAGAGGATGCTGTTGTGCTCACGTCCTGCTTGCAAATTTCCCATAGACATCTGGTGAGAACAGGATGTTGGACCAGATGGGCCTTTCGTCTTATCTAGCAGAGTTGCTCTTGAATTCTTGTGGCTTGGCATTGGCTGTGTTTTTGTGTCACACTAAATCATGGTTTATCAAGATGGGTGGCTTGTCTTTGACATTGACCATAGTTGGGAATAAACTGCAGTTACTTGGTTACATTACATGATAAGCCAAGATTTAGGAAACCGAAACTACACACTGCAAAAATCACCTTCCATGTCATGGGTGGAGTAGGAGGGGGAGTGTATGCACCCAAGCTTCACAGCGGCTCTTTCCTCCTCGTGCATGCCACACTAATCCGGTTTGCCTCCCCACCACTGGCATGTGGCCCTTGGAATATTGCCCATGATAGTATGTGGCCCTCAGACTGAAAAAGTTTCCCCACCCCTGCACTAAATGGTGGTTTAGCTGGTTATGCAAATGTTATGCCTGAACCATGCCATGTTGGTACGTGCAAAAACTCCTGCTGAACAATTAAGAAGAGATATGATGGGGGAAGGAAATACAAAATGTGTGTCATGAAGGATGAGTCTGAGCATGTTTATTTGGACTGGTTGCCAGCTGTGTATTGATTATCACTTGCTGACTCTTGATTTTGATTGAATTTTTGGCCCTCTAAACATAGCCAAAATTAAATAATCAATGAGAGCCTATAATTAAAGAGAATTAAAAATAAATGTAGGCTACAGATTACAAGATAAAAGAAAGTAGACAAGAGAATACCAGCATCTGTAACTCAGCTGGGAATGACAATAACTCACTGGTAGAGCATCTGTTTCACATGCAGATGGTCACAGGTTCGATCCCCGATATCTCCAGGTAAGGCTGGTAGAGACTGCTGCCTGAAACCCTGGTGACCTGCTGCCAGCCAGTGTAGGCAGTGCTGAGTTAGATGGACCCAATGGTCTGACTCTGTATAAGGCAGTTTCCTATGTTCCTATCACGATCATTACTATCGCATTTAAGAATTGCTTCCTATGAAGGACCTCAAAGCAATTTACAGTACAGTAGTACCTCGGTTTACGAACTTAATCCGTTCCGGAAGTCTGTTCTTAAACCGAAACTGTTCTTAAACCGAGACACGCTTTCCCTAATGAGGCCTCCCGTCACTGGTGCCCTTCCTCTGTTCGGCTTCCTTTCTTAGACCAAGGCAAAGTTCGCAGACCGGGACACTATTTCTAGTTTTGCGGAGTTCGTAAACCGAATTGTTCGTAAACAGGCCTGTTCTTAAACCAAGGTACCACTGTACTGTAAAAGAATGTAAAACAATTACATATATATATATATATATATATATTTTGCATATAATACGGTTAAACAATAATGTAAAATCAGTTTCAAATCTGACAGAGATGCCAACTGAGATAACAAAACTCCACTTAGAAGGCTTGGTGAAAGAGGTAAGTCCTCAACAAGCACCTCAAAGACAACAGAGACAGCACCTGTCTCATATGCAATGGGAAAAAGTTCCTAAGGGTAGGCGTCACCACATAATAGGTCAATTAACAATATGGTACAGAACAGACCTCCTGATAAGATGGTAGCTGCAGGATTCCCTCTCCTGCAACACAGGGTTTGGTTGGGGTCTATATGGAATGAGATGATCTGTTAGGTGTTCAAAGCTCGCTCCGTCATGGAACCAAAATCACCCTTTGCTAGTCTGGTGCCCTCTGGATATTGGCATCAGCTGCAGCCAACATGACTGATGCCTAAAACATCTGTCTAAAACAGCCAGAGTGTCTCTGGTTGACCTAAAATATCTGAGCAGAGCTACATTTCATTTTCCCAGCACTTTCACTTGGGAACAGTTTGGCCGGAAAATAGAAAAGCAGTTTTGATTCCATGGCTAGCTCAGATGCTGTGTTGTTTGCTCCTGTGTGTTGTTCTGCCCATCCCAGAGTATGCATTACGTGCCCAGAAGTAATGTGAGAATTAGGCGATGATGGTTCAGGTCTTGCAGGAGAATTCTCAGTAGGTATTGCTGGGCATTGGAATATCTACAGGAAGGAAGGGCTTCTTAATGTCTCTTTGTACAGTGGCAAATTTCATTGGCTATAAAGATATTATTGCATATTATTATTATTATTATTAACAAGGCATAGGACCAAGAAAGCAATCAATGACGGTCACAGGGGAACACATTGATGCGGATGTATACTAAAAGTTTAATTTGCAAGGATAGTTGAGTGCATTTTTATTTCCTTTGCTTTGGAGCTGCGTCCATGAAAAGTAAACAGTAGATAACCAGCGTCAAGTAGTGAGAGTGTAATTAAATATATTTGTCGGTAGGTTTTCAGAGATTGAGAGACTCATTCTCCAAAGTAGGTTTTTAAAATAATAGTAATAATAATAATAATAATAATAATAATAATGTACAGTGGTACCTCGGGTTACATATGCTTCAGGTTACATATGCTTCAAGTTACAGACTCCGCTAACCCAGAAATAGTACCTCGGGTTAAGAACTTTGCTTCAGGGTGAGAACAGAAATCACGCTGCAGCGGGAGGCCCCATTAGCTAAAGTGGTGCTTGAGGTTAAGAACAGTTTCAGGTTAAGAACTGAAATTGTCATTTCTCTTCCCAAAGATTCTACAGCAGACTTCCCAGAGTCATTAGCCTTATTGCATTAGCCTGGAAAAGACCTTTGTTCTCATAGAGGAACTGCAGCCACTATTCCAAAGTCCACCCTTTATATGCCAGAAACAAAGGGCTGCTTTACATATTGCATTGGAAATTAACAGTGTGCATTATTGGGTAAGGCTGGAGGTGCGTGAAAAAGTAGAGCCTGAACAGTTGAATGGAGGAGAAAAGCATCTGTAATTCCAAGAAAAGTATCTGTAATTCCGTAACTTGTTTCTGATTTCCTTGAACCTTCAGTGCGACTCCAAAGGTTGGATCTATCCACACAAGATACAGACACAAGATACACCACACATTTAAAGTGCACGACTGTTTCTGAAGCATCCTGGAAACTATAGTTTGTTCTGGGTGCTGGGAATTGTAGCTCCATGAGGGGTGAATTCCTAAAATTCTTGGGATTCTTCTTTTTTATTAAAAAAATTAAGCTGCATTTTAAAAAAATTGAATAAATAATACTGAAAATAATAATAAATCCTTTTAGGCATTTAATGGCTCTATTTCTCTCCCCCACACCCCCAGTCTGAGTTCAACAAGAAGAATACCTACTATCTTTTCAATCACGTTGATATTACGATCACGTACCACAGTGCGCAGAATGAGAACTGGCCCGGAGCTCGCCTGGTTACGGCTCGCCTGGAACCCAAAAGGTAACTGCTGGGCACTTGACAATTTACAGCGTGTCAGTTCACAGGCAGATACTATTCGTACTGAGTTCCGTTTTGGTTACCTGCTCTATTTGGTGTTGGGGTGCTAAGCAGTACAAGAAGCCTGCAACATGGACCTGCTTTCTTATGTAGTCCCGACCTTTCGCAGGTGGGGAATAATAAAGAAATGGAGAGTAGGGGAAGCCCACAGTTCCCTGCTTTTCATTTATTTATTTTTCCTTCAACCCTTTGCATTCAGAGAGTCTACTCAGGCTTTAAGGAGGCAGCACGAGGTTCTTGGGAGCATTCAACTATTTCTGTTCCTGCATTGTTCTTTACCCATATAAATGTTCGCTTTCCCGTTTATGCTGGATACTGAATCTGTTAAAATCTGTCCTTAAGGAAGTGCAGACTCGAAACACTCTTTGTCCTGTTCACATCTGCTCAATGGATGTACGATTTGAATTTACCATACAGTGGTGGTTCTTAAAACTGTGATCTGTGGACCACTGCTGGACCCTCAATGTCGTTCAGGTGGTCTGTGCTGTGCCTGTGGATTTGTGGTTGAAGGTGGGAGACAGCACATTCATTAGAGAATTGTGGAATTGTAGAGCTGGAAGGGATCCCAAGGTTCATCTACGCCAACCCCCTGCAATCTCCGCTAAAGCATCCATGACAGCTGGCCATCCAACCTCTGCTTAAAAACTTCCAAAGAAGGAAAGTCCACATTCTCCCAAGGGAGACCGTGCTGCTGTCCAACAGCTGTTGCTGTCAGAAAATTCTTCCAGGATGTTTAGTTGCAATCTTCTTACTTGTAGCTTGAAGCCTTTGGATTATGTCCCACCCTCCAAGCTTGCTCTGTTTTCCGTGTGACAGTCCTTTAGATGTTGGAAGATGGTAATCATATCTCTTCTTAGTATTCTCTTATCCAGGCTAAACATACCAAATTCCCTCAACCGTTTCTCATACATAAGGCTTGGTTTCCAGACCCTCAATCATCTTGTTTGCCCAGCTTGTCAATGTCCGTAAACTGAAGTGCCCAGAACAGGATACAGCACTCCAGGTGTGGTCTAACCAATGCAGAATAGAGCAGTATTCTATACTTGGATGCTATACTTGTGTTGATGCAGCCTAGAAGAGCATTTGCTTTTCTTGCTGCTTTTTTTAAAAAAACTGGAATTTTATTTACAACATAACACAACCCTTCACCCCCCAATACACGTTAAAAGTGAACATAACATACAGTGAACATAACATACAACAATACAAACAACCAAATAGAAGACTTATTTTATCATGTATCTGGCCTCCTTATTTACTTCTTATAAACTGTGTCCTTTATGAATAGATATGCACAAAGTCTCCTGCAGACAATCTAGGTATGTATTTTAGGGCACTGTTTTGTGAAGTGTTCTCTGCATTTTCCCCTTGTTTTTTGAAACTCTTGTCTAGTGTGATCTCTAGTGTGGTCTCTGTTAATCTAGCCAGTTCAATATACTCTAACAGTTTATTCCTTTTTTGCTGGCCCAGTTTCTTTTTTCCAGTTTTTAGCAGTTAGGATCCTTGCCGCTCCTGTGGCATAGAGGAATATTTTCAGATCTTCTCTTGCTATGCCTGTGTCTGTTATCCCTAGTAGAAAAGCTTCTGTATTTTTCATAAGGTTAAACTTTTTTTAAGCTCATCATACATTGTGTTCCAGAAGCTTTTGATTTTTTAATAATAATAATAATTTATTATTTATACCCCGCCCATCTGGCTGAGTTTCCCCAGCACTCTGGGCTGCTCCCAGTCAAGTGTTAAAAACAGTACAGCATTAAATATTAAAAACTTCCCTGAACAGGGCTGCCTTCAGATGTATTTTAAAGATAAGATAGCTGCTTATTTCCTTCACATCTGAAGGGAGGGCATTCCACAGGGTGGGTGCCACTACCAAGAAGGCCCTCTGTCTGGTTCCCTGTAACCTCACTTCTCGCAATGAGGGGAAAGCCAGAAGGCCCTCTGTGCTGGATCTCAGTGTCCGGGCGGAACGATGGGGGTGGTCTTGCTGCTTTATCACACAGTTGGCTCATGTGAAACTTGTGGCCTACTAAAACCCCTAGATCCATTTCACTTGTACTACTGGCAATCCAGGTGTGCCCTATCTTATATTTGTGTCGCTGGTTCCTACTGTCTGAGTGCAGAACCTCATTTATCATTATTGAAATTCATTTTTATTAGTTTTGGCCCATTTCTCCAATCTCCAATCTGGGATTCATCTGTGGCATTAGCTACTTCTCCCAGTTGGGTGTCATCTGCCGCCCAGAGTGGCTGGGGAAACTCAGCCAGATGGGCGGGGTATAAATATTATTATTATTATTATTATTATTATTATTATTATTATTATTATTATTATTATCTGCAAGTTTTATGAGCATCCCCTCAATTCCTTTGTTCAAGTTGTTTATAAAGACATAGAATCCTGTGCCGCTCCACTTCTCCCTTTTTTCCAGGATGATGAGGAACCAATAGCGAGCGCTCTTTGGGTTTGGTCAGTCAACCAGCATGTTGCACCAAATACACGTATTGATTTTTAATGGTATTTTCGATTGTTTATTTTATTTCTCTTATTGTATTGCAATCTGAAATCTATGGAATGCATCCAAATGCATTATATAAGAAGGAAGAGAAGCTGCAAAAATGCAATTAAAAACCACACAGCCTTTAGCTCATTATGAACAAGGCAGAAAAATCATTAAGTGATCCACCAAGAGTCTCAGCAATTTTCAGGTGGGGAAAAAACGGTTTGGGAACCACTGCCCTCCTGAATGGCTTGCGATAATTGTTTTGGGGTAATGCATTCCACAAGGGGGCATAGTTAAGTTTTCTTTCACTGCCTTGTTTCTACCCATCTCTCATTCCCTAGTGTTTGTCTTTATGGGAGGCACTGTGAGATTTTGTGCTCAAAAAGAGGTTGAAACACATTCTCTCTGTGTGTATCTACAATATCTATCTATCTATTTATCTATCTATCATCACAAAACTGATGTTTGCTGCCACGTGTAGTCTGAAGATATATTGTAAGAGAATGGTTTGAGGTGCTTGAAAATACGGGTTGCTTCACCTGCAATGCCTGCAATCTTTTCTCCCTCCATTAGGTGGTCCTATAGTTCCTTGTAAGAGTACTGATCTACTTTGCTTCAAGGGAAGGAGATGGGTTAGAGTGAAAAAGTTAGCCCTTTCCTTTGGAGTTGAGCTTGACCTGGCCTGTGTTTCTCCTGTGTTGCTGTCAGTGGCATTGAACCTGCTCTGCAAGTAGCGGGAGGGCACTGCTGGCAAAATGTGGATGGAGTTGCATCTTGTAAGGCTTCTCAAATCACAATGAAGATTGCTTTTTTTTTAAGCTCTGCATTCTGGAAACTTAGCATTAAACAGCAGTGGGGAGGTATTCAATTGTTTGATCCAACACCCCAGCAAACTGGGGAAGGGCCATGGCACAGTGATAGTTCTTTGGAAGCAGAAGGTGTCATGTTCAGTCCCTGGTGTCTCCAGATTGAGCTGGGGATGCTCCCTGTCCGAAATTCTGGAATACCATTTGCCAGTCATTGTGGACAATCCTGAGCAAGCTGAACCAGGAGCACGAAAAGCTGCCTTATACCATGTTCTGGCTCCCCAGTTTTGGAAGCAGCATCAAAAATAAATTAGATGCAATGCTGGTTGGGCAAAGCTCTGTGCCCTGGTGGGAATGCAGATACCCCAATCATCAGATCAAAAATGGTGGTGAGGGCAATACCTCCCGCCCCCCAGCCAATCTGCATGTGTCAGCTGAGGAGGGTGGGCTGTACGTGTGTCATGAGTGGGCTGTACGTGTGTCATGAGAATGTGCGTGCAAGATTGTGGAGTGGTCACACCCTCCGCTTTCATGTGCTGCTTGGCTAAAAATAAAACTAAAATTGGCCAGCCTTGTTTTACAGCTATTTCAAGGAAATAACTGGCACCAAAACATTAACTGAGAGGGTTGAAATCTGTAAATGTATAATGGGTCCAAAAGAGCTCTTATAGTAGCTGTTCCCAGGCTGTCGGTGCTGACCCACAACTCCTGGAGGACTGTTGAGAGAGCGTTGTTTCTAGGGCTCAGTCTCAAGAGTAGCCTCCTTAGGTTAAACTCTGCTCTGTTCTCCCTGCCCCTCTAGTTGGTCTGCTTCCTGTGTCTTGAAGCTCCTTGCCAGAATGATGGGAAAGGGGTGTGAACTACATACCAGATAGGGATGGGTAATGCGCATTAGGAGCTACGTGGTCCAGATTCTACCATGGTCATTTCCCTTCCCTTCTGACAACTCTCTGATGTCAGAAGCATCTCCACAGGTGTTGCTTTTTCTGCAGGTCTGCAGGGATGGTGAAAGTTGCATCTTACGAACCCTTTCCCAGCTGTATTGCTCTTTAGAAGTACATGAGCTCTGTTCATGGTAAATCTAACAACCTTAAGCTGAGTTGTTTGCATGAAATTAATATGTGGGTACTTCTCTTATTTGTCAGGGAATCCTAAGATTTCAATCCCATTTACCTCTTCAGTGGGCATACTTTCATGTTTAGGACCCCCTAATTCACGGGCAGGTATTGTAACTGGGGCACAATGAGTCAGTTGCAGGTTATTCAGGGTGTCCAGACCTCTTTTTTCTCACATTGCAAATTGTTAGGTTCACACAACATGAAAGTTATTACAAAACTCACCAGGACTTGAAATAATAATTTTAAAAGCTGCCCTTTGAATTCATAGCTGCAGGGTAACTTAAATGTCTTCCCATTGCTTTGTTTGCTGCAGATTCTTATACATACATACATACATACATAAATAAATAAATAAATTGCAAGTTATATTCCTTTGCTTTGGGGTCTGTTCCCAGTCTTCTTTCACAAGTAAATTCCGCAGGCTGCTTTCAATTGTCAAACATAAAAAATGGCTCAAGTGTCTTTTCCACTGCAATTATCACAACAAAGCAGCTGATACATCAGGGATGGGGAACTTGTGGCCCTCCAGTGGAATCCATCCTTTGCCTCCACAGCCAGAGGCTGTATGCTTCTGAATATCAGTTGCTGGGAAATGCAGGAGGGGGAAATGCTCTTGTGCTTCAGTTTTTGTTTTGGGCTTCCTATGGGCATCTGGCTGGCCAGCCTGAGAACAGGATACTGGACTGGATGGGCCATTATGTTCCTATGCTTATAGTCAGCATGGTATGGGATGTTGGGAATTCTAGTCCCACAACATCTGGGGTGCTCAAGGTTCCTCAGTTGTGCAATAGCTGTCTCATGTATTCTTGGGTTGTGCTGGGTGGGAGGGGATGCTTGTACTTTATAACATAGCAATGTCCATATTCTTAAGGAAAAATTGATAGTTGGTAACTTGCAAAGTGGCCCTTAACCTTATAATGCTGCTCTTGATTCTGCGGATCCTTTGGATCTCACTTTCTTCAGGTTGCGTATGGTTATCCATCTTGAATTAGTCAACATAGTGTGGGGGACAATTGTGAAATGATTGTATTATACCTGACATGTATGCTGGAATGCCTGGTTCTTGGACACTTACATGCAGTGTATCTAATGCTAATATTAATAAACTTTTTTTGGAGGGGGGGGGAAGTAGCATGTGTTATGACTCTGGGTTTTGGGGCTGGTGCATAAAGCTAGCTTGTGGTTTGAAGGAATAAGCCCCCAAACAACACTGGAGTTTACATTCAGACTTGTTTTTGTGCTCAGAAGCCATATTCATTGTTTTTGTTCATGGGGAAGTTTTTGCAATGTGCGTTTAATTCACAAAATGTCTCTGGACACTTGGCACTTCAGGCAAATTGATTCAGAAAAACGAAAACATTTAACACTATGCCAGTGAATCTGTAAAAATTGCAACGAAGGTTCTTACATCATCATGTGTGATAAAACTATATTTTATCTTTGTAGTTATAAACAAACGGATATAAACAATTTGTCTTGTGAAGGCCCCCCCATGGAAATCTCTGCAGAGTTTAACAGCAAGCTGAATCTGATTTACAGTTACTCTGTGAAATTTGAAGTAAGTACAAGAGAGATGTTTTGCAGCTATAATTTCTTAAAATGGTTCAGATTATCAGTTTTTATAGGCAGTGGGGGAGCAACCTGGGTACTTACTTTAAATTCAGAGTTAGCTGTCTATTTAGCCTGAAACCCCTATAAGTTGTTTAACGTAGTTCATTTTTTATTTTCGAAGTATAAGTAATCGTACAAACATCCCACAGTTGAACACGTAAATATACACTGCACTCAGTTACAAATGACATAAATAGTGGATTGATATTTCTCCAAATAGATCTTGTTTTTCATGATTATGATTAATATATACCATGTGCTATCCAAGAATAATCTTGGACTTTTTTCTAAGGGAGATTGGAAGCCTTTTCGTCACAAAGGAACAAATCCTTCTCTTCTAGTTGCTTAGCCTATATTGAGCACGCATTTAGTTGCTGATCCAAATTGGGGTGGAAGGACTGACTCTGCTTTAATCTCTTAATGAAAAGTTGGTGTTGGCACTGAACGACTGATTGACAGCCTGCTTAGAGGAGAGTCCTGATTGAATATGACACAGCATGGTCAACTGCAGAGAGGGCTTAGTAGCTTGATTTCCATATCCGCTCCAGTCCCAATAGCTGTGTTGAGACTAACCCCAAAGGGTGGTAATTAAAGTTAGGTTTTTGTGATGCAAGACACCTGTATTGCAAGGAAGTCGGTGGAGACCATTAGCTAGCTTTAGTCCAGGCAGCCAAATGGCCGTCATGGGCTAACAACTTTCATTTTCCCCTCCAAATGGAATGTGACTTGAACCCATGACCTTGAAGTGCAAGCTTCTGTATCCTGTTACCATTCCATTGAGCCACTCGGTCCTCTTAATTTGACAACATGAATGAACTGCCTGTCATTATTTGGCTTTTTAAGAAGACTTAATTTAACTTGGGTATGTAACGTTAACTTCATTAAAAAGCACAAGATGTGTTGTGCCCTATGGGAGTATCAGCTTTTACAGGTAAATCACCTTGTACCAGTAGCTGTAGTGTCCACACTGAACTCAGTATATGCAGGTACTGCCCCCCCTTCTATCAATCAGAGATTTTTCTATGCAGCACCATTGCACATTCCTCGCTATAGAAAAGGACAGTTCTTGAGCACATGGATTGAGACCTCCTTTTAGCTTTTGGTTACAACTAGTGGTGTGTTTTCTGGTGCTAACAGACACAGTTGCACCTACTCCCAGGTTAGCTTACCCAGTGGATTAGTTTAGCCAGTGATAATTAAATGCATGAAGACTTGTTTTCTGAGAAGTGCTCCATTGTTCATCTCATACTTTTTCCATGCAGGAGAACAACAATATTAAGTGGGCTTCGAGATGGGACTACATCTTGGAATCCATGCCCCATACCAACATCCAGTGGTTTAGGTAAGAGATGTTGAAAGTTCTGAAAGAAATAGCTTGCAGCAAAACTTGGAAGATCTGAACCTTGCTTTATTTTTTGGGAATTGGAACTTGTGGTTAGAAAGAAGGCAGCTAGCATTCAAGCCAGCCAACGTCTCATGTTTTCATTTGTGGACTTACTTTCCTCAGGACTGGCCCTCTTGGGAGCTGCTCGAAGTATTGTGTTTCATGCAAAGAATGTGCCTTTTGTATCCTGAAGAAAAGCAATCGGCACATTTTACTTTTATCTTCTCGTTTCAGAGAATTTCTGAGATGTTACAGTTGATCACATTCTTTTAATGCTGTCATGTGATTTGCTTTGGAGTTTTATCTCTGAAGTTAGTATTTACTGTTAAGGAAAAAAGCTCACAGTGAATATGGATTGAGTTCCCCCATCACCTTTTTTTTTTTTTTAAAAAAAATGATGATAAAGAGGAAACCTCTTCTCAGTCTTGAGGCACACAGTGCAAAGTAAGCATGTATCAACCATTAAACTACGTTTTGAAAAACCAGACTGTGGTTTGTTACATCTGAACAAGTATCACCTGACATACCATACTTTGTAAATGGCCACAAACTAGGATCTGATACTATGTTTGAAAACCACAGCTGAAGAAAAACTGTAGCTTGCTGTTCACATCCAAACCAACAAACTATGGTTTGGGAAGTTGCTCTGCCCTTGGTGTCTGATGTTTGAGATACTATCTGCAATGTGCAGCTGGAGGCGAAATGACCAAACTGTGGCTTGTCTGTACTTGGAATCCGACTTCATGGGTTAGAATGTAAACTCGGTTTAGTGCAAATCATGGTTTGTGTCGGAGTTCAAAGGGGCATGAAGTTCATATGCATGTGTGCTTCTGATACATAAATTTTAATCATGAAATGCTTAGTGTAGTGTTATAAGGCATAGGTCAAATATTATAAGAGCCTGTCATAAAGCAGGTCTGCAGGGTTTCAGTCATGAGTCTTTCCCAGTCCTGCCCGGAGATTTCAGGGCAACACCTAAAACCCAACCTAAAATACTTTTCATCAAGCAGTTCATCATAGCACCGTCCCTTGTTCAGTTTTGACTATTTTATCCTATTTAAAGTTTCTAATCACTTTTGCAATGCTGCTAGTTTTGTCAATGATCGCATGCCCCCTGGACTTGAGTGTTTAGTGCCACATCATAGACTTAAGAATTGTGTCTGATGCCACATGGGATCGGTTTACTATCTCTTGAGTTTGCTTTTCACTTGCAGCATAATGAATTCCCTTGTAATTGTGCTCTTCTTGTCTGGAATGGTTGCCATGATCCTTCTGAGGACTTTGCATAAAGATATTGCAAGATACAACCAGATTGACTCCTCGGTAAGTAAAATGGGGTGCCTTTTTAAGTTCTGAAATGGAGGGGTGGGGCAGAGCTGTACTAATGTGCCGGTGCTGCAAGGCCCCTTGGAGCAAGGGGGATTCTGAGTAGGTTTGTGAAGCCTGGAGGCTAGCATAGCAGTCCTCTTTCACGGTTGAGGGCAAGATGTGCCGCTGTAACTGTTGCAACACTGGAAAGAAAAGATGGGCACTTTGCTCCCTACCTTAACACAAGAACATAAGAAGAGCCCTGCTGGGCCAGGCCCAAGGCCCACCTAGCCCACCACCCTGTTCTTCTCACAGTGATCAGAAAGATTCCTCTGGGACACCCACAAGCAGGACATGAGTGCAACATCACTTCTCACCAATTTTGATCCCCAGCAGTTGGTATTCAGAGGCATTCTGCCTTCCATAGTGGAGGTGGAACCTAGGCAATATGGCTACTACCATCCATTCATTGCCTTGACCTACACTGATTTCTCTAATCTTTTAGAGACATACAAGGTGGTGACCATGGCTACCCCTAGGGAGAGCAAATTCCATAGTTGCACCGTGAAAGAAGTACATCCTTTTGCCTGCCCTGAATCTTCCAACATTTAGCTTAACTGGAAGACCCCAAGTTCTAGTCTTGTGGGAGAAGGAGAACAGATGATGCAGAGCTGAGAAGGAGGTGACAGAGGAACTCTTGCCCCTTCTGCAGCAACCATTTGTTGCCTTCCTTGGGAGCCATATTCCTAAAGGCCAGGCATTTCTTGCTTTCCTTTGTCTTTCCATTTTCCCAGCTAGAAAGCTACAGGTGGTCTGCTTGGGAAGTGGCTCCTGTGGCCGCCTCAGTGAAGAGCTCTTAAAACTTTAAGCAAATAGGCCGTATTTACTTAGCTAATTAAAACAAAAGTCTGCAAAATACAGACTTTCCATCAGCTGTCATTTGGAAGTAATGAACAGCCTTACAAAAATCCTGCTTTCCCAAGGTGAGGAGTGCCTTGCTTCATATGAAACAAATCAGGGGCTCAGCTCTCATGCTTTGCTTAGGTAATTTGATTTCTTCTCTGGCAAGACACTATCAAGCTTTAAAGGCAGCAGTGTTGGTGCGGCAAGAACTTTCTATGTCTCAGGTTTCTAGGGAAAATATTTTTTGCTGCATTGTCTCTTTGCAGGGGGAGTTTAATCATGGCTTAACTTTCCCAGATATGCTGCATGAGCAGTGATTTAGACACCTAAATCTCGTATGTTGGGGAACCTTAAACTTATATTCTTAACCAACCCCATAGAAGCTTTTCCTTTCAGCTTCCTAGGTATTTGGCTCCCAAGATTCCAACCAAGGTTACATAGAATAGAATGTGTCCCGCCACACCCTTCTGTGGAAAGTGCCCACCTTTGGAGGGTGGAAGAATTGCTGGGTGCCTGAGTACAGTGGTGCCTCGCAAGAGGAAATTAATCCGTTCCGCGGGTCTCTTTGTCTTGCGGTTTTTTCGTCTTGCGAAGCACGGCTATTAGCGGCTTAGCGGCTATTAACGGCTTAGTGGCTTAGCGGCTGTTAATGGCTTAGCGGTTTAGCGGCTGTTAACGGCTTAGCGGTTTAGCGGCTGTTAACAGCTTAGCGGCTTGAAGAAAAAGGAAACAAACTCGCAAGAACTTGCAAGACGTTTTGTCTTGCGAAGCAAGCCCATAGGGAAATTCGTCTTGCGGAACGACTCAAAAAACGGAAAACTCTTTCGTCTTGCGCGTTTTTCGTCTTGCGAGGCATTCGTCTTGCGAGGTACCACTGTACCTAGAATCATAGAATCTTAGAGTTGGAAGGGACCCCAAGGGTCATCTAGTCCCAACCCCTTGCAATGCAGGAATCTCAGCTAAAGCATCCATGACAGATGACCACCCAACCTTCGCTTAAAAACCTCCAAGGAAGGAGAGTCCACAACCTCCAGTGGGGGACCGTTCCACTGTGGAACAGCTCTTACCGTCAGAAAGTTCTTCCTGATGTTTAGTCAGAATCTCCTTTCTTGTAACTTGAAGCCATTGGTTGGAGTCCTACCCTCCAAAGCAGGAGAAAACAAGCTTGCTCCCTCTTCCATGTGACAGCCTTTGAGATATTTGAAGATGGCTGTTGTATCTCCTCTCAGTCTTCTCTTTTCCAGGCTAAACATACCCAGCTCCTTCAAGCGCTCCTCATAAGGCTTAGTTTCCAGAGCCTTGATCATCTTGGTTTCCTTCCTCTGCACACCTTCCAGCTTGTCAATATCCTTCTTAAAGCTTTCCCTACCTAAAGTGTCTTTGTTTAGTGCAGGAACAAGATTGCAGAGGGCAAGAAACAATTCCCAGGCCACGTTTCAATAAGGAATGTAGCTTGCATTGGTAATGATAGGGAAGTGAAGAAAAGTTACTGAGTTTCTATTTCATTGTTCTCCCCAACTGCAAATTTGTTAGAGAAAGAGGAGTTACTCTCAGAATAGCTGTGTGGCCTGTTGACTAACACACACTTCCCAGAAAACCTCCAGTCAAACCAGTTGCTGATCAGCAAATATGGACAGATGCTCAGTAAGCAAGTTGTGTGGATGAGTCCAAAATGTTCACCTCACTTTCTTTAATTCCACCAGATAGGTAATACCCTCTGTTTTGGCGCGTAGAGGACTCCTGGTATTTTGACGTGGGGTTCTCATCTGACTGAATGCATCTCAGTTGATTAAGAAAATGAATTTTATTTGATTGAAATTCTGATGTACTTGTTTTTGATTGGAACTGTCGTTTTGAAGGGAAACAAGCATGGTTCCCTTGCCTTTAGATAGCATGCACCATTAAAAAAAGATAGCATACACCATGAACATATGTGGTGTATCACATGTATGCATTGCTACAGGTGGAAACACAGAGAAATAAAAAAATGTTTGCAAACTGCCAATGTGTTTTATTTCTCCCAGTGCATTTTGGAAAGATGAATTGCCTTCATTGGGGCATCTTAGAAACACATTTTTTTAACAGTATCAGAACAACCCTTTAAAAATATTAAAAATAATTTCCCCTGAGCTATCTCATCATCGAGGCTCAGCAAAATATGTGCTCAGTTATTTCTTAAGTGAGTGTTGGCACCTCCTTTTTCTAGACTGGCTTTTGTTAACTGGACAGAAATGGAGATGCCCATTGCCAAGTGCTTTGAGATACATTACACAATGTCTGATTTGAAAGGAAATTTTGAGCTTGGAAAAGGGAGTTTGCCACTAAACCTTTGCCATGAAGGTGTTGTTCTCTGCCATTGGGAACAAGAAGAAAAGTTAAGGATGTTGACAATATGGACTGAAAAGAGGGGTGACTTGTTTTGGGGAGGAGTATTCTGCCACAAAGATCTGTTTAGAGAACTTAAGCTAACATTTGGTCACATTGGTGCAGTAACTAACCCCAGATGAAAAAGAGGGAATCTAATGCTTCAGCAGTGTTGGGGGTGCAGAACAGCATCTTTGATTTGGAACAGTGTTTTTTATTTCATGTTTTATTCCGCTGCCTTGTTGCCAGCCTATAGTGTGTGGAAACCACAGGAGTTGACACCTGATAGAGCCTAGGCCTTGGTTTTGTGGCATGGTATTTCCTTTCCTTTCATGTCAGATTTGAAACTGGCTTGTTAGGCAACAGAAGACAAAGATGGATAAATGCGTTGAGTGCTCGCGATACCACTTAAATTGAACATGATCTTTTGTTTAATATCAATTAACATTGCGGCACTCTAGCTAAGCATGTTAATGTTTGTTTCTCCTCCCCAAGATAAGCGTTTCTTAATATATCTACATCCTCTGCACACGCAAGTCCCCCACCCCCAACCAGCAGTCCATTAGGGAGTTGTAAAACCAGTGAGTAACAACGCTGATGCAATTAGTCCCCTTCAGAAACAAAACCTGGAAGATAATCAGGCTAGGAAAGTGAATTTCACGTCTGGCTTGTACTAATTCACTGTTGCATGATGTATGCCTAATAAAGAGATGTTATTACAGGAGGACGCCCAGGAGGAGTTTGGGTGGAAGCTGGTCCATGGAGATGTGTTTAGGCCTCCCAGGAAGGGCATGCTGCTCTCTGTCTTCCTGGGGCAAGGGACACAGATTTTCATAATGACATTTATTACCTTATGTAAGTAGCAGGAGGTTGGCTGAAATCATCATCGTTATTTATGCAATACTGGCTTTCTGTGTGTTTATGTTATTACCAATATTATTAATATTTACCCGCCTTATGCCAAGTCAGACCTTGGGTCCACTTAGCTCAGCATTGTCTACAAGGATTCTCAGCGGCCGCTGCCAGACAGTGTTCACTGAACTGAGCTATATGGACCAGTGGTCTGACTCTGAATAAGGCAGCTTCCTGTGTGTTCTTGTGCTGCCTGTTTTGCATATGCAATTCCACCCCGTGTAAACCTGGGGACAGCTGGCCACTGGGAAGACAGATACTTTGAGGCAACAGCAGTAGCCATCAGGAGAAAAGATTTGTTTTTTTAAAAATGTGTAAGCTCATCACCCTACAGTTATGCATAGTGGAGCTGAGTAGTCACAAAACCAACTGAGATCTTGAGGACTAGTAACCTAGGAGGATGCCTTATTCCAAGTCAGACCACTGTTTCATCTAGCTTCATTGTCTACACTGACTGTCAGGGGCTTAAGGTGGAGGCATCCCCAGTCCTACTTGAAGATGCAGCAGGGTTGAACCTGGGGCTTTCTTTGTGCAAAGCAAATTCTGTGTATTGCTTAGCTGCAACCCTTCCCTCACACACACAAAAGAAAGAAAGACAGGAATGGTGCAGTTTTCTAAGGCAGAGTATTTCGTTGTTTGTTGTTTCAGGAAACTCCGAGCTTTAGCTGAGATTCCTTCATTGCAGGGGGTTGGACTTAGATGGCTGCCAGGGTCCTTTCCAATTCTACAATTCCATGGTTCTTTTCATTGGCAGGATCAGTACTGACAAGCAGGCTTTCCCTTTCAGAAGAAGCCATGCTATCAATACTGATACAGTTCAAACCGCAGAATGGTAGAGTTGGAAGGGACCCCAAGGGTCATCTAGTCCCTGTAATGCAGGAATCTTTTTTGCCCAGAGTAGGGTTCGAACCCACAACCTGGAGATTTGCAGTTCTGTGCTCCGCCAACCGAGTTATCCCAGCAGTTCAGTGAGGCTGCCTAGTGCTCCCATGCATTTGCCTGCGAACATGTCCCAGAAGCCTCTGCAGAGTACTGGGGTCCTGCGGTGGGTCTTCCTTGTCAGGTGATTCTCATGGGGAAAGGATTCCTCACAGGACATAAAGCTGTTCTAAAACTGGGATGGGGAACCTCTGGCCTCCCAAAAGCTTGCTGGGCTCCTAACTCCCATTAGCCCCAGCTGCTGTGGCCATTGGTCAGGGCTGACACAGGTTGCAGTCCAATGATAGCTGGAGACCCACAGGTTCCTCACCCCTTTCAAAAGCTTGGTGGGTGAGGGGAGGGCCTTATTTCAATGGTAGAGCACCTGCTTTGCATGCAGAAGCCCCCCTTATGTCTCTAGGCAGGGCTGTAAGACTCCCCCCGCCCCTGGCCTGAAATCCTGGAGAGCTGCTATCTCCCCACAACTGTGTACAAGTATGGCACAGGAAATAATTAAATAACTTGTTTTAAACTGAATAATAATTTATTTATTTATTTATTTATTTATTATTTATACCCTGCACATCTGGCTGAGTTTCCCCAGCCACTCTGGGCGGCTTCCAACAAAATATTAAAATACAGTGGTCTGTTAAACATTAAAAGCTTTCCTAAACAGGGCTGCCTTCAGATGTCTTCTAAAAGTCTGGTAGTTGTTCCTTTCTTTGACAAATGGCTGGAAAGGGGCAGAAACAGCCCGAAAAAGAGCAAGAAAACTGCAAATATGGCATGAGAAGAGTGGGGAAATGGGTAGCAATCTCAGAGGCCTTTACAGCTTTGACCCCATGAGCCTTTGCATCGACCTTTGAGGCCTGTGGAGAGTTGGAGTTTGAGAAAGGAAGTCAGGAGGGAGAGATTGTGGTGGAGTTTGGCAGAGTTTGGCTTCTTAGATGGTTTTCCCCACTAAATGCGATATCATGTATATGCACGATACCCAGGAACGTTGACTGTTACGTTAGTGGGGAGATACCTGTATTGAGCTAGATGGACCCAATGGTCTGAACTAGCATAAGGCAACTCCTTACATTCCGATTTTGGGTGGGCGCATTTATGATTTTTAATTTATATCCTGCCCTTATTCCCTTATAGAGCACAGGGCAGCTAACAGCAGGTCAATAAAGCAACCAGACTGAAAAAAAGCCACAATATTGCAGTTGAAATACAGTAAAACCAGCAGTTGGTAAATATCTTGGAAAATCATATACTTCAAGATCTAAATGCCTGGACAAATAGGAAATGTCTTCACCCTGTGTTTTGAAAGTTTCAACCCTGGGGGCCCATTTGCATTTTTGGAACATTGCACCAATTTACACCAGGGAACCTCTTCTGTAACACACTTTTGTTCTCTGTGTTGACACTTTCAGTCCTTGCCTGCCTTGGATTCCTTTCGCCAGCCAACAGGGGGGCCTTGATGACCTGTGCCGTCGTGCTGTGGGTCTTGCTGGGGACCCCAGCAGGCTATGTATCTGCTCGGATGTACAAAAGTAAGTGCAAGCCTTGTGTAATGGAATGTTGCCAGGCTGTTGAAACCACAGAGATTGTGCTCAGCGGCCGGTGGTACCCAATTGAGACTGGTAGGGCAGAAGGTGGGGTGGGGTGGGGTGGGGGAACAGTAGGCGGACAGTGATAGGCAGAGTTAGAGCCAATGACTGGCAGAGCCTGCTGAATCTAGTTTTGCAATCATGCTCCTCCCATCTGAATTCTACAAGGGCAGCTCTGAGGCTAAGGAAGCCGACAGACAGCACCACCCCCTGGGTTGGTTATATGTGGAAGGCAGGCAAGTGTGGGCTGGCTGGGGGCGAGGGGGGGCAGTGCCCCCATTCACCTCCACTGATCATACTTGGAAGTGGAAAGCCAAGGGTGGTTCTTGCCCAGCCCTTGATTGGCTGTCCTAGGTCAAATCTCTTAGCCTTTCTTCTGCCTTTGTAGAATGGGAACTGCCAGTGATTTTTCACTGGTTTAGCAGGGACAGGAAAGACCATGAGGTAACAGAATAAGAAAATGGTGTTCTTAGCAGTTTTTACTTACCCACTCCTTTTCTGAACTGCAGTGCCCTCTCTCTTTCTCATGACCCTTTGCAAATTGGTTGTGAAACATGGGGAGGTTTGCTTGAAATGCAACACAAGTACATAGGGTGGGGAGAGAACCTGAAAAGCTTTCCTGGATCCTGGCTGTCAATTATGAACAGGATATTGAGCCGGTTTGAATTATGGCAGAGGATCGTTATCAGCACTCCTTGGGGTTCAGATTCTATAAGCAGGGAAGATTCAAAGCAGTTCATAGTACTATGGTAAGCAATCTAGTGTTAAAATTATTGAGACTTAAAAATAAATAAATTTCTTCCAGCTACTTCAAATGTGTTAAATGTAGTGATTACTTTTTTTCTCCTCTTCTCAGCATTTAGAGGTGAAAAATGGAAGACAAATGTGTTGCTGACAGCTCTGTTGTGTCCAGGGTTAGTATTCCTCACACCTTTCTTTTTATAAAACTCATTTTCTGCATTGCAAATTGGTTAATATGCACAAAGGCCTATGCTTCTTACTCACATGACTGACAGTTACTCGAGTTCTTGATTCAGGTAGGTGTTGGTCTGATACAGTCGAAATATATAAAAGAATTAAAAAATTGTCCAGTAGCACCTTAGAGACCAACTAAGTTTGTTCTTGGTATAAGCTTTCGTGTGCATGCACACTTCTTCAGATACACTGAAACAGAAGACACCAGATATCAGCAGGTTTACCATACCCATTGAGTCAACCATCCATTTTCTACTACCCTCCTGAGAAAAACCCCACCCCACCCTCCCACTATATATAAGGGTCTGGTGACTTCTGTTTCAGTGTATCTGAAGAAGTGTGTATATTCAGTTACTCCAGTTGTAATCTAATCCAGTTGTACACATGCAGCTCCTCTTCATTTCCATGTTCTTGAGTGCATGTAGCTATGAACCAGATCTCCATGTTTGTAAGTGCACTGATATTCCTGTTTCACTTTGTTTTTAAAATCCCTCTCCTTTTTTTAACTATCTTTGGAAAGTCTTGAGTGCCTTAACTGTGGTTTGCTTAGTATTGAAGCAAAACTTAACTGTGGTTTGCAAACTCTTCAAGCTATGGTGTCATGCATTGGCTTTTAGTCTATTATTAGTGGTGCTAATAATTCAAGAGTATCTGATTCAAAACCTCCGCTGCCTTGTGGGACATCTTTGGGAGGAGAAAAGGCTAAGGAGTAAACTCTACCTAAATCTGGAGTGGGAGTCCCTGAGGCAGTTGGGTGGCACCTTTTTACGCTTCCTTCCAGCAACTCCTTCAGCCCAGCCATTGCTAAACATATTGCTCTGCTTTTGTTTGGACCACATCAGCAATGCTGAGATGGTTAAGAGTCACTTCTGCATTGAGCAAACTATGGTTAGGGCAGTGTTGCCAGTGTTTCTGCTTGCAAGGTGACATGTGGGACTTGGCGGTCTTAGGAAGCATGGTTGTGTTAACTCTTTCATTTCAAAATTAAAAAGTATCAATAGACAGTGGACTAGAAATTAGACTGTTTGGCAGCAGGGTGTGAAATAGCCTGATACCAGAAGTCCCAACCAGAAATGTACATCCTGGCTGTCATCTAGATGACTATCTTGGCAGAGTCCAAAATGGCAAAATACCATGCTGATAGTTTAAATTCCAGTGTGCAAATTCCATTTCATAGAAGTTGAATAATTGCCTGGGGTGGTGGGGAGAGCACAAAATAAGAACAGATGTCTTGATTATGCTGTGCTAGTTCAGAAAATTTGCATAATGCCATAAACAGCCCGAGGCAGTTACGTACACTGGATTGATTTTGAGAATTTGTAGACTAGCAGGATTCCCCGCTCCCAACCCCCTTCTCCCTTTGGAGGAGTGAAAGAGAGATTTGCTTTGCTTTGCTTAGGCAGAGCTTAACAACAACAACAACAACAACAACAACAACAACAACAACCTGCCTTTATACACAACAGTGATAGGTTTGCAAGGATATCCATCTTTCAGGAGATTAGATGACATTTGCCCCCTAAATATTCCAGGCTAAAAAAGAAAGATATAATTTTTGTATGAATTAATTAGAATTGGCTTCCTCTTTGCTTTTGGTCCAATATGGCAGTGCATGGAACATTGTACCTTTGGCTCTAAGAATGCTTTTGCAATGAGTCCCAGGCTGCAGAGTGTGGCAACATCCTTGTCTGAAGCCAGCTGATGTTCCACTGACACTACCTTCTGTTCGTTGCACGGTAGTGGTTTCAGCTGCTGCTGATGTGCTACAGTGAAACTATGGCTTCTGTAGGACGCAGTATATTGGTGCAGGCATAGATACTGCTTGTAGGATAAAGAAATGAATTCCTTCCCTTACATGCACCTGTTTGTTAGGAAAGGGCTGGGGAACCTCAGGGTTCTGCTTCCACAGTCTGAAGCAGTAATGCTTGTGAATACTAGGAAGGGAGAGTTGCTGTTGCTCTCTCAGGTTCTGGTTGCGGGCTTCCTGTTGGGCCACCTGGTTAGTCACTGTGAAAGCAGGCTACTGGACTGGATGGACCTTTGTCCTGATCCATCTGGGTTCTTGTTAGGTTCTTAAATTAGGAATGCCATGCCAATACTGAATCTGGTCATCTTCTGTTCCCTCAGAATTGTCTTTGCTGACTTCTTCATAATGAACCTTATTCTTTGGGTGAAAGGATCCTCAGCTGCTATTCCCTTTGGCACTCTGGTTGCTATCTTGGCCATGTGGTTTGGAATATCTGTCCCATTAACCTTTGTTGGTGCATACTTTGGATTCAAGGAGAAGGTGGGTTAGAAATTCAGTAGAGTTTATTTTATATATATACATATTTAAAGCTCCTTATTATACCACTTGAGAATTCCTATCCTTTCCTGAACCTATGGACCTGGGTCTAAAGGATGATGAGCAGAAGGAGACAATATATTCATGTTGTTTGGCAACCTTTGCACAATCACTGCCCGAAGACTTCTTGCGGTATAGCACCACTATGTTGTGTTGCAGCACGAATTAAAGAAGATCCGGGCTGTAGCATTTCGACTACAGCAGCCCATGGAAAGATTTTGAGGGGGTCTTCTGCAAAGAGAGGAACATCTCTGGATTTGGGACTGCTTTTACACAGTGGTCTTTCACTCAGATCAGAAATGGCCCTCCAGGTACATGGGTGCATTAGCCATAATTATTCCCTGTTGTGGGAATAATCATATTTTTACATATTGAAATTGTTGCACCTTTTAAATGTGGCTTTGCTGTTTCCTTAGATGTGTCTGCCATGTTAATTGTGGGGTTTTTTTTAACTTCCCCTAGCCCATTGAGCACCCGGTGCGTACAAACCAGATTCCTCGTCAAATCCCGGAGCAGTCCTTTTTCACCAAGCCTCTTCCGGGCATCGTCATGGGAGGCATCCTCCCCTTTGGGTGTATCTTCATCCAGCTCTTCTTCATTTTAAACAGCATTTGGTGAGTATCTCCCCCTTTCCTGAATTCGAAATTACCAAGCTACATGCCAGGCACACTGCTGTTTCTTTGTGAGAAATGATTAAATGAAGAAAGGCTGCTGTGTGGGCCCAAAGCACCCATCTGTAGAAGAGGTTGCCTGCTGGCTCTCTGCATGGTTTACTGCTCTGGGTTTGTCTCCTTCCCATTGCCTCCTGCTGGGGTTTGGTCATTCATTTGTTCTTCAAAACAGCAGGCGCTAGTCTGGGTGCAGATCCCTTAAAGATCTTGCCCCTAACTGAAGGGAAGAGAGTGCAGTGAAATACAGATGTTGCTGAAATACAGCTCCCAAATGCCCCCAAAAGGGGAGGGACATCAAAAAAACTTGGGAAAGGAACAAAAAGCGCAGGAAAAAAAGTATATATTTTACAATGAAGCAACATCCAAACTAACAAATATATCATTCAGTAGTTGGTGTTATCCAGTTCTGGAAGTTTATTTATAAAGTCCCATAGAATGTTTTATATAGAATTTCAGTTGAGCCACAAAAGGAGCCAGAGAGGATCTTGCATACTTAGAAAGTGGTTCTAAAATTGAATCACACCCTGAAGCTGTTGTGTGTTTGTTTGAGTCACTGTTCTGGACCCATTGCCTTCCAGTTTGTAATCTATGTACAGAACAGCAACTTATTCAGAAGCACAGGTGCATAAGTTGGCTTCTGAGTTCATGTAGGTGAGAGGTGGGAACCTGACAGAGGGAAACTTGTTTGGCTGAGAATTTGAGGCTTTGGATTCTCAAAAACCACAGCCTAATTGCCAGGCATTAAACAAATCATGAACTGTAGTCTTTAACCAACTGGGGCAGGTGGCGGGCTGGAACTCTTCCTGCTGTGACAATGCCACCTGCAGTCCTTCATGATGCTGAACCTTGAGAAAGGAGGGTGGGTGCAGAGATCTTGGGCGAAGGTTGACCCACTGACTTCTATCATTCCAGGTCTCACCAGATGTACTACATGTTTGGCTTCTTGTTCTTAGTCTTTATCATCCTCCTGATTACATGCTCAGAAGCAACGGTCTTGCTGTGCTATTTTCATCTATGTGCCGAGGTAAAACTGACCTGCCACTTCCGTTGCCAAGCTTAATATGTTGCTGGACGGGAATCAGCCACCAGCTGGCAGCATCAGGGAGGCTGAGCCAACACCTGCAGCTTGCTGGTGCATCTGTGCCCCATTGTGTTGGAAAGATTTATGCATGTTGTGGCTGCCAGCTGTGCGTAGTAGACCTGCTGGTAGGAAGGGAAAGTGGGTGATGCTGTGCTTGGGAAGCCTGGATTCCTTTCTGTGGAATAAGCAGCTTGGCTGTGAGGGCAACTGTTTAGGAGTAGCGGCAGAGGATAACACTTCTGCATGGTGGCAGTAGGCCAAGATGCCAAGGGGTGGGGAGTGAAACTGAGGCTCCCCTCCCTTTCTATTTGCTGTTGCCAACGTAACAGACTGCTGCAGCTTTCATGCCAAATCAGTCTTTGTAATGTATCATCAAGATGCAATTGCATCTGCATACCAGCTGGAATGAAAAAAACCAAAAAGCATAGGTTGTCCCCTTGTTACATTTGCCATCTTTGTGTCCTGTTCCCTTGCTAAGTAGCTCCATCCTGAAAATTACTTTTTATCTAGGGCTCCATGAAAGCCGTAGTTTAGCTAGTCGAAGAAAGAATTGCAAGTCTGGTTGCAGATCCCTTTGGGATCTTGCCCCTAACTAAAGGGAAGAGGGTGTAATGTGACATTAGTTCTGAAAGTGTATAGGCTTCATGATGATTTTGAAAGCCAAAGGGGTGGACTGGTTAAAGCTTTGGTGGATTGCACTAAACTCCTCCCCATGACCTGCAGGAGCAGCAGAAAAAAAGTCATGCAAATATATGCAGATTTTGTAATATAAAAGTGGTGGTGTTTTATCTTGGTGCTGATATTAGTGGCGGAGTCACAGAGATATTGCTTCGTTATGTGGACAGTCTATAACACTCCATTCTCATACTTGTGGTAGACAGATTTTGGGGGTTTAGGCAAGCTGCAAACAGATGCCTTGTGGAACCAGCTGCATTGAGTAAAGATACCTGAGGCCTGCCATGCAAATAAGCTCTTAAGTGTAGGAATTAGTTTCAGTTTTCTAGATAACATGGGTGAGCCACAAACTGGGTTCTGAACCGTTTGTTGTGCACCTGGGCTGTGAAGAAGAACAGCTCTTTGGTCAAATGGCACTAGGCTGGGGGTGATCAGCTTTTTCTCTGTCTCTAAAATGCGCAGGCACACATCTCTCTTTTTCACCCACCCACCCAAACTTACATGCAGACACATTCCCACAGAGAAAAACATGTAGGCACAGACTGCTCATCTCACCTCTCCTTTGCAGCATTTGCTCTCATGGCAGTGTTGATGTGAGTTTTCTTGGCTGGTAAGATGCAGCAACAGGACAGTGTCAGGAGGAGGAAGAGAAGGGCAAACCCAAGAAGCACCTGATTTTGCAGGGGATGGCAGGCCATGGAAGCGGCTTGGTAGGCCAGATTTGTCCTGCAGGAATTTGTGAAGTAGAATTCTGGGAAACAAATCTAATAAAGCATAGTTCAGACTAGTAAGTGTGGACAGGTGCAAGGACCAGCTTAAAGCTGGTCCACTAAATAAACATGGGAAGCATTTTTTTGGGGTCTTTCATGCTTTCCTTGCCTCTCAACCTCTTTTGATTTGCCTCTAGGATTATCATTGGTGGTGGAGGTCATTCTTAACCAGCAGCTTCACCGCCGTCTATCTCTTCATCTACGCAGTCCATTATTTCTTCTCAAAACTTCAGATCACAGGAACTGCCAGCACCATTTTATACTTCGGATATACAATGATCATGGTCTTGATTTTCTTCCTTTTCACTGGTGAGTCAATTTCTCAAGTCTTTTAGCATCTCAGAGTTGGGAGATACGTCTTTCGTATAGGAGCATATGCAAAGGCACCTTGTACCAAGCTAGACTTTGGTTCCATGCAAGTCAGGATTGTCTGCCCTCTGCCTTAGGTGAGTCGTCCTGTGCTCCTTTGAACAGGAGGTGCTATGGACTGAAGGTGAGGCCTTCTGCTTGCAGGGTTCATACTCTACTACTCAGCTGCAAGCTCTTCCTTTCTCCCCCACCCCTGTATCTTAAAGTCCCAGTATGGCAGAATATGGGCTTAAACAGCCTTCCCTATCTGGGTGGCTGCCATATGATCTGGACTACAAAAGGCCAATGGTCAGCGATGTTCGGAGTTGTAGTCTAAAACATCTGGAGGGCACAACATAGGAGTATGGGTGGGATTAGTATGTGACACATGGGACCCACTCAGAGCACAAAGACATCAACCACCTTCCCAACATATATTTAAAGCACAGGGCTTCCACCAAAGAGTTATGGAAATCAGTCTGTTAAAGGTGCTGAGAGTTCTCAGGAGACTCCTATTCCCCTCGCAGAGCTACAGGTACCAGAATGGTTCAGCAACCAATCCTTCCTAGGGAACTCTGGTAATTGAACATGGGAACCTTCTGCATGGAAGGCAGCCATGAGGGGAATGGGGTGGGGTGAGGGGAATGGGGTGGGGTGAGGGGAATGGGGTGGGGTGAGGGGAATGGGGTGGGGTGAGGGGAATGGGGTGGGGTGTCTCCTAACAACTCTCAGCACCCTTAGCTGCAGTTCCCAGGATTCTTTGGGGGAAGCCATGGTTGTTTAAAGTGGTGTGATACTGCTTTAAATGTTGGGTTTGAATGTGGCCATCATTAATTCATGCATTCCTGGGCCATTTTATTCTGGGTGCTTTCTTTCAGAGCATTCAGCACTGAAAGGTGTTTTCTAACATTCACCTGCCGGTAATCAAATGCGCACATATGCTGATTTCTTACTGTACATGTGAACCAGGACAATGTGCATTTGAAGGGTGGATTGAGCTTACAAATGGATAGAGTATTCAGGGAGCATAACATGATAAAAGTGAAAAAAATAATAATTCCCCAAATTCTGCTAGAATCATGTTTCTCTTGCTATTCATGACACCTTAAAGACAAATAAAATTATCAAGTGTTTATTATGATATTTTGAGTCTTTAAGGTGCCACAAGACTCCGTAAAGGCTTTCGGCTGAAGGCAGGGGTAGAGTGGGGGCTTTAGCTCTATGGCAGAGCATTTGCCTTCCATGCAGAAGGTTCCCATGTTCAATCCCTGGCAACTCCAGGTGGGGCTGGTGGGAAAAGCCTTTTGTCTGGAAAAACCCTGGAGAGTTGCTGCCAGTCAGTATAGGTATTACTGAACTAAATGGACCCAATACTGTAGTCTGAATCTGTATAAGGCAACTCCCTGTGTTCCTACTCCCCTTTGCATAAAAAAGCAAACATGGCTGCTCTCCTGGAAGCTTTCATTAAAGGGTTTTCTCATCCTTGCTTGTGGCCTTGCAGAAGGATTTCTTCTTTAGCTGTCTTCAGTTGGATGAAAGTAGAAAGCGAGTAGGATTTAATCTCACCAATTTAAAATTATTAGTAAGTAAATATGGGAATTGGTGTTCCCAGCTAAACCCTTCTTTAAGTCCACAGCTCTGCAGGCAAGTTCCAGATGGCCCCCCTATAATTTACCCCAAATAAATTCTAGCATTAAAACAAAAAAATGTTTTAATTCTGAACTAAAGCAGTATGCTAATGCCTGTCTGGGTTTAGCTTGGGTTAGCTGCCAATTTCAGTTTCGCTTGTGTGATATAAATTGCTAGAATCAGAAATATCCTTTTCATATAGGAAATGATAATTGAAATTGTCACAGCTGCTGCTGAAAGGGATTAAAATAGTCAGATATGTCGGCCCTGATCTCCTTGATACGAAGGGCAGTGAGGCTTAAATGTGCCGTGGCAAAGTTTACACCTGTGTGTTCTCGCGTTAAGGTCTGATTTAGACGTCATGTGCCAATCACAGTTTGGAGGCTTAGGAACATATCTCTTTGCTTGCTTGTTCTAGCCCTCTGAGTGCTGATTATTGTCTCCAAACTGTGGCTTGCAAACCCACTTTCAAACCACCTTTTTGAATCATGGCTTGAAGGCAATTCCTGGTTTGCACCATTGGCAAACCATGAAAAAAAGGAGGTAATCAGCTTGTGAGAAGGAAGATGGGTGTGTTCCTTATCCTTCAGACTTTGGATTGGAGGTTTGTACTCACCGAAGAGTTGCAGTCTTACCAAACAAGTGCCATGGAAAATACAAAGCAACCATGATATCCAGACCTCTCTGTTTTGCCTTCTGATCTCTCTCCAGAACACCCCCCCCTTTGAGTGCTTTTGCCTGGTTGGCATGTGTCCGTGAATAATAATGATGTCTCTTGTGTGCCTGTAAGAGGGGGAATGAAGTGTGTGTGTGTGTGTGTGTGTGTGTGTAGACCTGTGGCTTGCATGAGTGGAAAATAACTTACTGAACTTCAGTAAGTTATGTCCATTGTTCTGCCCACTTTTGCATCAAGTCCAACCCAGCATTGCTATGTGGCCCCCAGAAAGCTGATTTATTATATTTCTATTCTGCCTTTCATTCCCATGCATCCCAAAGCAGTTTAAAAACAATAAATAGCAATACAATAACATTATAGAACATCCCACGTACAGCATAAGCCATATACAATAATCAACAAATAATCGGTGGAACAATTACAATCCATAAAACACTGTTAACAAAGCAGCAACTTTAAAAATGGCTAAACATCACAATTAAAGCAAAGGTCATATTATATGATGAGCAAAACAATACAGCATTTGTAGTCTATAAAACAACCTAAACAAAATAGCAGCCAAAAAATAAACTAAGCACTGCTAAGTTCATGCACACATACTTCAAAGACTCCCCTTCCAAAGGTTTGTCAGGCTGGAGGTGCAACGGCACAGATGAAACCAACCACCCCCTGATGGCAGACAGTCTCTAACCCCTCAATTCTTCCTCTGGAAACAGCTCCCTTATGAAGGCTCCTAGGGCTGGAGGGCGGAGCAAGGCAGGTGGGGAAAGCCTTTATCTGCTGGCCAACACTGAGTCTCTCACCCCTCACAGCTGTTCCTCCAGCAGCAACACCCTCCTTAAGGTTCCTTGGGCTGGAGGGTGGGGCAAGGCAGATTCCCCTTTAGGGTATGTGGCCTTCTGGGTGAAAAAGGTCCCCCACCCCTACATTATATGAAACTGCCTTTGCTAAGATGTCTTTCATCCAGCATTGTGTCGTTGGTCTGGTCTTAGCATCTCTTTGAAGTCTCAGGGGAGGGGCTTCCACAGCTCTCTGGCTGCCAGGATTTGACCTGGGACCTTCAAAAGAGCAGAGCCCTGTGTCATCTTGTGCAATAGGTCTTTTCCTTGCTGCCAGTCAGTGATCCTAACTGGGTTCCCATGCCCAGGCAACAGGGGCCAGAGCACTGAAGGAGAATGTGGCTGGGTGGTTCTCTACCCTTCCACGGAAGACAAGTGGTTTTATGGGTGAGATGGCAGTGCCTGGATTTGTGTGTCTGACTCTCACCCCTTTCCCACCCCTTCTGGGCCCCTAGCTTGGGCATCTTCGGGGCTCCCCCAATAGCCCATGAGGACCTCATTGTGCTGGCCTAATACCATGCTGCTTCTTGCAATTATTATTTCTGTTCTTCTAAATTTGTAGCTAGCAATTTTCAGTATGATTCTCCGGATAATAATATGGTAAGTGAATGGGTATATTTTGCGCAGGGATAGCTTTATGATTACTGTCCTTCTTACGTGCTTGGACACAGAAGAAAATGCTGCATTTAGTTGGAAGCAGGTGGCTACTCTACACCCTCTGTTTTGTGATCATCATTTTCACTTGTGAGTTCATGCCATTTTCAAAATTGAGTTTTGATCTCCTGGGTAAATTGTGTTTAGAATTCCAGATTCCGAAAGCAGCCCCCACTGTGTGGTGATTGAAAGCGGTATGATGTAGAGAGTTCTTGGTTGCAGAAAACCAATGTGCGTACACACACACACACACACACACACACACACACATGTTGCCAGAGTGCAGGATATATTCTGTTTTTTGCTTTCTTGCAGTTGGCCAGAGCTTTGAGTTCTCTCTCTCTCTCTCTCTCTCTCTCTCTCTCTCTCTCTCTCCATTAAATGCACATTTGCAAAGAGTCAGGTGCAATATAGTATAGACAGACTCATTTCAAGTATTGTGACATTACCTAGGAATATAGCAAGCTGCCTTATGAACCATTGGTTCCTCTAGCTTAGTATTGTATACACTGACAGGCAGTGACTCTCCAGGAATTCAGACAGGAAGTCTTTCCCAGTTGTAGCTGGAGATGCTGGGGATGAAACCTAGGATCCTTTGCTTCACCACTGAGTTATGGTCATTGGTGGTGGGGAACCAAGAAACACACAAAATATAAAAATGCAGCTTTTCTCCATGTCAGCACAGAGTACTTCTATAGAGCACATGCAGACTGGAAGTAGTTCCTGATCTGTTGCATTACTGACATATGGTGTTTAGAGGAGGGGGAGAACAATAGAGAGAAGAGGTTGGGATGTTAGTCTGAGCATAATAAAATGAGCCTGCATGTTGACTAGAGAGGATGCTTAGGCTTGGGGGGTGGTGGGGGTGGTTTGAAACATCCCATCTAACACTTTTATGGCAGGGCAGCACTTCAGTGAGCAAGGCTGTTCCTCCATCTGTCTATAAAATTGGGGAATGCAGGGTGACCGGCAGTAAAACACACATAGTTAACTTGTGGGATTTTCTGCCACAAGACTATGGCAATGACCACCATCTTGAATAGCTCTAAAAAGGAATTACGGTACTTGTTTTGTTATTAGCACTTATGTCCCACCTTTCCTCCAGGAAGCTCAAGGTGGGGTACATGGTCCCCCCCCCCATTTCATCCTTGAAACAACTCTGTGTGGTGGACTAGGCTAAGAGGTCGTGAACTTTGGGGCTGAGTGGGGTTTTGAACCCTTGTCTCCCAGGTCGTCTTCTTACTCTCGAACCACACCACCATACAGGCGTACATACCTATCATTCCGGGGAGGAGGAGAGCTCCGTCAAGGTTTATTAGTCATGGTAGCTGTATGGCACTTCTGGATGAAGGGTCATTGTGCTTTCTTGGTTCCCGGGAGGCACCTGGTTCTAACATATCTACGTGTGTGTGTGTGTGTGTGTGTGTGTGTGTGTGTATTTGTGGCTGTATCCAGTGCTATCTGCGTACTACCACCAAGGCTCTTTCACTAGCATATGGGTGAGTTGCAAAGTTGTGCAACAGAGGAATAAAAATACAACTCTCTTGCTAGCGGAAACTTGTTGGGCAGTATATTGTGCAACAGAGTTACCAGCAACCAGCTTGTCCATTGCAGCAGCGTTTCATTAGCGCAAAGCATTTCTCCGATGAAACAGGTATACCACCGAATGACTTTAACTTACTGCTGTACTGGATACAACCCATAATCTCATGTGTGCGCACACAACACCGAGATGTAACAGAAAAGGGAATTGACTGACCTTGTAGCTTGGCTATAAACACTGTGCAGACATTCACAATTCGTATGCATACACATGAGATATCCAGCCGAACCTCATTGGGATGCATCCTGCCCGGTGAGCCTCTCCGTTTTTGTGTGCAATGTCATGCCCTTTGCATTCTTCGTGCACTCAGAGCTTCCAGAGCTAGTGACCGAGGCTCTGGCTTGCAAAATTTTGCGGCAAGAGGTACGTGAATGCTGTGCCCTTTCTAGAAGAAAGGACACTTTGGACAAACAGGCTGCTTCAGACATTTATTAGAGTGATGTCTATAATGCAATAAAGGGGGAGGGGTCTAATCCAGACAAGATTATGAGGAAGAGAATCTGCTACCAGATGTGTGCTTGTCTTTCAATGTTGTGTTTTAATTAGAGAAGTGGTCCCTGTAAATACATGGTTTGGAAATAGCTAGTTCCCTCTGCTCAGGCCTGTAACTAGAAGGCATTGCCGTCCACATCACCAGAGTATTTCACGAACCCCTTGTTCAGTGTGGTACAGTGAATCCTCCAGTTTAGCTAATGTTCCATTGAAAAAAGTGTCCTCTGTAGATTTGCAGAGGGTGGAAGTGCAGGCTAGACCATTAGGGCAAATGGGACGCTGCCCCACCAACTTCTGCCTTTTTACCAGCCTCCACCAACAAGCAGTGTGGGTGGTCTGTGTGGCTGTCAGTTTTGTCTTCCTTAGCCTCAGGTTTCTCCTTGTGGAATTTAGCAGGGAGGAGGATGGGGACAAAACCAGAAATAGCTGGCACCAACTGCCCTTGGCTCTTTCCCCACCCATGGTTAGCCTCTCAGCCTTCTGCCCTTTCAGTCCCAAGATACTTCACTCTCAGGGGTAGCAGCAGCCAGAGATCAACAATGGAGGAGAGAGCTGTTCATCTGGCCCACCTCCACAGCCACTGGAATTCCCCCTCCTCTCGAGGAAGCAGGCATTTTTGCACCTCTGGCCAGCAGAGGGAAGACTGCCCTGTTCCACCCCCTGCTGGCTGGCTGACTGAGAACCCACCTGGGCTGAATCTACCAGAGGAGTAGGGGCTGGCACTGCCCCCTTCGTAGGGAACGGCATCAGGGAGAGGCAAGCATCATCCCCATAACATTATTTTCTCTAGGGATGGCCTTGCCCTAATGTTTTAAAATGTTTAAATTTGTTTTACAGTGGTGCCTCGCAAGACGAAATTAATCCGTTCCTTGAGTCTCTTCGTCTAGCGGTTTTTTCGTCTTGCGAAGCAACCCTCTTAGCGGCTTAGCGCTATTAGCGGTTTAGCGGCTATTAAAGGCTTAGCGGCTATTAAAGGCTTAGCGGATTAGCGGCTAAAAGGCTATTAGCGGCTTAGTGGCTTAGAAAAAGGGGGGGAAGCGAAAAAAAATCGGAACACTCGCAAGACATTTTTGTCTTGCAAAGCAAGCCCATAGGGAAAATCGTCTTGCGAAGCAGCTCAAAAACAGAAAACCCTTTTGTCTAGCGGGTTTTCCGTCTTGCGAGGCATTCGTCTTGTGGGGCACCACTGTAACTGCTTTTTATCTTTTTTTTTATAATTTGGGTGGTTCCCCCCCCCCTTTTCTAAATTAAGGGAGGTAAGGTGTTCCTGGAAAGAGAGGAGCTGAAGAGAGCAGGGGAAATCCCAACTGCAGTGGTTCTAGGCAAGGGGGAGATACCATGTGTGGGGCAAGCCTAGTGAGGGGCACAGGCAGTTAGTGGCTCCCTCAAACCTGGGGAATTGTGGTTGTCTTATCAGCCAGCCCTCAGGTCCGCGGTGCTGCTGCTGTTGATCTGATTGGGAATGAGGGAGCCGATCTGGCCTGTATCACTGAGACTGAAGCCGTGTGGAGGGACCTCAGCGTCCATGCCAAAGCAGGTGGCTCAGGACATCATCGTTGCCACAACAAGCACGGGGCTGCTCTAACATGTCATTGATCCAATTCATGTGGCAGGTCACACTCTGGACCTTGTTTTCTTGTCTGGGCAGGACAAGGGTGATCTGAAAGTAGGGAATATTGACATCAGTCCCTTGTCATGGTCACACCACTTCTTGATGAGATTTAGGCTCTCAGCACCCCCCCCCCCCAGTGGTGAGGGACCTATGAGGATGGTCGGCTCTCAGAGTTTGATGGATCTAATGGTTTCCCAGATAGCCCTGGGGGATTTCCTGGTTTGTTTTTATCATTATGAGTTTTGTATTTGTTTTTGCTGAAAGGCAATGCACAATTATAATAAATAGATATCAACCACTGGAGGGGGACTTAATTGCTTCATGAAACTTAAATTCCATCTTCAGGAATTCCATATTTTCTTCAGATAAATAACAAGAACTCCCTTACTGGTGAGAGCAAGTGGTTCATTTATTCTAGTATATTCACCTCTGATAAATCCTACTATCTAGTGTTCCATAAAATGCCATATAAGAGATATGTGGTGTTCTGCCTTTAAAAGCTGTTCTTCTCCTGATAAGGCCTTTTTTTCAGGCTTAATTTTTTTTGGGGGGGAGGACATGAGCAACTTAATGGATCTCCTCCCCCCCCCCATGTTGCCTGACAAGCTGCACAGAGTAGCCTCCTTGTTCTTCACATCATTCTGTAACCTTTAAGATAGGAACCCTTCTGACAGTTTACTATGAGCTATCAGAATGGTATTTTATGTTCCATAAAATGCTTTTATTTAGGAAAACATCCTGTTTCGCTTGGTGAAAGCTACTGATAATGCAAAACAGCCTTGTCAGCCAGGCACTTTTAAGTTGGATGTTATAGGGAATTTGGATTTGGACAGCTACCTCTGTAGTGAGAGAGGTGCGTTGAAGGGTCTCTGTTTGCAAAAACACGGGGAGTGGGGAATGCAGCTTTGTTCTTGACCTGTGTTTCCAATTATTTCTTTTGCTTGCACTAATTGATCACAGGTTTTGGTGTTGGCAAGGACGGCTGAACTTGGATAGCTGAACAGCTTTATTGAGTTTCCTTCCAGTCACTACCGTATCGCTTGATCGCTGGCGTTGTGGTTTTGCTAAAGGAGATCTTGGTTTGCAGTAATTCTGCAGTAGGGGAATTCTGACCTTTGCTCTTTACTTTGATGGAGCCTTTGGAAGCCACACTTTGACTTTGAGTCCAAATAATTAATATGGGAATGCCCATTTTATTATTCATGTATTAAGGCTCTCTGTTTGCTCGAACTTGTCTAAATCTTCAGCTTTTTTGTTGGGAATGCAATATGTTTATGACATAAGACGCATTCTACCGGATCAAGCCAATGGCCCATCTAGTCCAGCATCCTGATCTCACAGTGGCAACCCAGATAAAGGCCTGTGGGGGCGCACAAGCAGATCCTGAGTGCCAGATCACTTGCTCCACCCGCAGTTCCCGGCAGCGGATATTCCAAGTGTAGGGAGCAGATAGCCGTCGTGACTAGTAGCTGTTGATAGTTTTATCCTCCATGCATTTGTCAAATCCTCTTTTGGTGGCCATCATTATCTCTTGTGGAAGCAAGTTTCATAGTTTAACTTGTATTGTTGTGGGGGGGAACACTTCCTTTTGCCTGCTCTGAGTCTTGCAGCACTCAGCTTTACTGAGTTCCTAGTATTCTATAAGGAGTAAAACTTTTCTCTTATCCACTCTCTCCACCCTATGCCTGCTTGAGTTTATACTGGAACACCAATAGGCTCTTGGCTGTGTTTTATTCTGCTTGAGATGGTAGGATCCCAAGGGAGTTTGGAGAGCCTTGGTCCTAAGGGAGGCTAGAACTGTCTCATTGCAAGGAACTACCAGGGGCGAGAGGAGAGGTTACTTCCCACCCCAAATCTACCCCTCCCAGATTCAGTGAGTGTTCTTAGCTCAGAAGGTTATAATGCACCCATTACTTCCTAAAATAAAAAGATAGATTTATTTTATCATTTTAGAAGAAAGCTGTGCTAGATATCCATCCCATTGGCAGCTGGTTGGTCACAGTGAGAACAGGATGCTGGACTTGAGGGGGAACTGGCCTCATCCAGCAGGGCTCTGCTTATGCTCTTATGCTGCCCTCCCCCAGTTGTTTAGGACTTTAAATATCAACAATGAAACCTTGAATTTGGCTCTGTAGCTAATAGGTAGTCAGTGCAGATCTTTCACCACCAGTGCAATATGTGTAAAGCCTGTCGGAACATCTAGGAACTGGAAATCCTTTTTTTGAACTCCTAGATGCTTATGTGTGCATGGGGAGTGTGTGTGTGCTTATGTGCCCTCTGTCTGTCTAACTCTCCATCTATCCATCTGAGGATCCCTAGAAAACAAAAATTTTAAATGTGAGATCCGGGAGGCCACAGAGGTCACACTAGCGCCAGATAGGAGTGCCTCACACAGTGGGGAGGAGTGAGAATCGACTGCAGACTGGAAAGACTTTGAGATGTCAAGCCCATAAAGGAATTAAATATCCTTTTGTGGCTGGTGTATGATCTCCTATCAAGCGCAGTAAATCTGCCGTCCCCCCACTGTTTGAAAGGATGATAGCTGCAAACCCTGCGGAAGAGGGTAATCTGCAGAACATAATAGCAGGCTGTGGGAAAAAAAGGCCTTAACTGGGGGAAAAGAGAGAAGTGGCAATATGAGGGGACTAGAATATCAAGCCAGGTGTGTTGTGGTGGTGGGGAAGAGGGCAGCAGTGCTTGCAGGGGGAGAGGGTCGGGGTGAACCCTTTTATTTTTCCTTTGTAAGGGTGCCTTCTTTTGGTTAGCAGCAGCTACTGACCTGCCTAATCTGCATGCATGCATAAGGATTCAGTTCATAAGGAGGTGCTCGCAAAGCCATTGTGCTTCTCTCATGGCTTGCTATCTAGAAGGGCGTATGCAATGCATTTGCGCTAGAGATAGTTCTGTGGGAAATGTGAATGTCTTGGAAACAGGCAGCAACCAGAGTTTATTTCTTAATGCTTCTCCCCCCCCCCAACCAGTAACACCCCCCTCCCCCCCTAAAAACAAGGCAGCTCAGAAGAGTGGACACAGATGCAAAATTTAAGTAGTAAATTTTAAGTAGCAGGAATCAGAATGTTGGCATGCCTAGCTTAGTATTGTCTACCCAGGCAGTGACTCTCTAGGATCGCAGTTACTGGTCTCTCCCAGCCCTGTCAGGAGATGTTGGGGGTTAAACCCAGATACTTCGGTGTGCAAAACAGATGCTCCATCCACCACTTGAGCTATGTCCTTTCCCTGAAAAGAATGTGGGGCAGGTTGTTGTGTTCTTGCCATGTCCACATATGGTGCAAAGAGCCACCCACCTCTGTACAGGGTGGCAAGGGAGTTGGGACCCAGTCTGGTGTCCTCTCACCTCCGTCGTTGTGCTCCTCTTTCCAATGGATTCGTGCTAAGCTGAATACCTGCAGAGGGACACCTGTGTGCACCTAGCTGTGCATGAGCCCTTGATCACATGGAAGATGCATGCATGAAGATTGTTGCACACACATAAGGACCTCTTGGCAGGCATAACTAATCAAGCTCAGGTGTGTCCAGTAGGGCACGTCTCCACTCCCTCTTCATGTTTGGTGTATGATCTGGAGGGAACACATGACATGAGCATTGCTTTGTAGTTATTTGGAGTATTGGAATTCTGGCTTTATGCTCAGCCATGGTAGACCTCAGTGCACATACTGTTATTGGCATCCATTTGTCTTGGGAGACAATGGAAGAGTGCACCTTCAGGGGTAAAGTCAAACTGTTGGAGAGTTACAGCTCCTGCTGTGGCTGTAGAGACTGATGCAGGAGAGAGACATGTGTTGTTGCAGGTGGGGCACACGAAGGGGCCTGGTTGTGTTGCTGCAGATGCACCATGGCATTTCTTTTCTCTGCGTTCCTCCTCTGGTCACTGCTATGGATGCACAACTTGCCTGTCTCCAGGCACTGCGACCATCTGCAAGGAATTTCCACACAGCAGGATTCATGTTGCAAGCCTTCATGTCACGTTTGCAGGCACGTTTGTAACATAGAGTCAGTGCACAAAGAGGCAGGCAATTCCATGTGCCTTCCAGGACTCTGGGAGCTGCTTTATTGCAGTTGCTGGAAAATGCAGGAGGAGAGAGTTGCTTTTGCACTCAGGCTCTGCTTGCAGGCTTCCCAGAAGCCCCTGGTTCACCAGTGTGAGAACAGGATGCTGCATTACACGGACCACTGGCCTGATCCAGCAGGGCTGTTCTAAAGGCTCACAGAGCACTATGAGTCCAGAATGATTGACTTGAGTCCTTCTGTCTCCATTCTCATAGTGGTGTACTGTACATTCTTCCCAGCTTCCCAGAAGTGACTCTGGGTAGTGAGTCACAGGGTTAGGCCAATGGCATTGCCACTGAGAAAATGTTGGGTGAACAATACAGTGGATATTCAGCTTGGATTTGGCTGCTAGGTTAACAGGAGTTTTGTTTCTTCTTGAGCAAGGATAGTTAACTACAGCCTTACGCGGTCTATTATGATTTTAAATAGATAATCCCTGCATGTGACTTAAGTTTTCAAGGCAACTTTTCACACTCAGGATCACTTTAACAATTTTCGCGTAATTGATGTGCATGTTAAGTGATCCTGAGCATGCGGTTTTGCTTAAGAAGGCAAGATGTGCCTTGCAAACTCAAACCAACACTCCCTCTAGCCTACCATTCTCTGGCAAAAGAGAAAGTAACCTAAGCCAAGTGCTAGGTGGTGTAACAAGAACTACCTAACATTTCACCCTGTTCAGGAAGGGCGCCTTTTGCATTCCAGGAGCATGTAAACATCTCAACTTCTCTTCTTCTTTTTTAGGAACGATTGGATTTTTTGCGTGCTTCTGGTTCGTTAGTAAGATTTACAGCGTTGTGAAAGTAGACTGAAGATCTTCCACGTCTCTCTTGAACATATCCAGCAAGTCAATGGATATATATATATTAACCATGTACTGGGATAAACATGACACCTTTAAAATAGACATGCAGAGTTGGTATCTTGGCACCAAAAAGCAGAACGGGACCCAAGGAATGTTGGACAATCCCAGAGAACTTGACTTCTATCACTTTTTACAAATGCTGCATCCCAAGTTGTTTATTATTACTATTACTATTATTATTATTATTGTTTGCAGCTGAAAGAACGAATCCAGTTTAACAATGTGTGTGCTGCGCACTTTGCTTCTCCCAAGCTGGGGTTTCTTGTGACTTTGCTACTTCTTTTTTTACACAGTTATTTGATTATTCTGTTCACAGTATAGGACCGTCCGGTAGAATCCTATGTAAAAAAAATGTGACTTTTAAAAACTTAACATTTAAGTACAACTGTACATAATAGTCTGCATCTCCTTTGCAGGTTAGCTGGTCACCTTATACAAATGTACAAGCATTTAGTGTCAAGTACAGATCTCTTGGCAGGAGGAGAAACCACCACACTGTCTTCGTTTTGAATAAAGCTGCACAGTTCCAACAGACCTGTGTGTGGCTGCTTCATCAGTTACCTTGAGCTAGTTAGTTTGCTGAAGTCCCAAAACCATTTGTTTATATATTGTAATAAAAGGAACATAGGAAGCAGCCTTATCCTAGTTAGATCCTTCGTCCATCTAATGCAGTGTTTACCTACATGAGGCGTGGGAAACCTTTGGCCCTCCAGATGTTGCTGAACTATGACTCCCATCAGCCCCAAAAAGCATGGCCGGTGGTCTTGGCGGGTTGAGCATATACAGTAATGTCAACCCTGGCCCAGCTGCATTGGTTACCAGTTAGTTTCCAGGCCCAATTCAAAGTGCTGGTGCTCACCTATAAACCCTTAAATGGCTCAGGACCCCAATATCTCAAGGACCACCTCTTCACATGGAAATTGACCCAGACCCTGAGATCATCACCTGAGTCCCTTCTTTGTGTTTCTCCTCCATGAGAGTTCTGGAGGGTGGCAGCATGAGAATGGGCCTTTTCTGTGTTGGCTCCCTGTTGTGGAATACTCTCTGCAGGGAGGCTTGCCAGGCGCCTTTCTAACATATCTTTAGGTGCCAGACAAAAGCATTCTTCTTCAACCAGGCCTTTGGCTGTTAATCAACCTATGGCCTTTTAAAGTGGGTGGTGGTGTCCTTTTTATTATGTGTTCCATGTTGTAAACCACCCTGTGGTCTCTTGATGAAGAGCGGTATATAAATTTAATAACCAAATAATAAATAATAACATCTGACGGGCCATAGGTTCTCCACCCCTGGTTCCACACCTACCTAGAGATACCAGCAATCAAACCCCAGAACCTTTTACATGCAAAGGTCTACAACCCTCTCCTCTGTTCCCCTCCTTTTGTTTGGCTTGCTAGGAAGGTCCGCCCTTCTGCAGTGATGGAGCCAGGGATTTATAGTTGACATAAGCATCTGTAGTAGCCAATGTGATTTATTGTCTGTTTTCAACTGGAGGAAAAACACTTGGACGTCTGACTCGCTGCATTGAAAACACAGATTTATTGCAACAGCAAAGCAGAGGGTGCCCCTGGGTTGTTCCATAAAGAGCCAGATTAATCAGTTGTGCACGTTGGCCATATTTTTGTGTTTTGCTTTACTTCCCCCTCCTGTGCTGTTTGTTGACAGGCATCTTAATATATTGAAAGGCCATGGAGCCGTTGTCAAAATGCCTTAGACTATATGGCCTGGAGATTGTATATATTCCTTTTTTTAAAAAAAACATCTCCAGGGAATTCTCCTTTTCAGGCACAGAATAATGGGCAAATAACCGTGTACGGAATCAAGGCTCCCATTGAAATTGCAACTTCTACCAGAAGGTTTGGGAGAGTGGGGGGGGGGGGAGGGTGAAGGGGAGAAGAAGCACACCTTAACCGTAAAATTGTGAGAAAATGACAGTACTGGAACCAAACTGGTAGTTTACTAGTAATGTTGCTTTTCAGAAAACATTTGTGTCGTTATCACTCAAGGGCACCCGCACAAATGGGTAAAACACACGGATTGCTCTGCCTTTGGTGCCAATTGCAGAGGAGGAAAATAGGGAAAATTTACCTTTGGAAAGGGCTAAAGAAGAAGAAGAGGAAAAAGAAGAAAGCTGGCGGCCGAACTCTTGAGCAATTTGGTTCCACGAAGATTAAGGATCGGGGTTTTTTCTTCCCCATAACAATGCACAGTAACTCTGAGCTGTGTGTTACAGGTGGTAGGGAGAAGGCTGGAGTCTTGCATTTAAAAGTTTCTCTGCAATCAGTACTTCTTCCTTTGTTCTATCAAGTTTGTCGTAATTTCATCAGTACATGTAGTATACCTTCCAATCACTATCATACCATCCCTTCCACTTATAACGTAGAATGCACCCTCATATATGCATGTCCACAAGGCCCACCCTCAACAACACAGTATTCATTTATTTTGAAGAAGGAAATGTCTAGAATTTTAGTCTGGATTGGTGAGAAAAGTATAATTGTATGCAACATGTATAAATGTTTGAATGCACTATTACTACAATCATAGTATATGTAATTGACTCCTAAAACGCAGTATATCTAATCATTCTACATTTTTGCAGCAACTACTTAATATACATTGTGTTAAATTTCAGGCTGCATTTGGGTATAATCCAGTGTGTCTCATTGTGCTGTGATTTCTTTTCTGAACGTGTAACAGCCCTAATTTCAGGGCTCCTGGTGGTGGCAGCAACACCTTGTCATGGATGGTGGATTTCGTGCTAGTCCTGATGCAACCATGCAACTTTTAGAACAATTTACACATAGGTATATATCTTTCTCTGGCTCAACTTTTCCTTTCAAGCCAAATGTGTGAACGGCCAACTTCACTGAAGGTATTATTTGAATATAGAAACACTTGTTGTAGTACCTTGCTCTCTGATGGTGGAGTCTTGCAGTCCCTTGAAGATGAACAGATTTACTATAGAATCAGCTACGATTAATGTTGGTCTTTAAGGCATCAAGTGACTCTTTTTCTTTCAGCATGCTAAAATGGTTGTCCCTCTGGAAGTTGCTCTGTTACAGGTATTTCCTGTGAACACAGGAAGCTAGCTGCCTTATATAGAGTCAGACCATTGGTGTAGCTCAGTGTTGTCTACTAGCTGGTAGCAGCTCTACCATGGATTTCAGACCATGGCTATTTCCACTTCTATCCAAAGTAGCCAGGGTTTGAACCTGGGACCTATTGTATGCAAAGCAGATGCTCTACCACTGAGCCACACAGCCCTTGCCTGGGTTTTAGTGGTTTGGAAAGCCTTTTAGGATACCCTATTAGTGAGAAGACCTGCCATGAAGAATAAGTTTCCTTGCAAAGATACCTTGCCATATAATGCATGGTTTAGCCATGGTCCCACTTTATGTGGGTCAGCCAAGAGGCCTACCCAGGCTGAGTGCATGACTTAAAGGCACCAGCTTGCTGAAGCTAAGTAGGTTTGAGTCTGCTCAGAACCTGGATCAGTGACAGTTTTGGAACCAGAAACCCCCACTGTTTCATATAAGTGCAAATGTCTGTTCAGTAACAGGCCCCCAGCATCCTCTGCAACTCACATTAATCTGTCAACAGAAAGATGATTGAGGGCCTGCAGTTCAGTGGTAGAGATAATTTGTTGTGGACAGAAGGTCCCAAGTAGGTATCAAGGTGGATTTTTTAAAATAAATAAATAAATATTGAATTTTTTTACTGCCCTATACCCATGGGAGGGACGTGGGTGGTGCTGTGGGTTAAACCACAGAGCCTAGGGCTTGCCAATCAGAAGGTTGGCGGTTCGAATCCCCGCAACGGGGTGAGCTCCCATTGCTCGGTCCCTGCTCCTGCCCACCTAGCAGTTCAAAAGCACATCAAAGTGCAAGTAGATAAATAGGTACTGCTCCGGCGGGAAGGTAAACGGCGTTTCCGTGCGCTGCTCTGGTTCGCCAGAAGCGGCTTAGTCATGCTGGCCACATGACCCGGAAGCTGTACGGTGGCTCCCTCGGCCAATAAAGCGAGATGAGCGCCCCAACCCCAGAGTCGGTCACGACTGGACCTAATGGTCAGGGGTCCCTTTACCTTTTACCTACCCACAGGAAAGGGGACGCGGGTGATGCTGTCGTCTAAACCACTGAGCCTTGAGCTGAGGGAGCTGGCATTTGTCCGCAGACAGCTTCTGGGTCATGTGGCCAGCATGACTAAGCTGTTTCTGACGAACCAGAGCAGCACACAGAAACGCTGTTTACCTTCCCGCCGGAGTGGTACCTATTTATCTACTTGCACTTTGACGTGCTTTTGAACTGCTAGGTTGGCAGGAGCAGGGACTGAGCAATGGGAGCTCACCCTGTCACGGGGATTCGAACCACCAACCTTCTGATCAGCAAGCCCTAGGCTCTGTGGTTTAGACCACAGCGCCACCCGCATTGAATCAATGAACATAGCATTAAAATCACAGACCACACCCCAGTAGAAGCTACCTTAAAATAGGAGAAGAAACATGAACATCATGGTCCTTCAGTCCCATCCTAACCACAGATAAAATAATTAGAGAAAGTCTCACAAAAACTCCAAAACTACTTCAAAGAAAATGATATAGACAATACAACAACCCCCCTCCTTTGGGACACAATGAAAGCAGTCACCCGAGGAACTTGCATAAAAGAGTAGGCATTCCTTAAACCAGAGCTGGAGAGCCAGTGGTCCTCCAGGCATCGCTTGGCTCCTGCTTCCCCCAACACTGCCCTTTGGTCATACTGGCTGGGGCTGCTGGGATTTGGGGGTCCAACAACATCTAGAGTCCCACAGGTTCCCCAACACAGGCAATACAGAACCATATGGACCAGTGGTCTGGCTGGGTATAAAGCAGGGAGTCGGCAGCACAGCACCCATTGATACCATCCTACCTGCCAGTATCTGGCACCCATGAAAGGCTGCAGTAAAAGCCCTCAGTTTATGTTTGCACTGGCCTAGCATTTCTGTGTTAAACACCCCCCCCCCAATCATACCTACCTTGAATGCTATGGCTGGACATCCCTGTTCCTTCTGTTCAAGGAAGGTGCATAGTAATTACTCCCTGTAAGTAATGGCTTTCCCATTGCTGAGAAGTTGATGGAGCAGTTGGGGGCAGCCTGTTTTGCTCCTGTATCTCTGGGGTTGCCATTTTGTGGCTGGAGCCCATGGCACTTTCTCAAAATTCCAAATGTGCCCACTTTGTCCAGAAAGATGGATGCCCCACAACTCTCTTAAGTTATTGAGAAAAGAGTGTCCTGGAGGTAAACATTTGGAAATCACTGGTCCCATGGGTGTTGCCCAAATGTTCGTCCTACTGAGAGTAGACCTATTGAAATTACTGGACATAACTAACTTATGTCCATTAATTTAAATGGGTTTAACCTGGATATAATTTAATTGTTGAGAGTCATATCCTCACTGGATGTTGCAGTTACCACCTGATGACTGCAGTCCTGGGCTCATTTGTTCTGTGTTGTTATTTGTGGAAAGCGCAGCAGAATTAATGTTCAGCATTCCCTTACTCTGCACCACCCCGTTAGATTAGATGGCATGCTTCCCCAAAAACCAGTCCCAGGGGATCGCATCCATTCATAGATGACTGTATTGCTATGAACATGTTCACTTCCAGTGTGCGGCGTCATTAAAGTGTTCATCTGTTTGGATCAGCAATGGCTAAGCTTCAGAAATGTGAATTCCATTTGGAGAACAAAACTGTCCCTTACCAATTAGTACCCGCTTCTGACTTTTGCTTCTAGGGTTCTGTAGCGCTGGCCTTTTTTTATCCACTGCCCCATATACTTTGTGCTTTCCTTTGCTCTCCCTGTTAATGAGTTATCTCATGGCAGTGGGTAACTTCAGAACTTGGATCAAAAGACATTCAGAATGCAAATCATCAGCTTTCTGAAAGTTCTTTTAAGTTGCTACAATAGACAGTTATACTCTATTACACTTATATCCCACTTTTTCTGCAGGGAACTCAAGGTGACATATACTGTTCTTTCCATGGGTGTACCTTGGGGGGACAGGGTTGGGCAGTTGCCACCCCAATCAATAAAAATCAATAGAAATGCATAGCTAACTGAGGTTCTGTCCTCCCCACAACGAAAGGCCTCCCCACTAACAAGAGTCCTGGCTACACCCATGGTTCTTTCCTTCCTTCATTTATTCATGCAACAACTCTACAAGACTGGTTAGAGCCCAGAGACAATGACTGTCCCAAGGCCACCCCGTGAACTTCCTGGCCAAGTGGAGGTTTGAAACCTGGTCTGCCAGGTCCTAAGTCCAACGCTCTAACCACTACACCACAGTGACTCCCTCTGTTATATATGCAATTCCCTCTGTTTCTGGTGTCTCAAGCTTGAGTGCCCATGTGTATGAAGTCAATATAAATAAAATGGTGTCATCTGTCAGGAAGAGGGAGGAATCAACAGACATGGAGGATCTTGGGGGTTTGCAGAAGTACAGGGTTTTTTCTGGGGTGGTGGTGGGGAGGAGCTCTAACAAGGGAGCCCCCAAAACAGCCCAGAAATGACAGTGTTTGCTCACTGACCATAGGGAAGGAAGCCCTATGGGTCAGTGGTAGAGCATCGGTCCCAGGTTCAATCGCCCGCATCTTCAGGCAGGACTGCGAGATACCACTGCCTGAAACCCCAGACTGTTGCTGCTGGTCAGTGTAGACAGTACAGATCCAGATGGACCAGTGATGTGACTCAGTACAGTGGTACCTTGGGTTAAGTACTTAATTCGTTCCAGAGGTCTGTTCTTAACCTGAAACTGTTCTTAACCTGAAGCACCGCTTTAGCTAATGGGGCCTCCTGCTGCCGCCGTGCCGCCGGAGCCCGATTTCTGTTCTCATCCTGAAGCAAAGTTCTTAACTCGAGGTACTATTTCTGGATTAGCGGAGTCTGTAACCTGAAGCGTATGTAACCTGAAGCGTATGTAACCCGAGGTACCACTGTATAAGGCAGCTTCCCCTGACAGATGGTTAGGGGAGGAGGGGAATACTGGGGAAGACTTTGGTAATATGGCACCCAGAGCAAGGATAAAATTTGGTTCCTGCAAAATATTTCTTATTTCAAAATTGTGTACAGTTGCTCTATTATGGATCTTCTCAGTAACTACCTGTATAAATATAGGATTGTTGTTGTTGTTGTTGTTGTTGTTGTTGTTGTTGTTGTTGTTGTTGTTGTTGTTATTTAGCCCCCTTGGCTGTGTGGGCGAACCGCCTGCACTGCCCTAAATCTGGTGCTGGTAGGAGTGGGAATGAAATGAGGTCTTGCAGAAAACGGAATGGTTGGCAGACAGGAACACTCCGCACTGCAATATTTTGTTGCAGATCCCGCTGCCTAAAGCGGTTCAACAATCCCAGGAGACTCTGGGGATTGCAGCCAAGTGATGGGAATAGGGGGTCTCCTTGCAGCTCGCAGCAAATTACAGCTTTGGGATTCTTTTGGGTCCGGGGAGGGGGCTATGACTGTTTAAAGCAGCATGTTCCTTCTTTGAATGCATAGCGCACATGGGACCGCATTCAGAGCATAGAGAACGGCTGAGCTTACTGCATTCCCCCTCCCAACCCTATTTTACAGAAATGAGTATTGTTCTGATATTTAGGACGTGTAACAGCGTAATCCCTAGGGGTGGAAGATGATCTCCACTTTTACAATGCCTTTACAAAGAAGCTGAAAAATATATATTTAAAACGGGGCTTGTTAAAAATCGTTAATTCTCATATAGGAATGACAAAGGGAAGGCCCCCCCAACTCCGCCCTGCACAATTTAGCATCCCTTTTTCACCTGCAGCAAAATCTATAAAGCTGAATGTGTGACATAATTTCTACGGCGGCCTGCTGTGATTTCATAAACGAGGGAGGGCGATTATAGTGCAGGATCAAGGTGAAGCTGGATTGCAGAGGAAAAAGAGCCCCTATTCAAATGCAAATTTTCCAGTAATAGCAAAAGGAACACCACAAATTACAGGCAATTTCTTTTATTTGTGAATAAGCATCCCATCCAGCTTTCTCTCTCATATACTCTCCTGCCTCCCCCCACCTCCGTGTAAAAGCTTTAGAAGTAATATTGGAGGGAGGGAGAGGCAGAAATAAAACATTTCTTTAAACACACACACTCCAAGGGAATAAACATAATTTGTGGAGCAGGGATCAAAGTAATAACCAGCTAGTATTGTTAATGTACGCTAACTCAGTTCCTCTTTCCTATAAAATCTCTTAAAGTGCTTCCAGGATATTAATGGATTACCCTTTGCAGAATTTCCACTGAGGTGAATCTTATTAGCACCCCCCCCCACTCTGCTCTTTTTTAAAAAATGTACGAAAGGTATTGGGGGGAGGGGAGAGGGAGGAGCCTTTAAGTTCAAGATCAGGTTAGTTGGAGAGGACATGTGGAAGCCAAGGATGGGTTTCTACCTAAAATATAACCTGTGGCTGTACGGCTCAGTAGTTATAGCTGCAGTCCTAAACACACTTGCTAGGGGCACACACCCCTCATGAAACACAGGGAGACTTACTCCCAAGTAAACATATGCAGGCTTAAATGCTGAACGTGGATATTTGAATATGACTGGCAAATTGGAAGGAAATGCAGGGCATTCAGTTTTTATGTTTGTATACACACCATGCATTTAAAGCAGTCTCCAAAGAATCCTGGGAACTATAGTTTGCCCCTCATTGAGCTATAGTTCCCACATATGCTTTTCCTCCAGAGAGCTCAAGGTGGTCTACAGACCTCTTCCCCCGCACTGCATTTTATCACCACAACAGCCCTGTGGTGTAGGTTAGGCTGAGAGCAAGTGACCCAGCATCACACAGAGAGCTTCACAGCTGAGTGGGAATCCAAACCCTCGTCTCCCAGACCCTCACCCAGCACTCTAACCATTACCTCACACTGTCTATTAACAAATTACAGTTCCCAGAGTTCTTTTGCAAGGGGTGGGTGGGATTAATATGCTTTAAATATATGGGAGCAGATCTTTTACTCGAGGAGAAAACAGACAGGGCGTCTTTAACCGAATTGTTTGCTGAAAAGCAAATGCAATGCAGTAATTTTTAAAACGAAACAAAACATGGTGCTGCTATCTGTGTATGAGTTCTGGTTTTTCTGCAATTGTCCCCTCTTTCCACAGAAGACAACCCCTCCCCCCAAATCACAACCCCCCCCCATAAACCTATATGCTGGCTGTGGGGCCTGCGTGGTACCTGCTGCTATTAAGCTCAGAAGCCATAGAAGTCATAGTATTTATTGGATGGGCCTGCTCTGTGGAGTGTGCTCAGAGGAAAGCTGGAAGGGTTAGAGAGAGGGGCGTGTGTGTGCAGCAGCGTGCAAGGGGGCATTATTTATTTATTTGCTCCAAACAAGCTGGCATTTAAACAGTTTAATCCAGGATTAAACTAATTGCTTCTGTTAAAAACACCATTCCCATACCATCTTGCCTGCATGCGTTTACCCTGGGAAGGGCAGCGTGTGGGGTTGAGGTGGGGAGGGGGGTGGATCAGTGTGATTCAGCAGCAGGCAGATGGTCTCCTGGATTTAAGTGGCTGCTTGCCAAGAAGGTGCCATTTGGTCGCTGGCGGAGACAGAGCAAAGTCGTCACGCGAGGAGCGAGCCGCCGAGCCCATATTCCCTGCTCAATCACTCCTGCTTGGCTTTTAATGAAGATGGGGTTTAATGTATCTAATTTTTTTCACACCCTGGAATTGATGAAGGGTGAAGCCTTGTTCATGTCGTGGGAGCCAAGTTTTGACCTTATGTACATGCTTTGCCTTTAACGCACATTCAAAGCACAGCTTTCCCCTCAAAGAATTCTGGGCACTGTAGTTTGTTGTCAGGAACTGTTTGCTCTTTAAGGGGTCACCTGCAGTGCCCAGAATTCTCTGAGGGGAAGAATGTGCTTTGAATGTGCATTAAAGGCAAAGTGTGCACACAGCCTTAGTAAATGAATCTCTTAGCCTTTAGTGCGTCATCTTCTAAGGCAGCTCACAAATCACAGTAGGCAGTTAAAAATAGAGAATCCTAGAATTGCAGAGTTGGAAGGGGCCACAAAGATTCTCTAGTCCAACCCCTTGCAATGCAGGGAACTTTCACCCAACATGGGGCTTGAACCCCTGAGATTAAGAGGGTCCGCAAACTGAGCTGAAGCTGCCTGATACTGAACCAGGCCATTGGTTCATCTAGCTCAGTAGCCACAGAGCTACAGCCCCTCCCCAAGAAAAACAACTCACCGAAAGCCACAAATAACAGATATTTATTAAGAATGGGGTGGGGGGGAGTTCAGTTTGGTTTGCATTTGAATACGAATCTACCTAATTTGCCCTCCCCAATGCAATATGCAAACCAAAACACAGCTATTTATTTTTAAATCAGCACTTCTCTGAAATTGGTGATGCAACAAATGTGCATGAAAGTACTAACATTAGGAGAAATAATAATTCAGTGTCCCTGTTAGTAAGTCCAGGGCCTTTGAACTCATTGGCCAGAACACTGGGAGGAAGGAGCCAATCAGTATCTTGTGAAACCTGCACAAAATGCTGCAGCGTGAGGTGGTTCCGTTTAGTTGTTTTGTTTGCAAAAATGTCTATACTGCATCATTAAGGAAAAAATACACAGCAATGAACAACAAAATACCTCTAAGTTTATATCCATAAAACAAATCCAATATACGTTGTTGTTGTTCCTGCTGCTCCTGCTGTGGCTGTTGAGACCAATATGGGAGAGACATGTGTTGTTGCAGTTGGGGCAGATGCAGGTGCCGGGTTGTGCTGATGTAGGTACACTGTGGCGTTTCTTCCTGTGCTCCTCCCAGCAGTCATTTCTCCTCTGGTCACTGCTCTGGATATGGTATCTGACTGATTGTCTCCAGATGCTGTGGCCAACTGCAAAAGCAAGCAAGACAGATTTCAAAGCAGCAGCAGCAACAACAACAAGAACAACAACAACAATCCATAAGGCTGGAGAAGCTCGTTGAAACAATGAATGTTTTCATTTCACTCTGGAAATGACAAATAGTGGGTGCTTGCTGTGTCTCAACAGGGGATTCTGCTCCACAGAACAGGGTCGGCCATCTAAAACCCCGCTTCTGAGTTATTTTGGTGTGAGTTTCTCAGTGGTGGCTGGGGCTGAGGGCAGAAGGCAGGGAGGACAAGCACAGGTGGAACCAGAGTCAATGATGGAGAGAGACAACTATTAAGTACTGCATCCAAATCATACATTTGAAGCTGCAGCCTATCATTTTCAGCCATTATGGCTTTCCCCAAAGAACCCCTGAAAATGTAATTTGTTAACAGCACTGAGAGTTGTTAGGAGACCCCCATTCCCCTCTCATGAAGCTACAATTCCCAGAGTGGTCTAACCATCAATCCCTCTTCTCTGGAAACTCTGCTCTGTGAATGGAACTGGGGTCTCTTAACAACTCTCAGCAACATTAACAGACTTCAGCTCCCAGGATCCTTTGGGGGAAGCCCCCCTCCTTTCTGGGAGGGTTCACATGGTGAAAAAGACTGAGAACAAAGAGGTTGGTAACCTTCCTGCCAAGGTGTGTGACCTAGCTAAGCCTGGCAGGACAGCTTACTCTATGGTCTTAACCCTTCCATGCATTAATCACAATTAAGCATGTTGGTTATATGAGGCTGGATACACCCCACAAAGACAAGGATAGGCATTTCCAGAGGTAGCCTAGTTCACATTGTTTGGGATCCAGTTGTGTGCCTCTAGGGGCAACAACCCATCTGTGTGTTGGGCTGACGACAACCAGAGACAGTTCCATGCTCGTCATGGAAGCCACAAGGTCCTGAGCTGACCAACAGGCAACCTCAGTGGGAATCTTGAAGTTGCCCCAAACAACCATCCTGGGTTCCTCCTACTCCACCTCAGTCAGGTAAGTATTATACTAGCAGCACCCCCAGTCAGTCTGTCTCTATGGCCAGTTGCCAGATTCAGACCCTCAAGTCCAGTTCCAGGGCAGAATCATTTCCTGATGTTGAAGATGGATGTCCTGTGAGCTACAGCAACACCTCCCTGACCCCAATCTGGTTAGCCTTGCACTGACTACTCAGGCAGAGAAAGCTGAGCAAGATTTGGCTTACAGGGATCTTGGCAATGAATGCCAGGTTGGCACCCTAATTCCTGATCCAATTGTGAATGAGTGAAGTCTTGCTCTGAACCAACCTGGCATTAAGCAATCGTGCCATCAGAGCAGGGAGTTCAGTGGAAGAGGAGTCAACTGCACAGGCACTAATGCAGGAACCACAGAGGGAGGATGGGTTGCAAGCATATTTGGTCGTGGTTTTCTTTCAATTACATTTTCTGGTCAGGAGGGTCTGGTGCTGCTGGAACATCTGCCCCAAGATTCCTTTGAACTGATAGAAAGAGGCCTCTAAAAGTATGGCCAGGCCAAGCCTGTTTCTGGGGAGTGTCAAATGGCAAATGAAGATATTAAGAAGGTGCACATATGGAAGTAAGATGCCTTGTGGAAATTAGTGGCTTAGAAATCCAGGCAAGCTTGATAGGGTGGAGTGGTCCTGTAAGAAGATTACCCAGAATCACCACCTAATCACAATGACCCTGAGCTCTCGGCAGCAAGCTGACCTTCAGCCATGAAGGGCCCTGTGCAAGCTCCACCAGTGTGTATGTCACTCAAAGTGGCATATTGTGGGGTGCAGCTTATTAAAGAAGGTGGAAGTGGTTAGTCTCTCTCTCTGTGTGTGTGTGTGCGCATGCGTTTGCTTTTGCTTACACCGGAGGTTGCACTTTGGGAGAGCTAAAGGTTAGGCAAAGAAAAGACTGTGCCTTTGTGCAAAGGAGCTGATAGGGCAATGAATATGTTTGCCAATTGCTTACTATTTTAACAGTCCACAAATGTTAAAAACTGTCCCATCGGATAGCTAAGATGGCTGTCTGCAAAGAGGCAGCACAAACAGGGTTTTTGGCAGTGGTCTGATCATGCCACTTCCAGTCTGCAATGCAAGAAGTTGTGTTACACCAGGGCAGCCTGTTTGCCTATCTAGCTCAGCATTGTCCTCCCTGAGTCACAGCAGCCCTCCAGGAACATGGCAGATTATCTTTCCCATGGCCTGCTACCCAGAATGCTTTCAACTGTCAATGCTGGGGATTGAACCCAGGACTGTCTGCATGCAAACCATGTGCTTTGCCACTGACCTGCGTTCCTTCTCCTGTGGTTCCTCTGACCTGCCACATTCTTCTTGCTTCTTCTGCTGTCCTGCCAGATTTATTTATTTGTATTCCTGCCCTACTGTTCATCCAAGAAGCTCAGGACTTCTGATTCCCTGTTCCTGCCACCCACATTTTATCTTCCCAACAGGCCAGTGAGGAAGGTAAAGCTGAGAACACTGACCGCCTTAAGTATGTGAGTTTCACAAATGAGTGGAAATTTGAACCTGGGTCTTCCCAGACACGATACTGCAATGCACTAGAACCAGTTATTCTTTAAGTCAAAAACTGTTATGTACTGAGTTGAATAGGATCCAAAATGCAGCAGTCTGATTGGTCCTAGAACAATAGGATTCAGAATGCAGCAGTCTGATTTGTCCTAGAACAATGCAGCAGTTTGATTGGTCTGCAGGAGCCACCCAATCCGGCTCCAGATTCAAGTGAATCCACAGCCTGAATGGCCTACAGGAGAATTCCGGAATTAGCCAATCATGTGCAGCCCATTGTGTAAATAATGTATATAAAGCAGATACTTTGAGGGGGCTTTCATTCCTCCTCACCACTATGAGCTGAATAAAGAGCATGAAATCCACTCTCGACTCCGAGTATATTTCAAAAACCCTACCTGCAAATCCTTCAGCAGAGCACAACAGTAGGGCTCATTTTGGCTCCATTCTGAGATCCACTATTTAACAGACATGGTGGGTGCTAATCTAATAACAGTATTTAAAACAGAGGCCACCAAGGCAGTGCTCCTGGGCAGTGGTGTGCTGGCCAGGGCCTCCTATGGCATTTCAGAAGATATCCCCTAAAAAAATCCAGAACACTTGAGAGACTGTTCATTCTTCCTGGTCAGCTCTTCTTTGCATGGCCTCATGCTCTCCAACCCTGAATGCACTACATGGGGTGGGGGACACGTTCTCTCCCTTTTGTGGTCCTACATCTTTTTTCTGGGCCCAATACCTGAAGGAGCATCTCCACCCCCATTGTTCTGCCTGGACACTGAGGTCCAGCTCCGAGGGCCTTCTGGCGGTGCCCTCCCTGCAGGAAGCGAAGTTACAGGGATGGGATCAGGTGGTGAGGGGTGGGGCTGTATCCTTCAGGTGACTGGTTCATGGAGTGGCTTCATCAGCTGGAACTAACAGACGGAAGAAGAAAATGCCAGGGAGATCAGTGTTCTACTCTGGTGCCTCCAGCTCAGCCTGTGTGGGGCAGATGCACGGAAGGCCAAGCTGCAGCCCTGTTCGCTTTTGGGAATCGTTTGCAAACTAGGGGAAATGGCCGGATTGCCTTACAACTCTCTGGGCTAAGGAGAAATGAATACCTCCCTTTTTTTACATGTAAAAATGAATTGGGGGCGGGTGGGGGGGGGGAGAAAGGACTCCAGTCTTTACATTCTTTAATTTCTGTTAGCAGACATAGTCGTTGTTGCAGGGTTCAAAAATGATTGCTGTCGTTAACTGTAGTTGACCCACACTGAGTTGCAATTCAACAACCCTTCACAAACTACAGTGCCCAGAATCCTCTGAAGGAAATAATGTGCTTTAAAATGTGATTTCAAGGTACAGCGTGTGCACACAAGTCGTGCTCCTTCCACAGTCCCCACAGCCACACAGCTTCACACCGAATGGCAGATGTGGAACAGGAGCTATGAGGCGAATGCCGTCTCCGCATCCTCCCTCTGCTAACTTTCGTTTCCTTTCTCATGCAGGCCCATCTTTGCAGCTTACAAACCAATAAAGCGCTGCCTTAGAAGTGTTTGCTTTAGCTAATTATATATGAAATATCTAGGATGAGAGTCCTGAGTCCCGCAGAAAGGCTTGACTTTTGTGACAGCGAGAGCGCTCAAATGATGGGCTGTTTCTCCCAGCAGAGGGCGCTCCTCTGTAATTAAAGCCGAAACTGCTTCGAAAAGCCTTGTGTTTAAACTTGAAGCCTTGTCCAACCATTTGCTGAAAGGGAATCCAGGTTTTGTTTGTTTGTTTTTTTAAAAAATATTATAGCCTCCTCATTTTTGTCACAGTCTGTTCCACATTTCTTGCTTAGGGTTAGGCTTGCTTGATCACAATATCAAACCAAGGGAAAGTTGGAGGCTCCATGTTGCAAATCAAAAGGTTTGGAAATGAACAGTATTACTATGATACAGTGTTGGACTAAGACCTGGGAGAGCAGAGTTCAAATCCCCACATGGCCATGAAACTCACTGGATGTGACCTTGGGGGTCCAGCCACTGCCTCCCAGCTTAACCAGCCTCGCAGGATTATGGATAAAATGAAGAGAAGTCTTTTTTCCAGCTCCTGCTCCATGGAGGAAAGGTGATACAAAGTAACAAAAATAAAAATCACCCAGAAAAGTGATGTTCCACTTTAAATAAGGGTAAACATGAGAGGCCTGGCAAGAGCCCTTTATTTTTGTAGTATGCACACACCATACTTAGTAACATAAAATAAAAACAAATTCCACTTTACCCAGGTATTCCAAATTCTGGGTTCCTACCAATTAAGTTCTATTCAAAGTATATCCATTGAAATTAATAGATCAAAGTTAGTCATGCTCATCAGTTTCAGTGGGTCTACTCAGAGTAAAACTCAGCAGCTACAACCCTCTGAGTCCGAAAAATGGAGAGTGGGTAGGAAGCTTGTACCTTGGGGCACTGGTGGGTTCCCTGCCCCCACCACCCTGTTGAAGGTTGTGACCCAGGAAGAGAGAGGAAAATACTGGAAGTAAACCACTGGCAGCACAGGTGGTGTTGTATGGAAGGGCATGGCTTCCTGGACCTTGGTCTCCACTTTCTTGAGGAAGAACTCCTGGTGAGAAGGGTTGCACCTCATGGGGGTGGGCAAGAATGTGTTTGCTAAAAGTCTTTGCAAACCTGATCAGGAAAGCTTTAAACTAAATCCTGAGGGGAAGGGAGACAATATTACAGACAACAGGGGAACAGCTGCAAATGGGGATAATAGCTTCATTGATGCACAGGAAACTGAGGTGGTGCTCTGGAAACCTACTAAAGGGCAAGAAACTACAAGAAAGCCATTGCTGGAGGGAATGACTCATGGTTTCTTTCAGTTGTCTCTGCACAAATGCACAGAATGGGAAACAAGCAAGACAAATTGGAGCTTTTAATACAAGATAGCAGATTTGTGGCTTATGTACATCCCTGATCCACCCTCTTTCTCCTTTAGCATTTTGCTTGATATTTCCATGTGATTCAGTGGTTAATGTTGTGTGGAGAGTCTTGGGTTCAAATCCCTCCTCAGTGAAGAGGGTTGCTGTACTGTCACCTGGAGATTTCCCCTCTACTTCAAAGTTTGCTTCTGGGTCAGCCTCTCCAAGTCATTTCCCCATACCCCACCCCAGCAGCAGGCCAGGGGTGCCTGGGTGCCTGCCAATACCTACTTATGGTGCCCACAAAAGGTCTCAGCAAATATCCCATCAAAAATTTCCAGGCACATGAGGAACTTGCTCTTGGTTTGTTTTTGCACTTGCTAGACCTCTTCTGTGTTGGATGCACTTTTTTAAACATGCCCACATTTCATTGGATGACAGGACCTAACACTCACCACCCATTCTGTTCTGAACAGAAGAGAGAGGCAAAGAGCAACTGCAGCATTGGCCAATGCAGTTGTCGTTGTTCCATTGATGAGAGAGGAGTCTGCTTTTACTGTTTCGTGGTACTTTCTTTTTTCTTGCTCTTTCTGCAGCCACTTTGTGATTGGCACCGACAGCACTTGCTTAAAATCTCTCAGGTGATGACCTCAATGAATTTTGGCATCAAGAGGAGATGCAATGAGCATCATTCTGCTGTATCAGGCTAAGGGATCGTCTAATCCAGCATCTTGCTCTCAGAGTGGTCAACCAGATGCCCACAGGTTATACAAAAGCAGAACCCAAGTGCAACAACACTCTCATCTCTTGGAATTCTCTGCAAGAATTCTAGTGTAATAAGAGAGGGAGGAAAACATTTCTTTATACGCTTTCTGGATGATGCATAACTTTATAAATTTCTATCATGTCCCACTTCTACATGTATGTGTGTGTGAAGGTGCTCCTGTTCTCCAAAATACTTTGTATCCTGAGCCTTTGACAACTCCAAATGGTGTGCGTGTGTATGTGTGTGTTTTTAAAAAGAATTCCAGGACCCTTGATCGCTTGTAACTTGAGCTTAGCCTTGGTTAACATCGTTTGCGCTGGGAGGCTCTGATGACGGCAGAACGACCTTCTGAAAAGATTTCATTTAATCACTTCTCCTGCATTCAATTAAAAAAGTTTCGGTGCCTGAAAGTTGCTCCAGTAAAGGAGCATGTTGGGCTTATTATAAGTGGACTTTTGCACCCGAATAATGGGCTGGATTGTATGACAAAACATTTCGAGGCTCAGAGTGATGTGAAAATAGCTTTGTATAAATGTGATAATTAGATGAAGACGGGCATTTGGCATTGGGCTAATTAAATTTGCATTGATAAGTCAACACATTGGTCTCATATGGCTTAAAGAACCCCCTCTTTTAAAACTGTTTCTCTTGTTTAGAAAACATTAATTAAATTCACACATTTTTCCCATCTGAAGTGGTTACCTTTTTTTGCTAACAGCTCCCAAGGCAAAAGTTAAAGCTTTGGATTCACCTTCAAACTAAGCCTTTAAATTGAAAACCCTCCTTGCTCCCCGCCCCCCTTTCCTTTGCAAATTGGTGGTTGCTCCCTTCCTCCCCTTTTCTGAGAGATTTTTTTGGGGGGATTTTGTAAGATATTGTCAGAGGATGACTCATTTGAGAAAATGTGATTCCTTCACAATGGAACCCTGTCAGAGTGATCAATGCCTGTTGCTTAAAAGTCAAGTTCCTAACCACAGCTTTAAATTACACACCATCGTTGAGAGGTCATAAAAATGTTTCAATAAATATGTCTCAAAGGAGAACTTGGTAGGGAACCCAGCCCCGCAACACAATTCTTCACAATAGCTCATATGTTTGGGTCACTAATGAAAAATGGAGGGTCACACACCAGAGAATTATGACCTGTTGCTGGTCATATTTTCAGAAGTCAGAGGACCATAAATACATCAAGTAACCTGAGAAAGTTTGTCCCACAACAGTGAACAAATGTAGCAAGGTTTTCCCCCTTTTCTTTTAGAAATCCCCTCCCCTTTCAAACTTAAATATATTTTGCAATAGAACAGTTAAGGCAAGAGTATCACTTCTTCTTCTTCTTCTTCTTCTTCTTCTTCTTCTTCTTCTTCTTCTTCTTCTTCTTCTTCTTCTTCTTCTTCTTCGGATAAGGTCATTATTTATTTATTATAGGTCATTTTGTATTATTATTATTATTATTATTATTATTATTATTATTATTATTTATTGTGGCCTCTCCAAACTCAGGTTTAACAGATTAATTAGATTTGGCTTATAAAGATTTAATCAACTAAAAGGCTGCTCCACTCATGGAATCATAGAATTTTAGGGTTGGAAGGGACTCCAAGGGTCATCCAGCCCAACCCCCTGCAATGCAGGAATCTGAGCTGAAGCATCCATGACAGATGGCCATCCAACTTCTGCTGAAAAGCTTCTAAGGAAGGAGAGTCCACTTCCCTTGATCTGCTTCTGTGGATGCAGCCTAGAATAGCATTAGCTGTGCCCCCCTTTTTTGCTGCTGCATCGCACTGTTGACTCATGTGAAGCTTGTGGTCCATTAAGACCACTAAATCCTTTTCACATGTACTACTGGCAGCCAGGTGTCCTCATCTTAAATTTCTTCACTTAGTTCTTCCTGCCTAAGTGCAGAACCTGACTTTTGTCCCTACTGAAGTTAATTTGTTAGCTCGCGCCCAGTTCTCTGATCCGTTAAGATCGTTTTGAATTCTGATTCTGTCTTCTGCCCATTAGCTCCCCCTCCCAGTTTGGTGTCACCTGCAAATTGGATGAGCATCCCCTCAATTCCTTCATCCAAGTCATTTATAAAGACGGTTTGAACAATCAACCAGCTACTCATACATAAACCACGCTTGCACCACAACATTAACAACCCATATAACAAAGGATTGCAGCCAGGCTTAAACCAGTACAACTCCCTCCCCATCTCTCAAACACTGCGTCATCTTCATGAACTCTGGCTTTAACACAAATGTTGAGAAACATGGGGACCTAGCCTGTGAATGAGCGAATGGTGACTGAGGGAGCTACTGCTTCCCCATGCAACCTGGCAGCTGCCTCCCTTTGGACAATGGTCCAGAGGAGTGCCAACTTGGCCCCATGACTGTGGGTGCCTGGGGCTATGGGTGCCATGCAGTGTACATGGCCCTGGCACTGAAATTTGTGGGTGCCCAGACCCTTTAAGGTGGAATTTTGTGGGTGCTCGGGCGCCCAGGCTCCCACTGGAGTTGGCACCTATGATGGTCAGGCCAGCTCTGCATGAGTCTGGCAATAGTATGAGGCAACTTCCTAAGCAACTAAGGTCAAAGAAAGTAATCATATTCAGCTTGTTTCAGAACAATTGTTTTACTTGGATGCAAACTGAATCAACACGATAGAAGTTTATAAAATTATGCATGGCTCAATTGAGATCCCCCCAGTCTCATAACACTAGAACCCGTGGAAATCCAGTGAAGCTAAAAGAAAGCCCTTCTTATAATTCCATACTATACATACACATATTATATTACATTTTACATTTATTCTTGATCTCAAGAGCTGACTTCCCTCCTTCCTTCTTCCAGCATTTAAAAAAAGATCATCTTTAAAAAAGAAAAAAAGGCCTTCTTTATGCAGTACATAGATGATCTATGGAACTCACATCCACAGGAGGCAGTAATGGCCACCAATGTGGATGGCCTGAAAAGAGGATTAGACAAATTCATGGAAGAGAAGGCTCCCAATGACTACCAGTCGTGATGGCTATGCTCTGCCACCATAGCTGGAGCAATGATTCTGAATGCCAGTTGCTAGAAACCACAGGAGGGAAGAGTTGCTCCTGTGCTCAGATCCTGCTCTCGGGTTTCCCACAGGCCTCTGGTTGACCACTGTAAGAACAGGAGGCCGGACTAGATGGGCCATTGACCTGCTCCAGTAGGTTCTTCTTATGTTCTTAATTAACCCAGTGGTCGGCTCAGATTCCTTTAACCGAGCAGCCATCCGTCTTAACAAGCACACAATTTGTAACCGTCACACTTAGGTGTACACTCAAAAAGTCTCAGGCACACACCTGCTTGTGTAACAGGTGAAGAGGCCCCTTCTCTAGGACTCACTCAGCATTTTTTTCATTCCATCCTGTTTCATTTTGAGGGCGCTTCAGTTTCTGCAAACAGGCAGGAGGCCTCCTCCAGTCAGCTCAAATTGTCTGGGCGCTTTGCTCTCCAGACTGACTACCCACAGCGATGGCTTTCATCAGGAAGGGTGAAATCTTGAAACCAGCATCCTTTGTACGGGTATGTAAAGCAAGCACTGTGCACGATAATACTGACTCATCACCCAGTAGTCATTAGCGAATATTCTATTTTCTGTCAATAAACGGAATTTAAACACTTAGTAGCTAAGCTTCTTAAAATTCATAGCTGATGAGGGAGCAATTAAGGCAGGATTTTAATGAATACCCATAAACTCTGACAGCTTCTCCCAGGAAGAAAGCTTCATTGCTCGCTCGCTTAGTAGGCTTCTTTTTTTGTATTTTAATTTGGAATATTGTTCAGACAGATAAATGGCAATGAAACACTATTAAAGAGAAAACCTTTATCTTTCCAGCTAATTATGTTAATCTTTCACCCATTATCTCATTTTATCAGCTGACTGGGAAACAGGTGCTGTGTGCCAAACTGGGGGAGAGCTGCCATGGTGGATGGAGACTTGGACTTGGGAAAGAAGGAGGAGCTGGGTTCAAATCCCTTCTGAACTTACAGCTCCCCAGATGACTTTGTGCCTATCCTACCTTGCAGGTCTGTCATGAGGCAACTGGCCCTGAACCCCTTGAAGAAAAGCCAAAGTACTAATATTGGGGAGGGGAATGAATAAGTGATTGTATCCCATAAGTTTTTATTGCACTGTGAAATCCGTTTGAGATGCTTCATGGGAAGCAATTCATTAATAATAATAATAATAATAATAATAATAATAATAATAATAATACCTCCCCCCATTTGACTAGGTTGCCCCAGCCACTCCAGGTGGCTTCCAATATCATCTCTGAAAGGGACTTGCCTTTAAAAGACAACATGAAATAACAATAATGAAATACTATTATTACTGTGACTAACTACTATAATATTAAATTTAATACCAAACCGTCACCAGCATGTGGGTTACAACAATTTTAAATTCAAAATTAGAAGCAGTCAAAACAACTCAGAATCATAAAAATAAGTTGGGAGCTAAAAAACCAAACCCCATACACTTCAAGTGTCAAGAGCTAGGGTGTGTCCTTAGCATTTGCTGAAAGCTGTATAGTGAAGTTTTCAGAGACCTCTGTGGGGAGGGAATTCTGCAGCTTAGACGCTGCCGCAGAGGTTGTCCTCTCCTGAGCTTCTGAGGGTGGTGGAGCTAGCAAGAGGTTTCTCTCTGCTGATCTTAACACCCATGAAGGCCTGGAGGAAAGTAGGCAGTCATTCAGATATTTCTTAGGGCTTCAGACACTAGTGTGAGCACCTTGAATTGGGCTCGGAAATGAACAGGGAGCCAGTTGTGATAATAAAGAGGGTTTCTGAACATGAGGTGAGGACCCCTTTGAGTCACCACCATGTAACCAGTGCTCACCTCCACCGCCCCATAACTAGGCTTCCACAATAGGGATGATAGGTCAAGAGATTTGGCATCTTAGCAGTGTCACTGCCGGATGGAGCTGTCCATAAGCAGAGGTGCCAACCATGGATGGAAAAAGGCTGGGAGTCAGGATGCCACCTGGAACAGATAGGCCTTCAAGGCAGTTTCATGTCATGTATGCCAGCCTCCCCCAACCTCCAGATACTATTATTGGATGCCAGCTCCCATCAGCTCCAGCCAGAACAGCCAATGATCTGGTTTGATGGGAGCTGTGGATCCCATGACATCTGGGGAGATAATAATAATAATAATAATAATAATAATAATAATAATAAGAAGAAGAAGAAGAAGAAGAAGAAGAAGAAGAAGAAGAAGGCCCAGTATGGCCTGCTTCATCTGGGCGTTACTCTCTGGTACACGGCAGCAGAGATCCCATCTCAATGCTCCCATCATCTCTCCCCATTAGCTATGCAGCCTGGGGACCATAGGAGTTGTAGTCCAAGCCATCTAGAGGGTAAGCAAAGGTTGCTATGAAACAAAGCTATGAAACAGTGAACAAGGCTGAAGAAATACATCAATTTCCTTTTCTGAATTTCCCCAGTCTTGAGTGCAGTTTGACACCTTCTTGCATCAGTTTGATTAATAATAATAATAATAATAATAATAATAATATAGCCTCATGAAAATGTACACATTTCTTCTAGCATACACATTTGTATGAAATTTTGGCCCCCCCCCCACATGTAAGCAATATTTATCCAGTGTGCTATTTTCAATAAAATATGCATTATTATGTGAACTTTCCTCTAACATACACATTTTTTAGACACATCTTTTGGCTGGATATCTGCACTGCCAAATTCGGAGAATTGGGAATTTGGAAGGACAGGTGTACTTCAGTTTGCACACTGTTCTGGGAAATGCAAACGAGGCAGGGTCTGCATAAAATTGCCAGATGAACCAATTTCTCCCCAGATTCCTACCAGCGATGAACTTACTTCTCTCTGAGTTTGTCCAGTTGTTATAAAAGGAAAGCAAAGCCAGTGCCCCTGGCCACCCCTTACAGCCTCTGACAAGTGTTTTCTGCAGGCATGTGGAGCACAGCTGGGTTTGTGGCCGCTGTACCACTTGCCCATGCTGTACCCTCCACCTGGTGCAAGAATCTCATGGCACGTATGACTTTTTGGCGACCTTCTCTTGTCAGTCACTCCCTCTGTTTGCATGGTTCAGTTGTGTGCCGGATGAAATGCGATGCGCTCTCTGTGCCTTTGGCGAGAAGAAAATTGGCCATCTTGGATCCCTGCCACACCCGTGGGCCTTCGCTGCCAGCACAGCGCTCCCCTTACACACTGCTGCGTGGGTGTCCCCCCCGCCCCCCACAAATTTGTTTGCACGAAGGCACATTTGGACCTCGACAAGACTCCATTTCTTAGCACTCCCGACTCTGCAAGACCTCCGCACGCCACATCGCAAATCCAGGTGGGGATTTGATTCAAATGGACAATTGACTTTTTCCTCTGTGCCTATTTCAAAGCACTGGAGCAGAGAGGCAGGCGCTGGTACACTCTGGAGCCAGCTGGGGCATCCGTTGACCTTTCGCTGGCCTTGATTTGTAATCAACAATTTTGTGAATTTCAAATCACATCAGAATCACAGTGTGTAAAAAACTGTCAGTTTACCAACCATTAAACATGCAGTAAGCTGCCTTCGGGGGGTTCAAGATACCATGATACCCCCCCCTCCAGACTGTGTTTTCCACATGACGTAATGCGAGAAACCTTGAGAGAGTCTTGGAAACATTCAACTGTATCACTTCTTGGTCAGGTGATGCTTTCCTGAGCAACACATGGGAGACTGAGGGATGTGCAAGCGAGGATCTTAAAAAAAAGAAAGGCGTTGGACCTGTATTGAGCCTATAACATCCGCTCTTTGACATGGGTGTTGAATTAACAAGAGTGCTCTCTTTAAATATAGGTGAACTTGCCACTTAAAATGCACACTCAGTTTCAAACACGCAGGAAAATGATGTGAGGCTCACATAGGATCCCTGGTCTTTTTCTCTGGTAAAGCTGAGAGGTTCTGTGAGGGACAGCTGTGCATTCCCATGTTTCAGGCCATACATATTCATTGCTTACAGACACCAGTCAGCTGACCGGTTCTGTTTGCTGAGGCTTATACTTACCCCTGGAAGTGGGGTGGGTGAATCTGTCAACTGCAGTGACTCCCATTTTCCTCGCTTTTTCCAATTTGAAGTTCAGTTCCTCACATTAGTTTGTATTTTTTAAACAAACAAACAAACAAACAAACAAACAAACAAGCAAGCAAGCAAACAAACAAACAAAAACACCCTCATGAAAATTCACCAGCATTTTGTGTGAGTTTTGCCAAAGATGCATATTCTTAATGCGATTTTGTCTTACATCTTTTTGCCCAATGTAATGCAGATTTTTTGCAAAGCAATGTCCCATGATGTAACACATTTTTGCGTATGTTCTTCAGGAATATATGTAGGCACAAGATTCTTTGGCGGCTTTGCAGGACCCTCCTATGATATTTCCAGAGCCTGGCAAGGAAGGAAACCCGCTGGGTCTGCAGGTGGGATAGGAAAATAAATAACTGGAGAGCAGGGAACAGTGGGTTTCTCCCACTTCCATTTATTTATTTACCCCATCCATGCAAAGCTGCAATTTACCCCATCCATGCAAAGCTGCAATTGCATAAGTGAAGTGTAAGATGTGCATTGCCTGTACTTACTATATTGAATGGGACATGGGTGGCGCTGTGGTCTAAACCACTGGAGCCTTGGGCTTGCTGATCAGCGGTTTGAATCCCCGTGGTGGAGTGAGCTCCCATTGTTCGGTCCCAGCTCCTGCCAACCTAGCAGTTCAAAAGCACATCAAAGTGCAAGTAGATAAATAGGCGGGAAGGTAAACGGCATTCCCATGCGCTGCTCTGGTTCGCCAGAAGCGGCTTAGTCATGCTGGCCACATGACCCGGAAGCTGTCTGCGGACAAATGCCGGCTCCCTTGGCCAGTAAAGTGAAATGAGCACCACAACTCCAGAGTTGTTCGTGACTGGACCTAACCGTCAGGAGTCGCTTTACCTTTACCTTTACTATATTAAAAAAATAAATATGGTAAATAAATAAATAAATGCTACCAGATTATCTTATCTTTGTCCTTTTAGTCCAATGAACAATTTATTTCTATGAGTGTACGACCGTCTCACAGGAGTGAGGAATTTCCATGTTTTATGATACCTGGAGCAACCTATTGCAGTGTTCTCCAACCTTGGGCCTCCAGAGGTTGCTGAACTACAACTCCCATCACCCACGGCCACCTTATCAATATTCTTGGATGATGGGAGTTATAGTTCAGCAACCTCTGTGTGTGCCATTCATGGATCTGCTCAGTGCAGCAATTTTGTCCTCACAGTGGCCCTGCACAGTGGATTAGGCTGAGGAGTAGAAATAGGCCAGCTGGCCCAAGGTCACCTGGTGAGACTGAAGTCAAGGTGTGGGAGATGTGGCCCCCTAGATGTTCTAGGACCCACAACTCCTATGTCCCCTGCCCACTGGCTGTGCTGGCAGGGGCTGATGGGAGCTGGTGTCCAAAAGCTATTTGTGGAGCCCACAAGGTCCCCACCCCTGATCTTAAAGAACGAGGTGAAGATTTGTGCCTGGATCTTCCCGGTCCTAGCTCAATACTTTAGGCAGTTTTTGAAATCAGATGCTATGCCATGTCTACACGGAAGCGGTTTTATTATAGTGACTGCATCTCTCCAGTACACAACTGAACTGTGGCTAGGACTGTCCCTGATTATGTCTCTTGCAATTCATGACCATTTAACTCTGCTCTTTACACCGCCGCCCCTCCCCTTTGGGTATGTTTGTATTTTGCCAATTGAGGGCAACAGCTTCATGTATCTGACAAAGTGGGCTGCAGCCCACAAAAGCTTTATGCAACAATGAATCTGTGGGTCTTTAAGGTGCCATAAGGACTCTTTGTTGTTTTCATCAGGAACAGCCTTTGGGAGTTGCAGGTTGGTAGGAAACCAAGACCGTCCCGATTTAAATGGGCAGGGACGAAGCTTTTCTTTGCCGGTCAATTTCCCCTCGAAAGGAAAATCAATGTGCTTCCTCTTGGCCTAGTCTCTCTGGACTTCAGTGATCTCCTGAAGCTGCTGAAATATTGACTTTCTGGCTGCCGATCCGTTATGAGATTCTAGAGAGTTTTATCTGCAGAGGATTTGGCAACCAGAGGGACAATGCCAAGTACACAACTAGCCCATGACACATTTTTGCAGATGGGTGCGGAAATACATTAAATGGTAGGGCTTTCAATAAATTCCTGCTGTAATCTTAAAGGACCCTTACCTGGAAGGAACAACCCCAGATGATGACTGTTGCTGTTACATTTCTCTCCCATTTTTTCTCTAAAGTGCCTGAGGTGGCATACGCGGTCCACCCTCTCCCTCACAACAACACTATGAGCTAGGCCAGGTTTGAGAAGGAGAATGGCCCAAAGCCACTCAGTGAGTTTCATGGCTAAGAGAGCGTTTGATCTCTGGTCTCCAAGGTCCTAGCCTGAAACTCTAACCACTGTGCATCCCTGTCATCATTGGGAAAATGCTGTAGCTCAGTGGTAGAGCATCTGCTTTGCATGCAGAAGGTCCCAGGTTCAATCCCTAGCATCTCCAGACAGGGATGGGAGAGGCTTCCTGCCTGAAGTCATGGAGAGACTCTGCCAGCCAATCTAAACAATACTGCTTTGAGGCTTCCCTTTTGCCATCTGGTTGGCCACTGGTCCGAAACAGGATGCTGGACTTGATGGCACCATCCCTAATCTAGGGACCTGAGGTTAAGGAAAACTTATGTAGTTGTAACTTTTATGACAACCCAATATTAACACCCTCCATATTGCAGATGGGGAGGGCTGAGACCTTGTTTAATGGTATTGAGTAAATTCATGGCAGAGGTGAGTTGTGACTTCCTAATCCACAGTTCTGTAATTTAGTGGCAGAGCATTTGCTGGGTGTGCAGAAGGTCACAAGTCTGATCCTTCGCATCTTCAGGTAGAGTTGTGAATTGTCCCCTTCCTGAAACATTGGAGAGCCTCTCACAGTGTAGACAATACTGAGCTACAAGATCTCTCCCTGGGATAGCTCAGTCAGGAGAGCATGAGACTCTTAAACTAGGGCTGTGGGTATGAGCCCCATTTTGGGGGAAAAATTTCTTCCATAACAGGGGGTTTGGATTCCTTAGATGACCCTTGTAGCTGCTTCCAACACTACAATTCTATGGATCAAGAATCTGACTCAACCTAGGGAAGCTTCTTACATTCCCTTTCGTTAGAATCACAAAACCTAGAATATTCATTTTTTTAAAAAAAATAGGAAAGAACAAAGTTCAGTGCATGACAGGATATGGGGGGGGGGGGAACAATATGCCTTAAGAATAAGTCAGGGACAAGGGAAAGGGACTTAGCTCTGTGGTAGGGTAACTGCCTTGCATGCAGAAGGTCTCAGGGTCAATTCCCAACATCTCCAGGTAGAGCTGGGAATATCTCCTGCCTGAAACCCTGCTGCCAATCAGAGTAGACAGTACTGAGCTAGGCAGACCGGCAGCCTGACTCAGTATAAAGCATCTCCCTAGGCTCCACTAATTATTACAAAAATTATAATTATTGCACCAGTTATTCTTCATCATCAGCATCCGAATCAAGGATAACGACGATCATGATGATGATGATAATTTGCAAGCCTTTCCTTTCTCTGCCCCTCACTTTTTCTCCATGGAAAGCAAGGGGGTGGGGGGAGAAAGTCGTAGTTTTGTCAGTACTCCTGTCTCTTTTGTTGTTCTCTTTTTCTCAGAAGTCTTTGCTGCTTTTATCCTAATCCCAGTCATGCATGAGGGAGCAGTTGCGCCCCTCTTGTTTCTCTGTTCTGCTGGTTTTGAATCGGCAGGGGCTCCCCCTTTGTTCCCTTTATTTTTGGAACACAGAAAAGGTAAAAGAATAGGAACAGCGATTGAAACTCTTAAGAAGAGTAACCTTCGATAGTTATTTAGATTTCATTCATTTTTGCCATGTTGGTAATTATGAAGGGGCCATGGCAATTATAAAAGAAAAGAGATTGAGAGGAGGAGGAGGAGGAGGAGGAGGAGAAGAAGAAGAAGAAGAAGAAGAAGAAGAAGAAGAAGAAGAAGGGGGGGTGTTTGCATCAACTTAAAAAACTTTATAGTCCATGAGAGAGTATATGCAGTTTAAAACAAACAAACAAACACATCAGCGGATTTCTGAAGGGAGGTAAATGACACAAGCCCTGCCAATATTTTGTGTGGGTTTTTGACTCCGTAGCTTCTTTGTAGTGGTTGTTTTATGACTCAGACCTATTTCTGTGTGTGCCTCAAGACATCAAGTTGTTTGTTTAAGAAGAGGCTCCCAAGTCAGAATATTTTGATTTTGCTTCGCAGTTTCAGAGCAACTTCTAACCAATAACGGATTCTTATAAATTAATAAATGCAGGAGGAGTCTGTCTCTGGATCGAGCCTGTGTGTCCTTGATACTGGTGAACCTTTCACATATGAATACAAAATTATGCCCATCCACATGTTTCTTTCATCTAAAAAACAAAAACAAAACCACCCCCCCAAATCTTATATGATTTTGGCATTTTTCCTCAGCTGCAATCAACAGGCCCCCCCCTGCCCCGCACTTGTATGTGCTTGCTCCCTTGTTGCCATGGTGAAGCTACAGGCCTGAAATTTTTCACAGGCCCTTAACTATGAAGTTTTTTTTTGGGGGGGGGAAATCCCCCCCTGAACTGTTTTGATTAATTTTTCTCCTTCCACTTCAACTTTCTCTCTCACGCACTTAAACTGTTTTCTCTATTGTGGTTCCCCTACTCCCCCCTTGATTTATGGCAGGTTGCTGTCGCTCTAAATAGATGTGCGTCTTAAAAACCCTCCTTTCTGCCCCTAACGCAAAAAGAAGAAGGGCGAATGAAGAAGGAGGAGAAGGAGGAGAAGAAGAAGAGGAAGGGGGAAAAAAGAACCCCTCTAAGCTGCGCGAGTCAAGCTCAAAGACTTGGTTATTGTCGCTCGTTGTATTTCTGGTCTCTGTGGTTGTCGGGCCTAATTCAAAGTAATTCAGGACACTCAGTAGGGGCAGCGCCGAGCGCCACAGGAAATTATGATAGCAAAAGTCTTCCTGTAGTGTTCTGAGCCGGCCAGTACAAAGTGCCTTGGGCTGGCGGTTACCTGAATAGGGTTGAATTAGACCAGACAACCGCATCATCCCACTTCTTAATCTATTAGAGCGATATACAAGTGGCAATTGTTGATTGCAAAAGTGGGATTAAGGAGCTCTTCAAGGGAATTGATTTTCTTGTGAGAAGAAAAAAAGAAAAAAAGGGGAAAAAAGAAAAAAGGAAAAAAGAAGTGGGGGGGGGGGGAGGAGAAGGGTAGAGCGGGGTGAAAAGAGAGAAGCTTCGTTTTGAGTCGCACAGCCAGCAGAGTTTGGTGAAAGAGTTCCACTCCAAATGCTAGAGTTAAAAGTAATCAAGGAGAGGTGTTGTTTTGTTTTTTAAACCACCCCCCCCGCATCCTGACCTCCCCCCCTCCATCCCATGGAGATGCAGTGCAGGTGAGAGAGCGAGCGAGAAAGAGAGGAATAAATGATGGGAATAGTCTTCAATTAAAGAGAAAAGAACTTGTTAAAAGGAAGCTAGATGGGTTTTTTTTTAATGGCCACACAGCTTAGCTGGTCTGTTGAATTTTTGTAGTTCCCCTCAACTCAGCCATCGATGTTCCTCCTGATATGATGGCAGAAGGTAGGCAGGAGTGATCTGCTGCGGTCTTTAGCTTCCTTTTGTTTGGAAGTGGCTGGTTTTGTTTAATATGTGCAGCATCAAAAAGACCTGGGAGAGTGAATATCTCATATGGTGCTCTCATAGTTTTGGCACAGGGTGAACAAATCTGAACTTTGCTGTCTGGCAAAAATTCTTAAACAGTGGTCAAACCCACAGCATACATCTAAAGCACAGTTAACATACATGGAAAGCATGTAGATCTCCCTGCCCCAGGAATCCAGAGAGCTGTTGCTGAGCTATAATTCTCAGCACCCTGCACAAACTACAGTTCCTCGGATTCTTTGTGAGAAGCCATGTGCTTTGTGTAGCGTATATTGGCTGCTCAACATGAGGTGTTGGTGCCTTTGAAAAGATGTCTTCTTAATTGTAATAATATGAGGGGATTGGCAGAGGGAACTCTCTCCCTGAAAGTGAGAAAATTAAGAATTTGCAGCATTCAAGCTTTAGCCATAAAAACATCCCCAAGGAGAGTTTGGCACATTCCATGCTGGAATTATTGTGAGCAGCTTCTCTGCTAAGGAGGACCTTGGGAAAGAGCCACAGCTCAGGGGGAAAGCATCTGCCTTGTGTCTAAAAGGTCTCAGGTTCAGTCCCTGGCTGCCCAGGTAGGCCTTCAAAAGACCCCACTGAGATCCTGGAGAGCTGCTGCCAATCATAGAATCATAGAATTGTTGAGCTGGAAGGGACCCCGAGGGTCATCCAGTCTAACCTCCTGCAATGCAGGAATCTCAAATCAAGTATCCATGACAGATGACCACCCAGCCTCTGCTTAAAAAGTTCCAATGAAGGAGAGTCCCCCACTTTTTGAGGGAGACCATTCCACTGTCGAACAACTCTTACTGTCAGAAAGTTCTCCCTGATATTTAGTAGGAAACTCCTTTCTTGCAACTTGAAGCCATTGCCTTGAGTCCTACCCCCCAGAAAAGAAGCTTGCTGCATCTTCCATGTAACGGCTCTTGAGATATTTGAAGATGGCTATCATATCTCCTCTCAGTCGCCTCTCTTCCAGGCTAAACATACCCAGCTCCTTCAAACGCTTCTCATAAGGCTTGGTTTCCAGACCCACAATCATCTTGGTCGTCCTCCTCTGCACACCTTCCAGCTTGCCAACACCCTTCCTAAATTGTGGTGCCCAGAGCTGGACATAGTATTCAAGGTGTGGCCTGACCAAGACAGAACAGAGTGGGACTATTACTTCCCTTGATCTGGACATTAGACTTTTGTTGATGCAGCCTGTTGATGCTAGTTTCTAAACTTCCACCCACCCACCCCCTCTGACCTCAGAGGCATGATCAGAGTTCAAGGACACAGTTCAGCCAGGCAAAAACACTCAAGGATGGTATGAAGCAGGGCTGGTGTGCCTGAAGAGAGTGTATGGCCCTATGTGGTTCCCAGGCCCAAGACTGCCCACTCCTGTTTTATCCCGCTGTTTAAACCCCCAGTTTTATAAAGGGCAATCCGTACAGAGAGCAGTGAGCCTGCTCATGAAGCATTTTGGCCTTTCACAACTCCACCTATTGGGGATCGCTGCATTGATGCAAAGTCTCCATTGATGCAGGTCCAATTGCTCTTAGCATGCAATCATGTTATGGCTTCGGTTGCTTGCCAGTGTTGGACAGGTTTTGTTTTAGGACATGGAAGAGACACCTGCCAGCTCTGGAGATGGGAGTCAGCTTGGGCTGTTGATCCACCCTTGCCCTGTAGGTGGCAGCACATCCAGTGGGAATGGCAGATGGAATGGGGAAGGGCACCGATTTGGGACTTCAAAGAGAAAGGAGAAATGAGTTTGCTTCTTTTCACAAAGGGTTTGATAGCAATTAGGACCACGGGCGCATAGGATGATATTCAGGGTTAGCTATACACGGAGAATGCCCGTAAATGTCAATGGGCCTACCATGCTTATGGCTTAGATCAGCCTTTCTCAACCTGTGGGTCCCCAGATGTTGTTGAACTACAACTCCCATCACCCCTACCTAGCAAGGCCAGAGTTCAGGGATGATGGGAGTTGTAGTCCAACAACATCTGGGGACCCACAGGTTGAGAACTGCTGGCTTAGATGGATCTCAGCCTTACTGCACAACCCTGGCTGTGTCTGTCCAGAAGTAACTCCTATTGATTTCAATGGGGCTTACTCCCAGGATTCAGTTAGTCAATGCATTGGTTAGATTCAAAGCTTTTTGATCAACTGAAAAGGCATCCCTGATTAACTGAGGGTCACATTCTTTTTTCCAGGTTCAGGCCTGCCCAGACTTGGAACCTGGGCTCTCCTCCACATCGGTAGCAACTGTGAGGAGCCCTTGGATCCAAAACATAGGAAGCTGTTTATTGGTCCTTCTAGCTCAGGATTACCTACACTGACTGGCAGCAGCTTTCCAATGTTTCCCCCAGTCTTATTGGAGATACTGGGGATTGAATCTGGGACATTTACATGCAAAGCAGGTGCTTTACCACTGAACCAAGGCCCAGGGCCAGCCTGTCCATAAGGCAGACTGAGGCAGCTGCCTCAGGCAGAGGAATCCAAGGGGCAGCTGCATGACCCTGGCAAGCTAGGCTTTTGCAGCAGTGCAGGGTGGTGCCTTCCCCTTTTGCCTCAGGTAGTGAAAAGGGATGTGCCCTTTCCCAGTCCATGTCATAGACTGGTTGGATGCAGATGAATGGTGGGGGGCTCCCAGGGGAAGATATCTCAGAGCTGGGGAATTGGTGGTGAGACGATGATGAGTAGTCAGAGGGAGAAGACCGGGAGAAGGAGGTGTCAGAAGCTGAACAGGTAACAGGGCTTAGTGAGCTGGGAGAGTCAGTGGCAGAGAGGAGTCCAGAATCAAATTCAGAATTGGAAGCACGAGAGGACCAAGAGGCAGAGATGAGTCTGGCTGGAGAAGAGCCACAGGTGTCTCCCCCTCCTGCTGCAACAAGATCTCCTCCCCACTTGTGTCCCAGAATCAGAAGTGAAAAGGGCAGAGGAGAGATTGATGACAAGTAGACACAGTTTCTGATTGGTTGGGAAAAGCCCTGGTGAGGAAGGGACTTAAACAGCTGTGGGGAGGTGGGGACCTTCAGCCTCAGCAACTGCTTCATGGGGGCAAGACTTCTTGGAGATGGGTTGCTGAGCTCATTAGGTCTTGGGGAATGTGTTTTTGCTAATAAAGAGTTAGCTGCAACCTGCATGGCATTATTTAATGCTGTCTTGCTCCTGACACTCCCAGACTGGAGTGGCCAAACCTCAGGCTCCCCTCAGTACCCTGAGGACCACAGGTAGACCAGACTGTCAGCTCAGAGCCTGAATGTCAGCTCAGAGCCTGGCCAGCTGCCCAAGAGGCTGCCCAGGAGGAGCACCTGTATGGATCAAGGGCTGGCTGAGAGCCAGAAGGGGTGGAGCCTTCCACTCTCATATAATCACCCAGAGTCAGACTGAGCTGCTCACTGCTGAAGCTACAGCTCCCTTAGGGAGCCCCAGTGCAAAGCAGGAATGGCTCACTTGCTGGATCGGAGTCACAACAGCTTCCTGGCTGTGGAGTTGCTGGCACGTACTGGGAAGAATGAGGCGGTGGTGAGGTTGGGGCTGCATGGACACCGGTGGGAGTGCCAGACTGGCTTTGCCAGTATGCCAGCACAGCCCCGAATGGGCCACCACCTCTCCCATTTGAGTAAGCAGCAGTGACTCCATGGCCAGGAAGCTACTGTTGTGTGGCTTTGCTATTGCTACAATTTTTGGTTGGAGAACTGCCTCACAAAATTTGGGGAAGCACAAATTTCAAGGAGCAGTTGGACTTTGGTTTGCATATTTTGGGGAGTGCAAATTAGGTCAGGTTGCATTAAAACGTGGGCTGAACTAAATTTATTTCCTGTTTCTAACCTGGGGTTGGGCCAAATGAAACAAGACACTGGAGATCTGGACTGGATTGAGATAGCAGCGGAGCTAGCCGCTCGGGCACCTGGAGTGGCGCACATACCGTGCACCTGGGGCAGGGTGATCCACCCACGGGGGCGATCAGCGTGGTGGCGGTCCACCTACCTGGTGGGGGGGGGCGATCGGTGTGGTGGTGATCCGCCCAGGGTGCATTTTGTCACCCCCTCTGGGATGACACCCAGGGTAGACCATCCCCACTGCCCCCCTTCCTACGCCCCTGCATTGAGATTGTAATGGTAAGAGAGAGGGCTTGACTCTCTCGCCCCATTCACCTCCATACAGTGACTGTCCAGTCATGCACTTTTATCCCATTGGTGTTACTACCCCTTAAAATTTTGCAGGGTTTGTGGCACTACAAAGAACATGCACAAACTATTTGGGACTGATTGTAGTGGGCAGAGAAAAGAACGAGTGTCATGAGCAGCAATAGATCTTGCATTCTGAAAGAGCAGTTATCTCTTTCCAAAGCAAGGACATTTGCAGGGTGCAGTGAGGGCGCTTGGTGGGGAGACATGGCATGTAGGAAGCACATCTTAATTCTTCTGTCACACAGATTCTTTCTGCACATGCCCATTTCCCAGTTGTTTTAACACTCCCCCCAGGGTGGACTGGAATCCAAAACCAGCCCAGTTGCAGGAGGAGGGGAGCAGCTTAGAGTCCCTTCATCCACCTGCTGATTCTCTCATTCAGTTACATCTTCTCCTGTACTCCTGTTTTAAAGGTTTTAAAACTTGTGTTTGGCAAGATTAGCATGTGCTTTCCTCAATCTTTTTTGGGGGAGTAAGCGATACACACCTTTGTTTCTTTATAAAGAGTGATGCGTCTCGTTGCCCTACAGAAAAAACAAAAACAAAACAACCACATTGCAGCCTCTCTGAGCGACGTTCATGCAAAAGTTTGCTGGCTAGCTGCTGTTGCCTTGATTTCCCAAATTGTGGTTGCCGTCCAATATTTTAATTTTTGACGACGGCATGAGGCTTCAGCTTGGTGCTTTTGTACGGGGCACCATCAATTATGTCCTAAGACATTAATGTACTTTTCAGATCCCACCTCCCCCGCCCCCCCGCCCCCATCCCCACAGCCGTCTATGGCCCCTCTTTCCTCTCCTTGAGTGTTCTGACTTTGAACAGGTTTAATTCAGCGGCTGTCTGCTAAGCTCTGCAGAAAAGAACAATGCCTTCTGATCTGCCTTTTATGGTTTATTGGGAACTGGTGGTCCGCACTGCAGCTTTGGCCGGTGATTAACCAGAATGAAAACAAAGTACACAAGGCTAAGTTGATGTTGGAGGAGCCCGGAGTCCACTTCATTAAGGCCTTAAGAGGGAACCTTTTCTTCCCCCGCACTTGTTCAATACTTTTCAGGTCTCAATTTAATCACGTAATTCTCTCTTAAGTAGCAAGAGAATCTTGCTGCACAGCATGAGGTCTTTTGCCAGGATGACAACTTGGAAAGATAAATTATATATAAATATCTTCATGGCTTTGGCTGGAGGAAACTGTTGTGAATTTGTCCTGCATTCAAACAAATGGGGGCTCACTTTGTTACAAGGGGGTGTTTCAAGCACTTCTGTGTGAATGTCTTTTTTTTTTTTTAATTGTCTCTGCTGAATCAGATGCAAAGCAATCAGGTTTGTTTCTTTTCTTTGCCCTGTTTTCAATCAACACGTGGAATAGAGAAAGTAAAAAAAAAGAAAGGAAAAAAGAGGGGGGAGCACTTCAACTAAAGTTGTCACCCAAATAAATAAATCCTCATGTGTGAATTGGGCAAATCAATCAATTAATTAACATTTGCATACGTGCAAAAATTACACTTCAAATCAATATCCTTCAGTTAGTTTTGCAACAGCGCATGCATGCTGAATGCCACCTTAGAAATAAGAAGCGTTCCTTCCTGTGTGTGTGTGTGTGTGAGAGAGAGAGAGAAAGTGGAATGTGTGTTCTAAAGGAGTACCTACCGCTCACTGTTTATTTGCAAAATATTTTGAAAAAAGGACCATGCCACTCTTTACATCCTCCCAGTTGGTTGTTCATTGGCTATGGAGGACTGACAGTCAACAGAGCTAAGGCTCTGGAATGGCAGTTGATGAGACTGGTCTGCAGAGATGGTCACTGTGATGGTATAATGGGTGCATTTAAAGTAATTGAGCCCCACTTTTTTTAGCCTGCAACATCTTGACAGGTTGACTGTAATGCAGGGCTGGCTTCAAAGTCTACCAGGATCTACCAGCTGATTTGCAGAAGATCAGAAAGGGTTTCCGGATCCCAGCAATTTAACGAGAGTAATAAAAAAACACAAGGTTAAAAAAAATAGAAGAAGAAAAATTCTCTGCCATGGCTGCCCTTGTGAGGATCTCCTTTAAAATAATAATTTTCTCAATTGGGTGCCTTTGACCAGATCTTTGGGCAGTTATGCGGGAGGGTTTTTGTTTAGTGTTCAGATTTCTAATTCGCTGTTTGTAGATTTGTTCTCACTTATGCTGGTTTTTACCAGGGGTGAATTATGGAGCTCAGCTGATATTTGGCTCCACCCCCTGAGCCAACATTTGCACCTGGCTATGGATGGCACAGCTCTTTGTGTTGTAGGCGTACGTGGAGCTGGTGCAGCAGAGCTGAGCTCTCTGCCCATCAGCTGATGAGTAGTGATTTCAACCCTGCTTTTTGGGTGGGGGATTTGCTGCTTGGGGTGTCTCTATCTGCCCTACACCGGTTGTCATGGATCCAAATTCTACACTGGGTATCACCGTAGATGCGTAGGCTTGCATAGGGTTCCCCCAGACAACCTTTGTTCAGCATTCATATCGATTTGCAAGCACAAAGCTTATGCTGAGGTTAGATTACACCCACTCTCTATTGAGCATTTGTTCTCATTAGTTTATGGGGTGGTTATTTGACAATAAGCATCCTATTGCATTCATCCTGATTTGCATCCATTCCTTTCTCCCACATTTTTCAGTGCATTTCCCTGCGACTTTTCCAAATCACAAAAGCCTTTTTTAAAGAAAAGAAAAGGTGGATTTGTTGTGCTAGGGCGACAAGAGTACTTCAATCCACTTCAACTCCACAAACCTAAATTCTCAAAATGTACTTGAATCCATCCTTCAAAATATTGACAGTCTGCATACCTGAGACAGCCTTAAACAGTTTGCTGCAAAATGGGTATGAACACCCCAGTTCCAAGGCAACAACAACAACATTTATTGTCCATGTACAACCTGTGTACAATGCAATTAACCGAGCCTCCCCCCCCCAAACACTCAATCTCATTGCACTCTGTGTGCTTGTCGCACAACACACCAAGGAAGAACTTTCAGATTAGCATATATCCTTAATTGCCACATCTCCCTGTGAAACTTTAGCAGGGAGTAAACTAATGTGCTTTGGGGACAGGTGGAAAACAGGATCTCCTTCCTCCACTGTCATTAGGAAGACACCATCTCTTGGTACCTCTAAGAATGGGAATGCTCCTATATTTGTCTCCAATAGTGAACAGAATCTTTTCACCATGTGCATCCTAGGTAGAGAACAAAGAGGAACCCCCGGGGCCTGTCCATTATCAACCTGTGGGGTTTTTCCCACCCCTTTTTGTGTTTTGGAGTCTCTATGCCACCATGGTGCTCTGGGTTTTGGATCGATAGAGTTGAGAAGGAAAGCAGGTGGCACCAAGGCAGTAAAAAGCTCTCACTGGCATTGTCCCAGCCTCTTGTATCAACCCATGCTGTGCCCACAGGAGAGTGAGCTCTGGGTTCTCAGAAACCCTGGAGCTGCAGTGGAAGGGAGGTTCAGCCAGAAAGAAGCATTGATGCAGCACATGGTGAGAACGAATTATGTGATTGTGTGTGTGATGAGGCGCCTAATGGCACTGGTACCTGCCGCACCAACTCTGTGTGAGACTAAAAACCCTGTGAAACTAATTTCAAGCTCTATCACCAACACTGAGTTGGGCAGCTTTGAAAACAATCTCATCTCATCTTGGTCTTGAAGAATTCCCTCTGTACTATAAATGAGAAGTCTTCTTCCTTCCCCCACAACCCAAAAGCATTCAGCATTTCGTGTCTGGCCTTCCCTAAAATATAGGAAAAGATCTAAAGATACAGTGACTTAAGCAAAGCAAAACAGCAACACGCCTTTCCTTGTTTCCAGAATGAAACTAAATAGGATGATCACTCTGGCTTTGAATGGGTTGTTGTTGTTGTTGTTGTTGTTTTTAAAAAGATCTCTTTCAAAACTGTGACATTTTGATTGATGGTATCTTTATGGCTGAAGCCAGAGGAACAAAATGTTGAAAAAGCCTCAATTTGACATTTCAGATGCAAAGCATAAAAAGGATTTCATTAAGAAACCCATGGCCCTTGAAGTAGAAAACAGCAACAACCCTGTAACAGAAAGTTTGTTTCAAGACAACATTAATGCAGAAAGAGCCCTGCCCATCTAGTCTAGCACCCTGCCTTCACGGTGGCCAACCAGGTGCCCTTGGAGATAGGAACCTGCTCTATACTGAGTCAAATCCACTGGTCCACTTAGCTCAGCATTGTCTGCACCGTCTGGCAGTGCTTTTCCAGGGTTTCAGGCAGGCGTCTCTCCCAGCCCTGCCTGGAGATGCCAAGGATTGAAACTGGGACCTTCTGCATGCAAAGCAACTGCTCTACTGCTCAGCTACGCCTCTAATGGGAAGCCTGCTGGCAGGACTGCAGCACAGCAGCCCTCTCTTCCCTCTTGTGATTCTCAGCAAGTGGTATTCAGAGGCATCTGCTGCCTCTGAAGATGGCCTTTGAGCCAGTTTTTGCATTCTGTTTGTTTCTGTGTATCTTAGACTAGTACAGTGGTACCTCTGGTTGCGAATGGGATCTGTTCCGGAGTCCCATTCGCAACATGAGCAGAACGCAACCCACATCTGTGTGCGCATGGGTTGTGATTTGCTGCGTCTGCGCATGTGTGTGACATCATTTTGAGCATCTGCGCATGCGCAAGTGCCGAAACCGGAAGTAACCCTTTCTGGTACTTCCGGGTCGCCACGGGACACAACCTGAAAAAACGTATCATGAAGCAAACACAGCACGAGGTATGACTTTATGTGCAAGGAAGCCCTGCAGGCAGCGCTGAGGAAATGTAGTGCTGGGTGCTAGTTACTCTGTGTTGTGCTTCAGACCATACCCAGCAGTTACTTAAAGCCTTGATCCTAAAGCAGGAATGGGGGGGGGGGAATCTCAGGCACAGGATCCACATGTGCCCCTCCAAGCCCTTGGCTCCCCCAGGCCTGGCCCCCTCCTCAGCTTACCAGGTCATAGCACTCACCACCCCTCTTTCTTACTCTCTTTTATTATTTTTTGTCTGGCTGGGGAATGTTTCCTTGCATATGAGCCAACTCCCTGGGACTGTGGGGGCTTTGGCCCCCACAATAAAATATTTGAGGGGGCTGGGCCCTCACGAAGTTTATGGGCGTTGCCATTCAAATGGTGCATGCACACTGTGTCATGTGAACAGTTATGGGGCTAACCTGGGCACCCACACTATAACTTCTTAAAGTTGGCACTCTCGTTTTCTTGAACTTTGATATGCCTCTTGCTTGTCTGGATGTGTTAAGGGTTGCTGTAATGGAATCCCTAATCTGGACCTTGTGCAGAGTAGAAATGGATGCTCTGCACCACAAAACGAGTTTCAAAACTTTGCTGGAAACAGCCTTGAAATAGTTACAAATAAACATTACATGATACAAAGTAACACATTGCTCTTTAACAAACTAGCAGGGCAGTCCCATCTTCCTTTAGGTCCTTAATACACTTCAATGAACTTTCCTTTCTCTGGTCCCAGAGAAAGATCCTTAACAACTTTCCTGTTCAATATCGCAGAGCTTAGTTACTACTGTTACTGGCTCCAGCGCTGGCCAAACGCTTAGTTCTCAGGTTTCACCTTCCTGCTGTGAGAGATAACTCTGTGTGGTTTTCCAGCAACAAGTAATCAGTTAGCTTGAATACTGAAACTGAAGCATCCAAACTTTTCTGGTGCCTTTGCCAGAGTGAACCCCCTTTTTCAGACCTTTGTAAAAAAAAAAAAATCAAACTTCAATGCATACAAATATTACATTTTATGCATATTGAGCTTATATCTTTAACAAGATGGAGGGTAGAGAAGGTTGCATGAGTGTGTGTGGAAACTAGCATACTGTGCAAAGGTAAAATCTATATTGGTTGCTCGGCCCAGTTTTGCCTCCAGCCCTGACCACCACTGGCACTTGGTCCCTGCAAGCAGTGGTGTAGCATCTGTTGCCAGTGCCCGGGGCTGTGCAGATGGGAGGGTGGGTGGGAGGGAAACGGATGTACACATGCACATTCAACAGCATCCATGTCACCCAGGAGATTGCAACCGCAGAGATAAGAAGAGTTGTTCTGCTGTCTGGAGAGGTCACTTTGCTGGATTAGATAAATGTTTGGTCTGATCTAGCTGACTACATAGGAAGCTGCCTTATATGGAGACAGACCTTTGGTCCGTCTAGTTCAGCATTGTCTACACTGGCTGGTAGCAGCTGTCCAGGGTTTCTGGCAGGGGACATGCCCAGGCCTACCTAGAGATGCTGGGATTGAGCCTGGAGCCTTCTGTATGCAAAGCATGTGCTTCACCAGTAAGTTACAGCCAGTGCTGGCTGGCCCATGAGATCTATAGTAAATGATCTAGTAATCTCTATATTGGCCACTGCATGCTTCCCCATCATACAGAAATGGAAAACATTAAACATTATGGGACTTGGGCCTTATGCTTTGGGATGAGAACCTTTGGAACACAGTGGTACCTTGGGTTACAGACGCTTCAGGTTACAGACTCCGCTAACCCAGAAATATTACCTTGGGTTAAGAACTTTGCCCCAGGATGAGAACAGAAATCGTGCTCTGGCAGCGCGGCAGCAGAAGGAGGCCCCATTGGCTAAAGTGGTACCTCAGGTTAAGAATAGTTTCAGGTTAAGAACGGACCTCTGGAACAAATTAAGTTCTTAACCCGAGGCTATATTGGGAAAATACACCCCACCTCCTAATACTGAAAGTCACTGCTACACCAGACACATGATGCGCTGTTTTGCAGAATTTCTGTTTTGTGCATGAATAAACACCACTTACAACAGCTTACATGGATTTCCCGCAAGACCTGGAACTCTGGAGTTAAATTTATTTTGCCATTGAACATGATATGTGGTTTGTGCCACCCTTTTTTTGCCATATAATTTTTATTGATTTTCCAAAAGTATACAACCATTATATATTACCATTACATAACCACCATTATATCATTTGCTCTGCCGAGCTTCTACTTCCCTCCATCCCTCTTCTGGCTTCTCTCTGTTTTAAACTTATTTTGCACATTTATAACATCTCCATCCTTTTCACATCCTCCATAACTTTTCACTTCGGTCCCTATTAGAATGTTAATTTCCTTCACGTGGTGAGTTTTATCTCAGTCCTGCTAGTGATTTTATATGTACACAATAAGTCTCTAAATATGTTACAAATTTACACCATTCTTTCTGGAACACCTGGTGGTTTGTGCTACTCTTAGGTACCTTTTTGTTTGTTTTTAGCATTCTTTTTCTCAGAGTAATACTATGAAGAAAGAAAAGAAGAAAAGAAGAAGAGAGAGCAGCCAAGGCCTTGAATTGTGTGCAAAACAATCTCCCCACCACCCGCTAGTATAATGCATTAGTGTGTGTGTGTGTGCGCACGCGCTTCTTTCAGTAATAGGTGCATCTTTACACACACTTTACTTTAGGACATGTAGCTCAGCTGGTAGAGCAGGAGACTCTTAATCTCAGAGTTGTGGGTTTGAGCCCCACGCTGGGCAAAAGATTCCCACATTGCAGGGGATTGGAGTAGAGGATCCTTGTGGTCCTTCCAACTCTGTGATTCTTTGATTCTCTGATTTCTGCCCTCATCCTGCAGCTGTAGAACTGCAGTGCAAACCCCAAGGAAGTGCAGATTTCAAAAGCAAGTTGTGCATTGGATCAGTATTGTTTCGGAAAGCGTGAATCAAGTAGGTTCACCACCAGGATAAGGGCCGGGAGTCCTACCATGTGGCCTGGTCAGCGTCTGCTTTACTGTCCAAGGACTGGGCGTTTGGGGGTCTGGACTGAGCTGAGTCCCTTCTTGGAGGAGTTTATGATCGTTGATCCCAGATATCTTAGCTGGGGTTGTGATTAAAGGGCATCAATGCCTGCAAGCTGGATTAAGTTTGGGAGGGGGAGGGGGGAAGAAATACACCCCCTCCCAATTCTCTGTGTGAAGAATTTCTGGGTCTGAGTCGACTCAGGATTAGTGCTTTCTACAAAGGCCAGAGGAGAGCATTGTGGGGCAATCTAGACCTTGAGCTGCTCGCTGTGGGAGGCATCTACTGATCTCTGCAGATGAAGAGGAGAAAAAGGCCTCTGTGTCCAAGCCCAGATACCCGCAGTTGCAGTGGAGGGAAGGCAAGGAGAAGAAAAACCCTCCTGGCTGCAAGGAGGCAGGTGTAATATTCCCTTTGAATAGAGATTGTGTGCACAAGGGGGGAAAATAAAAAGTGCAAGGCTTGGTTTTAGTGGGGGGAGAGGGGGAACCACCACACTAAATATGCCCCTATGCAAGAGTGGGAGATTCTGGCCCCCGTTTAGCTTGACAAATAAAAGAGACATGCAGAAACAACAAATTGAAATCTAAATGCCTGCAGTTTCCTGGGAATGCCTCCCCAACCCCCCAACCCCCAAGGCAAACACACTCAATATCCCCCCCCCCCAAAAAAAAAGGGAGGCAGGGGAGAATTGGCTGCTGAATCCGCTATGCCACTTAGAATAAAATTTAATTGAAATTAATGGACATGAGTAAGGATTTGGTGGGATGTAACCCTGAATACCCAACAGAACCAGAAATGAATCTGTGTCTAGTGAACTTCCCCGAGGACTGAGTTAATGAAGGCGGGGTATATAAATGCAAATAATAATAATAATAAAATATCCCACTACCCTTTAAAAAAACTAATGGAGGGTTATGTGGCTCATTTTTCTCCTCATGGCCACACTGCAGGGTAGACTTGACTGAGAGATAGTCACTGGTCCAAAGTCATCCAGCAGGCTTCTTGACTTAGCCAGAATATGAAACCAAGTCCCCAGTTCTAGGCCAGTGCTCTAAGCACCTCTCCACATGGACTCTCTGGAACATTCTTCCTCAACCCTAATGAAGGAGGGTTTCCTGAAATGTCCCCAATACATTTTGCCACTTGAGGCAAAACATAAAATGGCGCCTGTCATCCTTGCCTCCTGCAGCCTCCTCCTCCTCCCTCTCCACACCTCTTCCTCTGCTGCTGCCATTTGAGGTGACTGGAGATGGTCCGGGGAAACCCTCAGTGTGCTAAATATGGTGGGGAGAAGAAAATATGGAGAGGAACAGGTGGTGGCAGCAGCAGCAGCAGCCCTAGTCTTCTCAGATGGTTTCTTTGGATAACAAGCTCAAGAGGTGGTGAGCATTGTGCACCTCAGGGGCCCAAATCTTCCACCCTTTGCAGCCTGAGGCGACTGCCTCACCAAGCCTAATGGGTGGGCCAGCCCTGTCTGCCCCAGTGGCATGAGGTGGAATTTTTAATAGGGGAACAGTTGGGGCCAGAGGTGCTAGCTTGCAAGGGGCATGTGACGTTGTAGTGTTGTGCCTCCGTCCCTAAGCCAGACAGAAGCTTCCCGGGCCATGGGAAGGAGGAACCAGGGGAACATTGAGGGGACTAGCTTAGTCCCCTTAGTTCAGGGGTCAGCAAACATTTTCCACAGGGGGCCACTGTCCCCCAGACCTTGTGGAGGGCCGGACGATATATTTTTTAAAAACAAATTCCTATGTATACTGCAAGGGGGGCAAATAGTCCTCCTCCCCAGCCCTCACCCCAGCCCCCTTCTTGGTTTGCTGCCTTCCTCATTCACCGAAGGGCTGGCGGTGGTGGCGCAAAACAGGCTTCCTCCCCACCTAGAGAAAGAAGGTGCTGCACTTAGCTTCCCAGGGGCTGCCACTGCCACCACCGCCGCTGATGCTGATGCTTCTTGTGAAGCAGGTAGGCAGAGGGAGCTTGTCTGCTCCGCTCTCTGGCCCACAGGAGCACCAGGGCGGCGGCGACAGCGATGGGAGGAAGAGGCAAAGCGACGGCGGCTCTGCCAATCTAACGCCACACCTGGTTGACCTCAGACCAATCAAACGCCACTGAGGTAAACCAGGTGTGGCATTTGATTGGCGCGCCACTCACCCTCTTCCTCCCATTGCCATTGCCAGGAATCTTGGCTTTGTGGCGGGTTCTGGCTTCACAGCGTGGGCCAGATTTAGGACCCAGGTGGGCCTGATCCAGCCCGGGGGCTGTAGTTTGCCAACCCCTGTCTTAGTCCAATGACTGCATGTCACTGCTGTGCCCCTCGCTTGCAGAAATTTCATATTTCATACGGCTTTATGCCAGTGTGGTGAGCCTGTGAGTGTGCCTCTTGCATTTGGGCACACAAACCCATTGCAAACCTGCAGCAGAGCTCTTGCTGTACTTTCCCAGGAGGACTTTAAGGCCACTTCCAGACTGCTGCTACCTTCAGGTAGCATTCAATCCCTGTACGGTAATGGCAAACTGCTGTAAGGAATAGGAATGCTTGATCACAAGGGCCAGCACACTCATGAGGCAAGGTGAGGTGACCGTCTCAGGCGGCAGGTTCCACAGGGGCAGCAGATTCTGATGTAGATCTTTATTTTCCCCTTGTTCATGAGGTAGATCTTAATTCACCCCTTCTTCCCTGGCAGGCAGGGAGACATCATTTTGAGATTTGGCTCAGGTACCAAAATGTCTTGGGCCAGCCCTGTCGATCATACTCATCACAACCATAACTTGCATAGAACTGTACAGTATTCTATGACGTTATTGAGCTGATGCCTGAGAATAATTGAACAATATTTTCCTCCAGTGGGGCCTGTATAGAAGGTGTCCCCAAAGACAAAGGCTCATCTATGCTATACATTTAAAGCACTATCACACCACTTTAAATACTCATGGCTTCCCCCAATGAATCATGGGAACTGAAGCTTGTTAAGGGGGCTGAGGGCTGCTATTCCCCTCCCAGAGCTGCAATTCTCAGAGTGGGTTAAAAACACAGGAGCCAGCGCCTAGAGGCTGAGGTCCCTTCGGTCTCCCCTATAAAATATTTGAGCACCCCCCCACAAGTTGATGGGCACTGCCATTCAGATGGTGTGTGATGGATTATACAGGGTGGGACACCCCTGGTTAACAACCAGTCACTCTTCCCAGGGAACTGTAGCTTTCTTTGGGGAATAAGGATCTCCCAATCTCAGCTGGAATATTTGGGGAAATCCATGACTGTTTAAAATGATATGATACCGCTTTGAACATAGGATGCCAAGGGGGACAAAGATGTGATGTCTTCAAATGGTTTTAGGTGGGGATTTATTGTGGGATTGGTGTTGCTTATGCATATATATATATATATATATATATATATATATATATATATAATCTACATGATATCACCAGCTTTAAAATGACAGCCTCTATTTTCCCTCCTCAGTTTTTCAGGATTTACCCTTCCTGGTGCATACATGTGGGCGTGGGATACTGTTAAGCTGAAAAACAACAGCAGCGCTGTTGCTAACAACCTGTTTGCAGATTAAGCACCCATAAATGCTTCCCTTCTGCATCAGGACATGATAAACGGCTCCTGTATGGAAACAAAGGTCTACCCAAAGATTCCCTTAGAAAAATGTTGGAGAGTTTTAAGTTTTTTTCCAGATGACCTGTTTTTTGAGTGTTCGTCCTGTTTGCACAAAGCTCATGGGGAGGTTAGACAACACCGGCTATTTATTGAACACCCATTCCAATTTGTTTGTGAGGAGGTTAGATAATGTTGCATCAAATAAATCTTATCCTACCTTTTCCAGTGCACTGCCCCATCCTTTTGCTTTTTGCAAAAGCTCTGTTTTTTTAAGTCGGAGGGAAGAGCATTTTTTGTTGCAGAATCCTGTCCCAAAATAGCGACAATCTGGAAGTGCCCTTAGTAACTAATGGCTAACTATTAGATGCTTAGAGGGGGGAAGATAATGTAAAAGAAAAACAAACATACAAACAAAAACCCAGCCATTTGCCTTTCAACACAGAAACTTTGAAAGGGTTTTTGTAAGGTGGAGGCAGTGGAGGGCAGTAGGAAGAATTACACCTGTAAAGTCCATAGCTGAGCAATGCCTTTATTAGGACCAGCCAAAAATGGTCACAGAAATGTGGCCAGCTTTCCAGTTCTACAGAACTCTTCACCGGACAAGATGTTATACAAGTTAGGGGGTGTATAATAACTAGACTGGATGTTATAGCCCTGGGGTTGTAAGCAATGCTGTTGCTACTCAAGAGTAGATCCACTGAAATGAATGAACATCGCCCATTAATATCAGTGGGTTCTACTCTGAGTACAATGTAGTTGGGTACAGCCTATGAACTCTATAATAACTGTGCTTACAGAGTCAGATGGCGAATGCTGCCTATACTGAATGTTTTGCAATCTTTCAGGATAGCGTGTTGTTCTCTTTTGATGCTGGTTTTGGGGGAGAAAAAAGGACAAACTCAGGAAATCCCTCTTCTTTCTTTTCTATTCTTTTCTTTCTCTCCCAGGATTAATTCCATCCCCCTCATTCTTCCTCCACCCCCTCCACCCATACTTGCGGTCTTGTGCCAGGACTTTGGGTAAAACACCAAGTACACAGCGAGCTCTCTCTTTTAAACAAATAAATAAATAAATAAATTTGCTCAGACTTTGCATGTGTTAAGTCAGCTGTGGAAGCAGGCAACAAACAACAAAATAAGGATTTTTTGGATGTCTATGTATGTGTGTGAGGTGTGTGTGTGGAGTAACTCCAATATCCTCACTCCCCAATTCCTTCCTCTCCAAAATCAAAGATGGAATCTCTTTATGAATGAAGAGTAAACAGAGCACCCGAGCTCAAGATTCTTCACTTTGCCTCAAATTTTGGCCGGGCTGTTTCTATAGATACCGAAAGGAAGCTTTTGGTCAGCTACTCCGCTATTAAAGTGTAGTGCATTGAGAACTTTCTTCATGCTGTGATACCCTTTCAAGGAACAGAATAGGGTCTGAACTAATCCATGAAAGTTGTCATGCTCTAAGCTAGTAGCCAACCCTTTCCCTTTCAGTCTGGCCTAAAACTATACTGTACTTCACACTTGATTGGGCCTTCAGATAGTGGAACTCAATATCCCGGCAGGAAATGAGTCTGTCTCTCTGAACAGCAGTGTTGAACGTGGAAAGACCTTGTTACTCTTCTTCAACATAATTACTGCCTCTTAAGAAACCAGCCTCAAGTTTATGGGAGATTCTCTTTTTTTAAACAACAACACCCCACCTTTTTTTAGGGCTTTGTTTTGTTTTTGCTTAACTCTGTAAACTTGACTTTTTAATTTTTTAATTTTTTTTAAAAAAGGAATAGTTCTTTTAAGGCTCACTTGGCAAATATGTCAGAGTTCATGGGAAGCTCCGGATCTAACCACTAGGAATTTCTTACACCTTTTCAAAAGTCTTTTTTTCCTCCTCCCGCTTTGTATATGTAGAACCCAAACACCTGGCAACAAGGAATCAGTTTATCTTCCTGAATGCACTGTAGCCAAGGTAAAGACTGGCAATTTTGTGTCCTTTATGTGGTTTGCTGTAAACTCTATCAAGGAAAAAAGGAATGTTGGTCTTAAAGCTATATTGAGGCTTTCTCCTCCTCCTCCTCCCCCTAATCAGAGAAGGCAGAATTGCCTTTGAACTTCAAATGGAGAATTTTGTTTTAATGTATGGTCGATAAGTCGCTTCTAATAGGACTGGAGAACAATGGACGGATGAGTCAATAATAGTCTAAATTAAGACTTCACAAGTTAAACACTACTGTATATTATTAATTTTTTAAATAGAAAATGTCTTGAACAGTTTAGGCCAAAAGGGGGCACCAGAATATTGAAGGAAAAAAGAGCAAAAGTTGTGTTGCTTTGAGCCATTAAATTAAAGTTTAATATTTGACTTGACTTCTCATTTTCTCTAGCTATTGTTTGGGTGTGTGGGTGTGTGAAATCACAGTAAAAGTTGAGACAAGTCTCTAAAGGTTTGTTGTTTTTTATATGGGGAACAACTCTTTTATTCAAAGCAGCTGTATGCTTAAGTAAGTGTTTTATTAAGTTATCTTATTAAGTTGTTACAAGTTTATAAACAGCAAAGTCTGAGTGTGTTTTGCTTCAGAGGGGGAAATGAACATGAGAATGGGCTGTTGTTTTAAAGGCACTTTAAAATAAAGTTTCATTAGCTTGCAATTAATTGCTTAGAGTTGGGACCCATTTTCTCTCTGTCTTAATATGTTCTTGTTCTTTCTGTTTCAAATATGTGTTAACTGCTTCTTCAGTGTAGTGGCAGATGTCATTATCAATGTGATGATGTCTCAAACGGGAATGATTTACTGTGGAACATTTGAAAGGAAATCATACTGACTATGAGGGAAATCTCTTTCTTTCTCTTTTTTACTTTTAAAATTGTGCTAATTAGAACTGAACAGTTGTGACAATCCAAAGTTGAAAGTGTGTTATTCCTAGTTAACAGTCGAACACAGCAACCATTTTGTACCCTGCCTCCATTATGAGTAGCTGCACTTAAGGTTTTTTGTTATAACATTGTCTTTGTGTGAATTAATAGGAAATCTCCAAGGTTTGGTACTGGGATCTGTCTTCCTTCATAGAGGCAATACTTTGTTCTTGCTTGTTCTATTTAGTTGAAATAGGAATCTTTTAAAATGTGCCCCTGTATTTTCACTTTTCATTATGCCAGATGAAGCTAAAATGATAACAATTTCATTACTCTCAGTATCTTTTACATAGGTATGCATATGTGATTGTATGTTGGGGGGGGGGGGACAAGAACCCTGCATTTTAAGTTCTGAAATGTGTTTGATGACCTGAGATACATAAAGCGGTTCTCATTTAAATGTTACCATTTAATATTGCATCCTAAGCCAATGCTTATTTCTTGTATTTCCTGCCCCCCCCACCATTACATCCTTATCTATTTTAATATATGAAGAAAGGCTAAACAGCTTTACATTAACAATTGAAATTAATATAGCTAATTTCTTTGTTTAAATTGGAGAAACTGGTTTCTGAAACCTAAAATTCTGATTATTCCAAATGCATATAATTCATCAGCAGTGTAGTGTTTAAGATGTGGTTATTATCGGTGAGGGATGATTACATAGAATGCATTTTGATTTGTTATCAAAATATAAAGCCAATAAATGAGTTTTATTTAGGGGTTTTTTAAAAAATGAACATGCTGCTACATTTGTAAAATGATTAGCTTTGTTCTTTCGCTGAGTCAACTATATCAAGTTTATGAAATGGATTTAGTACACTTATAATGAGCACAGGGATATTTCCTGATTTCTTTCAGACCACAGTGCAGCTGGTAAAAAGACAGATTATTCTGTGTTTTCTTTCATAAACAGATTGCCTCTTAGGTCCTAAATTGTCAATTTGAGGTTTATTCAAATTACTTTTAGGTTTGTAATTGTATTGACTGTTGATCAGCTGAACCAACATGAATTTCCTCTGTAGTAACAATTATAAATTGTTGTTCTAAATATTAGCTAAAATATCTGCCAGTCCCAGGAAAACACGACTTATACTTTCATGTTAAGTACTTCCGGGTCCTTTTGATACAAAAGGATTGACAACAAAGGCCATAGAAATCAATTGCATGAAAATTCAGATTAAATAACGTGCTGGAAAGGCCATCAAACATTTGCTGCCCAAATGCAAAACTCCCCAGTCACAGAATATACAAAGGCATTTCATATCAAAAACATTTGGGATGAAATTTGGCCTAGCTTCCCTAAAAAAGGTGAAAAAAGGAAATACTTTTCTGTGAACATTTCTTCCCCTCAGTGCGTGTGTGCGGGGTTTGGGAGTCAGGTGGAAATATATTGAATTGTCTTTATTTCATAAGAGAAAGGCCAAGGATTTTTTTTTAAAATTCTTTTCTTTTTGGGATAGTCTATAGGTTTGTGCTGATTCTGCTTCCTACATTTTGCATCCTGAACTGTATGCCTCTTGAAAAACTGCTTGAAATTAATGGATGTTGTGTTGGGTGCAACCTGCAATTTAAATCCAACCCAATTTGTCTAAACTATGAAAGCTCCCTTTTCCTCCATCAGTTACATATACTGCTGGTTAATAAAAATCAGAACCTACTGTATATTCACGATGCATTTTAAGGATGAGTTTCCACCTTCCTGCCTCTGTGTTACATAGTTATTTGTTCATTTTGGGCAGTATTCACTGCTCAGTACAAACACCTCTGAAATTTGTAGCAGCTAGATCACAACAGTTATTGGGCAAAATTCCACACTCTGACCCATGCCATTATCATATAGGATAGCAATTCTGCTTTGGGGTATGATATGCCAGTAGTTCCTCTTCTCACGAGCCACAATAAAATATACAAAAAGTGTTCTTGCACAGCTCTTATGGGGCTTGCATTGACTGGTTAACCTTTCTGGGCTAGTTCCTTGAATAAGAACTGGTATACTGTCCAGGTTTGAGAGTTCGGGACAGATACATGGAGCCAGCTTGATTTTGCTTAGCCCCAAAGGATAGCAAAGTAATAGAAACAAAATAAAATAACTCAAGAAGAACTCTAAATAAGATTTTAATTTCAAGTCAAGATCCTTTTGCACTTGGGCTTAACAAGAGACTATAAAACCTCTGCATTGTGTAAGGCTCCTTGATCGTTTTTCGTGCTGGTTGTGACACCTGATGTTGCTGCTTGGCTGCTATGTTCAGCCACAGTGAGAAGAGACCCCTTATGCACTGCTTAGCCTCAGGTGTAGCAAAGCAAGGATTCACATTTCCCAGATTCTCTGTGGTGGGGAAAAACAGGGACATGTTTTGCTTTCCTGAGACTATTTTGAAAATATTAGGTACAGCTGGTGCATTTTCTTTCTCCCCCCCCCTCTCTTTCTAAACATACTTCACAAATGGATTTTGAGACTACCCAGGGGGAAGTTCTCCTTCTGCAGCCCCACTGATAGGGAAAGATGCAAGAAGACTGCCCCCATTTGCTTCGCTTGGGGGAGAACTTCCTACAGGATTGACCTCTGTGGGAAGCACGACGCTGAGTGAAATGGACCTTTCGTGGTGAGATCCAGCAGTGCTCTTTTCTCATCCGCACCACTTTTGCACTTTTACGTTTTCCGTAATTTAGGGCAAAGTCCCCACTTGCTGGCACCTTACCCTTAAACATTCTGCTTCAAAGTCGGACTCCCTCAGTGGTTGAGATCACAAAACACTGGGAAATCCTCCTCTGACCAATGTGTTTATGATCAGGGTTTAAAGAATTCTCTCACTCTCTTTATATAAAAACCCCCCACAATTCTGGCTGTAAATATATCTGGTTACACATTGTGTCCTTCTCAAATGCGAGTGCAGGCAGCAGAGGAGAAACCTGGAAGTGATCCCGCTGCTGTTTCTGAAATGCAATATGGCTCTGAGTTAAAGGCCAGAAATTTGGAACGGGCTGCTATGCTTGCAGTTGATGCCTTGCCCAGCTAAAAAGCACCACATTGGTCTCCGCCGTGAGCGCCTTGCTGTTAAAAAGTCTGATTAGATGCATGATCACTTAACTAAATCTCTCTTTTTCTTTTTCTAAAGCTTATGTGCATATATTGTTTGAGGAGACTTAAAATTGGGGGCTAAGATGTACAGAAACGCAGATATGTGTAACAGTAAATCATACTCAGAGCACCCTTGATTCTTCTAGTAGGGGTAAGCCTTTTTTAAAAAAAGTATTTCTATTTGTTTGGGGTTCTGTCCCTTACATTTGTGGGGGGTAGTAGGACAGGTGAGAGCATGCTTTAAGCCACTTGTTTGGAAAAGCTTTCTCCTTCTGTTCTGTGGTGTTTTCTTTTTTTAATGATTGATTCATGGCATTTTATTGTACCTTACTGTATATTTTGTTTTAATATGCAGATCAGCACTTTGGCAGGCCTTGGGTTTGTAAATAAACTGTAGTAATAAAATGCAGATATTCCATCATCTACCGGCAATGCTGCTAGAAGTGAAAGTCTTCATTTTAAAAGAGAAAAACCTAAACAGCTATTGTGGGGGAATATGTATAAACTATTTTAGGGGGAGAGGTTTAATGCAGTTTGACATAAATGGAGGATCAAATACTTCCTGTATCTTCAGGATGCTGAACACTTCCTAATTTAATATGGATATTAGTGCTCCCAGGGAGTTGCTAAAAATGATTATGGCCTCTAATGAATAACCATTGGGGGCCTCTGCAGAGATGTTTAAAAATATTTGCACAATGATAATAGTAAATAAATAATGTCATTTTATTCTCCCTTAAAGGGGATAACAATCTGCGGAAACACTGTTAACTTTGCATGTCGTTTTCATTTGTTTGGTGTTTAATGTGCATATATGGCAGGGCGTGAGGAAAAGGAAAGAAAACTCATTCATCCATCATGTGCAATTTGAAATAATGCACAGAATGGTTTGGCCCCACATTAATGAAGTTAGAAGTTAGCTTCAACACATCCGTCATCTAGGGCAGGATTGGACCTGTGATATCTTTGCAATGATACTGTGAAATACATTATATAGATCCTGACACAAATTGCTGGTTTTCTAAGTAACAATTTGTTGGGGGGGAAAGATAAAAATGAACCAATGCATTTGTTTTTTAACACCCAAAAAATGACAGAACATGGAGTTTGCAGTTTTGAATCAGAACAGAAGCTTTTTTTGTTTTTGTTTTTAAGGGTTTTCAGTTGCAGCCTCTAATTAAGTCCAGCGAGTCGCATTTCCTGATCCTTCTTGTGACCTAATTCTTTACAGGTGATTCTGTGACCCTGCTAGCCATAGCAAAAGATGTTTACCTTACCCTATGAATTTTTATCAAGCCGCAAACAGCAGAGGGAAATTGCAGCAGAGTTAGGGTGGGAAAAATACACCACCTGGTAATACAGGAGAAAGAATATTTTCTGGTTTCTCAGATAGTCAAAACAGATCTTTATATTTACATTCCACAAAGGTTATTATTTTCTTTAATGAACATTCTGGAGGCTGCTTAGAAACCACTTTCAGTTGTCTTTTACACTAGTTGTCATTTTATGGTCTTGATTTAGCTATCAAACTGCAGAGTGATTCATTTTCCCTACTCTAAAAAGAACACTGAAAGGAGATAATTTACAATGGAGACAAATGGGAATCCTTCCCCCACCCAAAAAAAGGACAGTAAATGGGCTGCTCTAGGCTTGCATTCACTTGCATTAAAATAAGACAGGCGATATGGTGTTTCCTGCAACTTTTTCCTTTATAGCATTAAAATTTGTCTATTTATTTTGTAAAATTGCTTGATTGCAACCTCAGAGTGATTCACAAAATCTAGACGAAAGGGCAGCATGTAAACTAGACCTAATTTGCAGTATCCTCATATTCTGGTTTGTCTTCAGATCGAACAAATCTCTCACCTTTTACTGACTCACAGCACCCATCAGTCAAATCATAAGAATTCCTTTACTTTGCAGAAGAAGAACCAACACTCCAATATCCCCAAATATTGTTGCACTTGCCACATTTTGACACAAAAATTGCCCTTCTTTTTCAACTTGAAGAATTGATTTGATACATGAGCTTGATGTATCTTCATGCCAGGATCTACAATTTAAATCAGATTCCTCTTTCTTTCTTTCTTTCTTTCTTTCTTTCTTTCTTTCTTTCTTTCTTTCTTTCTTTCTTTCTTTCTTTCTTGTCTTCAAAGCTCAGTATGATGAAACACTCACCTTACATTTAAAAACACCCTTCTTAAAAGGTGGCACCTCTGCCAATAAATTAAAACCACATTTCCACCCACCCTTCCCCTGCCAGCTCCCCCCCCCCCAAGAATCAAAACCTATACATCACCAGAGAGCAACCTCACACAAAAGTGTCAAAAATAAGATTTAGAACTATTTTATGGTGTGCAAACTCAGTTCATCCATTGACAAATGCAGAACCACCAACATTTTGCAGATAAAACACTTGGACAACCTTCTGGCCCCTCCATCCTTATCCCCAAGGAGCAGTGTCCAAGCCTCTCTGATTGTTACAACACGGCCACACCCTGCAACACATCATAGCTGAAAATAGAGGCACTGTAGTATGGTTGTGTGTGTGGGCGGGGATACCTCTATAGCCCCACCAAGGATAATTGACTGGGTTGCTCCCTGCCTTAGGGACGCAGGAAGCTGACTTATACTAAGCAAGACCATTGTTCCATCTAGCTCAGTAATGTCTACACCGACTGGCAGTGGCCTTCTAGGGTTTCAGGCAGGCAGCCATATCTGGAGATACCAGGGACTGGGGACATTCTGCACGCAAAACAGATGCTCTGCCACTGAGCTACAGCGCGTCTCCTTCTTTATCTTTTATACTGCACTGATTTTCCCCTCCAACAACCTGCCCTGCCCTGGTTTCTGAGGCAACGGCTTGTTCATGAATGGACGGTAGCACAGCTGTTTCTTTTTTAAATGCGATTTTGGAAATGCAATGGGGCATATTGTGCTTCTTATGTGCCTTTATTTCTTTTTTTACATGCACATTCTATCTTACTTCCCTAATGGGCACTAAGGGAGTGGACATGCAGGTCCTGAGATGGCCTGCAATTCAGGGATGGACCAGAAGCACACCTGCTTAGCTTCCATAATCATGGAATCTGGGCACACTCTGGGCACTTTACAGAGAAATTACTGCAGTTCTTACACATTCAGCAACTTACTGTATTTTTTGCTCTATAAGACTCACTTTTTCCCTCCTAAAAAGTAAGGGGAAATGTGTGTGCGTCTTATGGAGTGAATGCAGGCTGCACAGCTATCCCAGAAGCCAGAACAGCAAGAGGGACCACTGCTTTCGCTGCACAGCAATCCCTCTTGTTGTTCTGGCTTCTGAGATTCAGATTTTTTTTTCTTGTTTTCCTCCTCCAAAAACTAGGTGCGTCTTATGGTCTGGTGCATCTTATAGAGCGAAAAATACAGTAACCTGTACTTCTTTATCGGAGACAATTCCTATTTTCTGGGATCCATCCCTTGCTAAAAATCCCTCTTTCTTGCTTGTTTCTTGGAAAGAAATTGGAGTGTACATTTTGGAACATTTTCATGGTTTGTATGCACTTAAGAATGTAAGAAGAGCACTGCAGGATCAGGCCAATGACCCCTCTGGTTCAGCATCCTGTTCTCACAGGGGCCAACTGGATGCTTCTGAGAAACCCTGAGCACAAGATCACTCCTGACGTTTCCTGCAACTGGTATTTAGAAAACATACTTGTGTTTGAATGTAAAGGGTTTGCCAAGCTATAGTGTCATGGGAAGGCACATGCTGTGCAGTGCAGAAGGCTGGACCTTCAGTCCCCAATATCTCCAGACAAAACTGGGAGATACTCCTGTCTGAAATCTTGGAGTGTGCCAATGGTTGGACTTAAGGCAGTAATGCTCATACTTTCCTTTCACCATCATCCTGGAACTCTTACTTAGGAAGGACTTACAAAAACCATTTGGTGTGCACCCTCCTTAAAAAGTGTCCCATATGGCAGTTTCAGCTACAGTCAGGGACTGCTCGTCCATGGTGAGGCAGTGGCCTCAGGGTGGCAGCCTCCAGACAGCTAGAAGGGAGGGTACTGTGGAGGAGGAGGTACTGGCATGTGTGCGGAGGCTCAGTGCATTGTGCCTGGCAGTGAGCAGCAGGCAGGGAGTGGCACCACCCCTCCCGGCTGTTGGAGGGACTGCATTTTGCCTGGCAGTGGCAAGGGGGTGGCACTTCCAGTTTTGCTTGGAGTTGCCATTTATCTTGGGTTGGCCCTGGCTAGAGAAGAGAGCAAATCACATCTCTGGATATTGGCGAGGAGAGTATTGTGACTCCCCTGTCCCCATTTCCTAAGATGTCTGAGTTGTGGTGAGAATGTGGTAATACCCTGTCAACAAGCAGAACCTGAGCCCAACTGCAATGTTCTCCCAACCTGTGTTCCCCTGGGCTGGTATTCACAGCCTCCAATGGTGAAGGTAGAACGCAGTCATCGTGACTAGAAGCTACTGGTAGCCTTATCTTCCTCCAGGAATTTGTTTAGTCCTCTTTCAAAGCCAGCCAAGTTGGAGGCCATCACAACGCCTTGCGAGAGTTAATTTTATAGTTTAAGATTTGAAACAGCCCTCAGAGTAGCTGAATCAGCCCCATCTAAAGATACATGTAGTTTTCTTCATGAGTGAGCTGCTAACTGCCTGCTTTCAACAAAAGGAAGTGAGTTGATTTACAGTTTCAGCCAGCCGCTCTTTAAATTTGATGTATCGAGTCTTAACCAGCCAAGATCAGAATTGATCTAAATAAGAGCCATGAGTGTTTAAAGTGGTATGATATGGCTTTAAATGAATAGTGCAGGTTGGGGCCCCTGGTGCAAACAATTCAAGATGAATGTGCAATAAGCAAGTTTTTTCAGAAGTGACCATAGGCTGGATTTAGCTGTGAGAGTCTACCATGACCCCACATGGAACTCCTGTCCAAGACTTCAAAAACTCTGTTGAATGTGCAGAACTAATCACACGGTTCTTTGGATGCTGGTTTTGGAAATGTAACATTCTGGGAGTCTTGAAATGTTTACTGTTTGGTGATATCAAGAGACTTGTGAAATGTCTGGCAATGTTTTTTAATCCTGCTTTTATGATCTAAGAAATGCCCTCCCTCCACCCCCCCCCCCCACAAACTCCACCTTGATGTAATATTCTTTTCTACAAAACCAGATCAATATGGGGGCTTCAAATAGCAAGCACAAAATTGTTTGCAAAATATAGGATCTCCTGTTGTTGTTGTTTTCATTACTCAGTAGGAGAGAATGACAGACTTTCCGCTTTGGAGCGGCCATTTTGTGTTACCGTGGCAACCCATATTTCCTGCGGGGTTGCGACCTCTAATGGATTGCATTGCTACGCTAGGTAAAATAAAGGTCCTTTGAAGATTAGTAAATAAGCTTGGACCATTAAAAATAAAAAGGCAGACTTTAGAGATTACGGCAATAATATTCTGAAAAGTGACAAGAGGGCGATTATTCAATGCTTGCCTTACCAGTAAAGAAAAAGTTTGCACTTCTGTTTAATAGTGATATTTGCATTCTTGTTTTTCTCTCTTTGGTGAATCAATGCACTTGAAATGAAGTATAGATAAAGTAACAGTATATTAAAAATAATAATGGGTTAAGGCAACTAAGATTGCTGCGGTTGTTGCTATCCTTGAATTCAAATATTCTGCCAAGCTTTCCAGTCAGTAACTCTGCACAATTTTTTGAAGCTTGCAATTGATTCTGCCTAAATTTTGCTTCTAGCATTGCTTGTATGAAGGGGACAGTATATTTTTGTTCACCCCCTTACAGGGGACCTCTGAGGAGGAACGAGTGAATATGTCCATTTCAGTTTCTCTCTGTTTCTCACTTTTCCATTTTTAAGTTCGGTTCTCCAAGTTTCCAGATCACTTTGCAAATGTTAAGCACTTATGAAAATTAACCAACATCTTACTGCACAGTTCTCCCAATGTAGACATTACTGCATAGAGCTTTGCCTGCTATAATGTGATCCCTAGCTTTCATTCACAGTATATTAAGGTCTTCTACAGCATGGGTTCCATCCTTATTAAGGGACACCATCTCTGTGGGGCTGTGGGGGACAAACCCCACCAATTTTCTATAAGGGGGTCAGGCCCCCTCAATATTCTGCAGCCCACATGGTGGGAGCAGGGCCAAAGGGGCCCTTTGTGTCCCACGAAAGGCCCTATGGAGCCTGTTGCTGCTGCAGGATGACCTGACAGAGCCCCTCACAGCTGCGGCAGGCCCCTTTGGGCCTTTTGGAGGGCGCAGTGGGCCCTGTCAGGCCTCCTCTTGCTGTGTGACATCATGCACACGTGCCAGGCACCCACAAGTTGGGAGGAACCCTGTGCGCCTGGATCTTTGATGCCCTTTTGCTCAGTAGCAGCACATGTGTGTGTGTGGGGGGGGGGTAGTGCCCTCTTGTTGTAGTGTAGACCATGTTGAGCTAGACCGACCAGAGGTCTGATTTCAGTTTAAGGCAGCTGCTATAGCCCTTCCTATGGTTGTACAGGGGAGATTTCGGGAGGTGTAGCTTGCCATAAGGAAAGGGCAAAACTGTCAGTTTCAGTTTCTCTCAGATCTCCACATTTCTGAAGCAATCTGCAAATGTTTTCGAAATAAAATAAAATCTTTGTGAAATGTTTTAGTACAAATTTATTCTAATAAACACATTCAGGTGCTGTTTCGAGTAACATGCACATCTGTGCAAGCAATTTTCTCTATTATACTGCTTTTAATACCATTAAACTCACCAATATAGGCATTCTAATCCACATTTTCCTGTAGCAAATTCGTTTCTGGACCTTTTGTTTTGTTGGAAAAGAGCACTGCAAAATTCAGAGAAGTACAAATCTTGATAGATATCTGTGTTTTGGTTCGCATTTCTATTTGGAAAGCTAGTTACTATTTTTTAAAAAATGCAAACCAATTTGAATTCCTCCACTGTCCTAAAACACACCCAGCACGAAAGGCCTGGCAACTTTGCACCCTTCATTATTTATTTATGACATATATATTTCCTACCTTTCCTCCAAGGAGTGCAAGGCGGCACAAATACTTCTCCTGATTTTATCCTCACAACACCCCTGTGAGGTAATAATAATAATAATAATAATAATAATAATAGGCTGTTGGGCTGAGGGTGAGTGATTGGCCTGAGGGCCCCCAGTGAGCTATATGGCCAAATGGGGATTTTAAACCAGGCCTCCCAGTTCCAGTCCTAGCACTCTAACCACTACATCATACTACCTTTCCTGGAAGCATCCGATTGGCCAGTGTGGGAAACAGGCTTAGATAGACCATCAACTTATTCCAGCAAGGAGTTTCTTATGTTTCTAATACTGTTATCCCTTCAACCCTTTCAAATTTTACTGATTTTTATTTTTCCAACACCAAACTGTATTGCGAAAGTAATATTGATTAAAATATAAATACAAATTAACCTCCTCCTCGATGAACAGTATTTCAGGATTCAGATTACATTCCTCCAAACAGGATTATGAATAATCTATTTAACGTAATATTTGATTAGGAGACTTCTGTTCCCTCTGCAGAGCTACAATTCCCAGATTATGTTAACAATCAATCCTTCTTTCTAGGGGACTCTGGGAACTGTAGCTCTGTGAGGGGAATAGGAAGTCTCCTAAGAATGTTCAGCACCTTAAATATACTACAGTTCCCAGGATTATCTGTGGGGAGCAATGGGTTTTGGTTTTTTTTTAAAAGAGGAATAGCACTGCTGTAAATGTACAGTGCAGACCCTACTCAGTGCAGAACAGGGGTAGCAAACTTCCCCCCACCCTCACTGCCAGTGGGCTAGATCTGTGTCAGCCCTACCCATCATGGGTCAACTTCGGCAGGTGGGTGGATGTCAATCACCCGACATCACAATGCCACTAGTGCCGACCCAAGAGGCTTCCTCCAAGATAGCAAAGGCATTGCATTGAAACCTCTACTAAAATGAATGCCCCAGTGAAATGAATCTTGGGTCGCTCCTGTTTATTTCAATGAATCTTGGCAGGATAACACACATGGGATCACGCTCCACATTGATCTTTAGTGTTAGCATTACTTCAGGCTTGTGGAATTGACTTTGTTTTCAGTAGAAATTCTGAGAGCCACCAACAGGAGCAACATAGTGACTCCAGGCAATGGGGGACAGACATACTTAGTGCTCAGCGTGTTTTTGGACGCATGCTCAGCCCAAGAATTTGTTTTCAGTATAAGAACTGAGCACAGAGACCTTTCAACAGATGATTCCATTCTTTTAGTTCTCCACAAGCTTTTGCCTGTGGTTTCCTCCAGCTGGTATTCAGAAGTATTATTGCCTCTGACCACGGAAGCAGAACATAGTCCTTGTGGCTAGTTGCCCTCAATAGCCTGCTCCTTCACCATGGATTTCTCTAATCCTCTCTTAAAGCCATCCAAGTTGGTGGCCATCGCTGCCTCCTTTGGGAGGAAGGTCCACTGTTAATCTATGCAGGACTTTGTTTTATTCTGACTCTCCCAACATTCACCTTCAAAAACTCTTCTGGATCTGTCGCCAATCACCAAGAATCTACCAGCAGGTCGAGATTTACCTTCTGTTAGTGGAGATTCAGCTTCCACTGCATTCAGGTTCATGGGGTGGTTCTCAGAGTTGCCTTTTAGTTCTAAGAGGATGGCAACAAATACAGATTTATCTGCCTATCATTGGCTTCGGTGCCACCAATTGTTGGTGTCCCTGCCTTTCCAAGGGGCACCAGCTGCCTCTGCCCCTGGATGCTTGCTTCTGAAGACCAATCTCTGAGGAAGAACAGCAAGAGGAGGCTACTGCATTCATGGCTTGCTTGTGTGGAATGTAAGATGCTAGACTAGATAGCCTTTGGCCTGGTTCAGCTGGGATATACTTATGTCCATCTTAGTTGCGGGAGAATGGTGCCATTTGGTTTTTCTACCTTGAGCACCAGAATCTCTTAGATCAGCCTAGCTTGAATGCCTGTTTTTTGACCAGTTTGCCAAGTGACATGCTTGATAAATTGACCAATTATTTGTGTGATGTTGACATCAATGAGAGTTTCTATTCCAACAAAAAATTCAGCTTTTTTGGGGAGGGGTGTTGTCAGGATTTCATCACAGAGGTGAAATTACGCCTCCTCCTTTCTGTGGACTTGATCCTGGTCATCCTTTTCCCCTTCCCCTGCCCTTCCCTCGGATGCTGTTTCCAAGTAAAAAATAAATAAAGCATGCAGGGCCAGATGAGATACACTGACTGTCATGTGAACCGCAAGCATGCCAATTGGAGTCTTTCCTCTGAGCCCATAAGATAGCTTGGCTGTGGGCTTCCAAATTAAACACTCAGATTGGACAGTCTGCCTTTGTGAGCCAGACTGTGGAGAGAGTCCTATGGTTCTAGATGTCAAAGCACATTTTTCTTCGTTGGAGTTCAAACAAACTTTGTTGTTGTTGTTGTTGTTTAAAAAAGAAATAGTCAAAGATGGGCTGCAAATATTCTAACAGAATGCTTTCTCTCTCTCCTCATTCCCCCATTTTTTTCTGATCTAAATGGTTGCCATCATATGCAGTTAAACTGCCTTTTTCTTCACTAATGTGCTTTGCAAATCCGCCTCATCACAAGCTGCTTACACACCAGACATTCAAACATCTTATTCCCCCCCTCCAAGAACCATGAGAAGCACATGATTTCCACCAAAGAATCTCGGGAACTGTAGTTTGTTAAGGATGCTGGGATTTGTACCTCTGTGATGGGTAAACGACAGTCTGTGTGTGCATGTGCGTGCTTAACATGTGCTCCAAAAGTATGGTGTGTATACAGCCACTTCCTTTTATTAGACAATGCAGCTCGTGATTTTCACTGATTGGATGGGTGCTGCTCTTCACTGATACTTTCTTATTGTACGCTCAGGAGATGTTTTCTAAACTTTTGATTCCTGGGGTACAGGCTCCCCACCCCTAGTTCAAAATGGGAGCCACACAGTGTGGCTCCCATTTTCACACTGGTGAAATGGAGGAAAGGTGGGCAGGGATCAAACTCTGCTGCTTGTTCCACAGGAGGGATGAGGATGTTGTGTATCTTCATGTGCTATTCATCAAACTTCTGTATGTCAAATGAATAAGCTTCGATAGAAACTCATTAAAAATAAGCTGAGCAGAGGAAAAGTGGGATACATCAGCCTGCATGGCTAAGGGTTAAACTGACACTTTTATTTTCCTTTACTGTGATCAATCAAAATATCACAAAATCATTAACAAGATTTTGAGTCCACTAGAACTGCTTCGTCAAGCTGGGTGTTAAGCAAAGTGATTTGGGAGGGATAGGAAAATAAAGAAATAAAGCTGACTGGGCACTGAAGCAATGATATCTGCATAAGCAAAGGAACAAAAATGAAAACATTTTAAATTTGGAAAATTTGGAAGAAACCAATCTTTTAGTGGGACAACACCTAGTGGCGGAGCTTCATGCTCAGGCACTGTGTGTGTGTGTGTGGAGAGCAGGCAGGGGCGGGGCTGGTGCGCGTCCCAGGGGTGTGGTGCACTGCCTGCAGGGGCGTGCTGCACGTCCTGGGGGCAGGTCAAGCTGCCTGCAGGGGTGCGGTGCCCAGTGTGGGCGGGGGGCAGCCATGATGGCACCCCACCGGGAGTGTGCTGCCAGGGGCGGTGCACTCCCCCCGCACTCCTCTTCCTCTGCCTGTGACAGCACCCACACTTTGGAGCTCCCTGTCGATTGACATTAGGTGAGTACCTTCACTGTACACTTTTCAGTGCCTTCTAAAAATATTTTTTTCTGGCAAGCCTATCCAACCATGTAGAATGTTGCATTTGTTTTAATCTGTGGTTGTTGTTGTTTTTAGCTTATTGTTGATTTTAATTATATTTGAATGTGTTTTTTTCAGATGTCATTGTGTTATTCTTTTTGCAAATCACTACGAAGGGTTTTATTTACACAACCAAATAGCTTAAAAAATTATGCAATAAAAGAACAACAACAACAACTTCAATTTATTATTAGCCCTTCTCCATAAGGTAACCAGGGTAGGTTGCTCCCATCTAAAATACTTTGTTAAAACCAGTTTAAAACAAGCTGCAGTCACAAGAGGAGGGTGGGTCCTCCTGTATACCTATCTCAGGTGTCAAAGACCAGATGTGTCTTTGGCATATGATATAACCTGCATAGGGATGGCGCCAGGTACACCTCTGTGGGAAAGGAATTCCACAACTTGGTGACTACCAGAAGAGACTCCTCTCTACTGGGATGTCGCTCTCTAGTCTCAAAAGGGGTTTATGTCTAAGGGGTTGTAATGATGAGCTCCTGCACTCCAGAACTCAGCACTACACCACTGATCAGCTCCCAGAACAACGTGTAGGCATCCTCTTCTAGCAACTTTGGGGTCACCCAATTAATGCTGCCCCCCTGCCCTCTGCTTAATTTGGGACAGTGGACTTCATCCAGCTAGCAGGCCAGACCCTGGACTCCTCTATCCTGGGGGCCACTTTGACAGGTGTGTGGGCCTGCCTATCTGTCAATTACCTGATGTTATCATGGCACCAGGCACCACAACCTTCACGTAAATGATCAGAAGCACACTCTGAGTGTCCTCCCCATCCTTCCATTGCAGGCGCTGCTATTCATAAGGGGAGCCTGCTGGATCAGGCCAATGGCCCATCTAGTCCAGCAACCTGCTCTCACAGTGGCCAACCAGCAGCTGTGGGGAAATCTGCAAACAGGATCTGAGCACAAGAGCATTCTCCTCTCCTGTGGTTTCCAGCAAATGGCATTCAGAAGCATTACTGCCTCCATCCATGGTTGCACTAGCCATTGCGACTAGTAGCCATTGATAGAAGATTTGACTAATCCTCTTTTAAAGCCATCCAAGTTTCTGGCCATCCCTGCCTCCTGTGGGAGTGAGTTCCATAGTTTAACTATGCTCTGTGCAAAAGGCTTTCTTTTGTCTCTGCTGAATCTCCCAACATATTCAGCTCTGTTGGATGTCCTTGAGTTCTGATGTTATGAGAGAGGGACCAAAACCTTTGTCTCCACTTTCTCTATGCCGTGCAAAATTCTATAATGTTACGCCTGATTCATCCATATGCCAGTCAATGTACACTGTGTAATCAAAGTGGACTTGGAGCTCTTCCAAAAAGAAAGAAAGAAAAGAAACATATTTATTTTGTGGCAATGAAAGTGACAAGAATATACACTGGAATGTGCAGATAACAGTCACTTGATGAGATGCATAATCACCACAGGAATCATCTGGTGTTTGTTTTTCAGCAGTTGTATTCTGCAACATGTCTTTGACTGCAATAATAGCACATTAGTGGTGGATTTAATACTGGACCATCCACACATAATTCTGCTTTATTAGCTGTTCTGTGATGCTTCCCCAATGTTACCACATGATTGCTGCCCGGAGAGACACACTTGTGCTGTGGTGCATAAAGAGTGGGAGAAAAAACAAACCCCTGGAACATTTGTGGTATACAAATTTGCAGGATTTCAGCAGGAAGCTACAGGACCCGCACCAATTGGAAACAAAGCAGTATGTTTGCCCTGTAACCTTTACAGGAACAAACAGTATAGAAAACAAGACTGCGTAAACACCCTGATTTCATTATGAGCACAAATAGTCATGAATGCACAGTGAAGATGAAATCTGGAGGGGCCCTGAGTCTTACAAATGAGATTTGCCATGAAATGCTGCTGAAAGTTGTTCAGCTATTTCATTCCATTCCTCCTCACCTGGGGAAGGGTGCACATGCGTCCCACTTCACCACCTAAGGCAAAACAGGAACATGCATTTGTGCCACTATGCTGCCACCAAAGCCTGCCTTACCTGCGTTGAGCGGTGGCACCCGCAAAGCAGCAACAGCTGTGGCAGTTTCCAGTGAGATCTCACCAAAATCTCATGAGATCTTGTGTGCTCCATGAAATCTTATGAAATCTTGCAAGGAGGTCGCACTGAAAACTGGTGCCCTGCAGGTACCACCTCTTCAGCTTCTGCTGCCCAAGGCATCCCGCCTCATGGGTGAGCCGGCCCTGTCCTCTCCCTGGTGTTCCTATTCTACCCTTCTATTGCATGATCATACTCAGTCCTCAATGAACTGTTCCCACCTCCCAATCCCCTTCAAGTGCTTCCTAAAAAATGTGGTACTTCTGAAATCTTCAGGGTTTCCCCAGTGCTTGTAGGTGGATGATGCCATTTTGGCTACCTAAGGGACAGCACACAGAGCCCAGCTATTGGAAGTAGGAGGATTGCTGTGATGAGCGAGCGAGCGAGCGAGCGAGTGAGTGAGTGAGTGAATGAATGAATGAATGGAAAAATCTAATGTGAGGTGCCACAGAGATTATGGATATTCTTTCAGCTGCCTGGGACTTCCTCCTTTTTCTCTTATGTTACTCCTGAAAAGGTTTCTTGACCTAGCACAGGGAACTTCATTTCCACCTCTGATCCACTCCCTTGTTGCAAAAGACCCTTGAAACCACTTTCAAAGTTCTCCCGACTCCATCAGCTTCTTTTTCTTGCTGAATCAAAAGAACTTACGGAGCAAGGAAAGCAAGCAGAAATGTGTGCTAAAAGAGATAGTCTCTCTCTCTCTCTGTCTCTGTCTCTCTCTGGAATGTCGGTAACACCTCATTGCTACAGTCCTTTTCTTACTACAGAAATAAAAATGGTGCAGAGTCACTTTTTTGCACTGGAAAGATTATGAGGACACTCCAGTCCTGAGGTGGTTGGAAGCACCCAGATGAGGCTGATAACCAGTGGAAGCTGGTCTGTTGAGGGTAAGGTCAATGAGGCACAGTCCCACCAACCTCCGTATGTCCTCAGCCAGTCTTCACTTGTCTGCCTTATTACTGCAGTGGGCGTCACTTGGAAACACAGCTCCAAAAGGGCATTTATTAAGGAAGCTGGTGAGAGTTTGGCCAGATAACTAGCTCTAAATTGCTCTTTTCTCAACAATGCATACCAAGGGGGGAAATCTTTCCATTCCTAATTACTGGAGAGGAGAGTTTGCATTGGCTAAATATGGTACCAAATTATTAATGTAAAAGTTAAAAGAGTGGGAGCCAGAATGCAACCTTGCTTCACTCCTTGTGAAATTTTAAAAGCATCAGGCATACCCGCCATATAAACCTATTTCTGTATTGTTGTATAGTTCTTGGATCAACAGCAGAAGTCTGCAGTTGATGTTAGCAATTTGAAATTCTTCCAAAGTCTCCTTTGATTAATAGAGTCAAATGCAGCAGAAAGATCAATAAAAGCTACAAAAGATTATTCTTAATGTTTTTGGTATATTTCCTTATATACGGTACTAAAGAACATTGATATTGTGTTCTCCCCTGAATGATGCTTGCTGTTGACGAATAAGGTTATTATTTTGCAACCAGCCTGATAATTTATGATACCATATGTATAGCTATGAAATGCCCAACAAGCTGATTGACAGGTGGTTTTGTGGCTCCTTCCTACCCCACTTCTTATACACCAGGAAAATGATGCTCATTTTCCATCCAGAGGGCATTTGACTCATGTTGTTTATGGCAGTAAATAAGCCAGGATAGGCACCCAGCTTTCTAAGCATACCTTATAGAGCTCAGGTAGAAGCGTATATTTTGATATCCATTTGATTTCATATATGTCTTAGAAGGAGTGTGAATTTGGGAGGTGAGAGTCTGGGGGTTTCCATAGTTCATAATTCACAACTATACCACTAATGGGCACTGCAGAAAATGTGTGTGTTCAAGGAGTACCCATGTGAGTTCACTAGTGAAACTCAGCTTGAGAAGGTCACTACTTTTTAACTCCCCCCCTCCAGTGCTGTTGAGAGGATACAGTGCATTGGAGAGAACAAATGTATATGCTTTGCCTTGGTAGAATGTAATGATTGAAATAATTTCCATTCTCATCAGCTGGAACAGCCTCCACTAACTTGTAGCCTTCCAGATGTTTGGACTGCACTGCAAAACATCTGGAGGGCACCAGGCTGGCAAAAGCTGATCTGAGATACTGAGCGGGATGCGGTGCGGTGATGCTCGATCTGTTACAGGTTTTAAAGGCAGAGTTAAAACCGAGGATCCGAAATACATTTTGCTTAGTTCCCCGCCCCCCCCCTCAACTTTGCTTAACTTTTCCATCCACGGTTTGACCCGGAGAGTGACTTAATTCGGAGTTTCCTCCCTCGTTCCTTTGTGGGTCTTCTTGTTGCTGGAGCTCAGAATCTCCTGTCTCTCTTTCGCAGTGGAAAGGAACAGACTTCGTTTGCGTGCAAGCAAGATGGTTGCTCCGGGTCTGCATGACTCACCTGACACTAAGCAACAGAAATCTCCGGGAAGCACGCGAGGGACTCGGCAGCCGCGCTTAGCAAAACAAAAGAGCTTTTTGTTCCTTTGCAGAACAAGGGGAAGAGTCGCGGCAGAGCAATTGTTTGGCACGCAGAAGGTACCGGGGTTCGATCCTTTGCATCTCCAGGTAGAAGCTGGGAGTCTCATAGCAAGCTGCCTTGTACCATTGGTCGATTTAGCATAGTCCTGTCTACAAACGGATGACTGGCAGCAGCTCTGCATGACAGAGCATCTACTTTGTACTTTGTATCAGTGACAGAGCATCTACTTTGCACGCAGAAGGTCCCTGGTTCAATTCCCGCATATCCTGGTAGGAGAGCAGCCGCTGCTGCCAGTTAGTGTCGACAGTTCTGATCCAAATGGGCCAGTAGTCTGACTCGGCATAAGGAGGCGCCCTGTGTTCCAAAATTGCAAGCATGTTTATAGGATTGCAGCCCCCCCAGTCAGATTAGTCTGCCTAAATGGCCACTGTCCGGAACACCCTTCCCATTGAAGTGGGGCTTGGAAAGCCGGCGTAAGTAAGGGAAGCGGCTATTGTTTCCTGCAGCACACCTCTAGCTGTCCCATGACACTGTGAAAACACACACACACGCGCGCGCGCGCATACACCCTATCTATCTGTGAATGAACTTAGATATATTTTCCCCATCTTTCACACCAACACAGGGCTTGAAAGGGTAAAAGTCCTCGGCGTTCTCTGCTCCGATAGCATCTGAGATGCGGGTGTAGACTGCTGCGGAATGTGGAGGGTCCATTGATAGCCATCACAGCTAGGAAGGAGCATAAGAGGAGTCCCTGCTGACTCCAAGTTCCATCCAGTTTAGCATCATGTTTCCTAGCCGGATAGATGACTAGCACCGGGAGGTAGACTTCTACTGAAGTTGGAAGTTCTATTTCCCAATCGCCAGGACTCGTAGTGACCTAGACAGAGAACACCTTTTCCCGGCGTGGAGGGGTCATGATGTTCTTTGCGGAGCATTGCCTTCTGAATTTCTGTCTGTAATGAAAATGTTAGAGGGCGCAGCAGCCGTGCCAGATGTGGATGTGGATGGGGGAGGGGCTAATCCCGACGCTCATTTATAACCGCCCCCCCCCCCAGTTTAGAAGTACATTGGTGGTATGGGAGTTTTTCTTTAGCCTGCTGCCTGTGTGTCTGTCGTACTTTTAAAATGTTTTTTAAAACTCTACGGGGCATGGGCGTAGCCGGGGGGGGGGGCGCGCGTAGGGGGTAGTTAACCTCCCCCACAAGATCCACAAATATTATTGAAAAGCATTGAAAGTACTCAATTATCTCAGGTTCTGCCCCCACCCCCAGCAGAAGCCTCCCCCTCAATGTCCCATTTACGGGGTGATTTCCTAAGAAAAGCTCAACAACTTTGGCTCCCCAACAGAAATCCTGGCTACGCCCATGCTACTGGGGCTGTAATATATATCCCGAGTGACTTTTAAAGTCCCCATTTAATTCGACGGGGCTTCTTTCCACCCCACCCCACCCCACCTAACTGAGTTCATAGACACTAGGGCCCCAATCCTAGGTTTAAGCAGAACCTCACGTGCTCACGGAAGCCAGCTACAAAACCGCAGCCTAGCTTCAAGAGAATAATTCGGAGGACAAAATGAGGACAGGGTTTTTTTGGGGGGGGGGCGCGGCGGCAGGTGTCATTGAAATGGCTAGAACAAACAAATTTTGAATAAGCCTCGGTTAAGTGGGAAAGATTGGTGCAAGCAATGTTTTTTTTTCTGATCCGGCAGCTCCAAGCGCTTCACCTTTGCTAGAAATCAACGAAGGCGGCCGATCGAAATCCCGAATGTCTCTAAATACATGTCCGTAAATCTAGTTTAAAGAAAGAAAGAAAGAAAGAAAGAAAGAAAGAAAGAAAGAAAGAAAGAAAGAAAGAAAGAAAGAAAGAGTCTCGCTTGTTCAGCCAGGTTCTGTTTCACTTTCTCAAAAGCGCAGAGCGCTGTCCGCATTGCTAAGGACGTTTCCTGGGGAAGAAGTTCCATGAAGTTCACAAGGACTCATCATGTGAGTGGACCTAGCCAATATTAATGAGCCAATCAATAAAAAACAAAAGCAACCGTCTCTCAAAAAAAACTTATTTGCCCGGTCATCGTCTGCAATATCCCAACCCTGGGGGTTTACCTGCTTCCGATTATCCAAATGTATCACATCCCACAAAAGAAAAGTTAGCATTTTCTTCCGGGTGCTTTGCATACAGAAACATGTTTAAAACGACACACAGCAAAATGATCATTATGGTAAGGGAGAAACCAGCTTGGCCCGCTTCACGATCCAGAGAAGCAACAGATGCGCCAAGCCTTGATTTCCTCTTCCCTCCGCGTCGCTTTTTCCTTTTATGTCGTGCCTATTGGATTGTGAGCCTACAGGCAGGGATTACTTTACTCTGCTTGCTTAACACTAAGGAAAAATGGGGCGCTTTGTACGTAATTAATAACAGTAATAATAGAGGTAGTGGTTATTATACAATGATGGCCAAGTTTAGAGTTTCGTCACTGTCCTAACATGCCGAGTCAGTGATTCTTCTTCTTCGGCTATTTCCAGTGAACCTCAGGACGCAAAGTACAGACTGTGGGTTGGTGAAATTATTCTATTTCAAGGCACATCCTATCTTTTTTAATCAACGCAATTTCCCTTCGGAGGAACTTGAACGGGGAATAATGAAATATTATCCTAAATTAACATTCCTAATGGCAGCTGAGGGGGCAGCCCTGAGCATGGCTTGCTACTTTGGGTAAAGTTCCTTGTGGCTGAATGCTCCCCTCTAGGTCGCCATTCAGTGGGATCCCTTTTGGATTTTGCAAATTTCTCTCTCCAGGTCCTGCTTCTGATCGATGGGGGAAGATCACGAAAGCGTCTAAACAAGATTCATTAAGGGAGAAAGTCTCGATATTTTTTTTTAAGTGTTTGTTTCTTAAAAAAATTAATCTCAGTTCCCTCTCCACAGAGAATAGCCGTCTTCACACATCCCAAGTAAAGAAAGAGGTTAAAATAAATTCGCCCCCCACTATGTTGAGGCGTACCGATGCTGCTTTGCGGTGCAATCTTCTGCACTTCCCAGAGGGGCATGCACGTCTATGCAGACGTAAGTAGCCTTGAATTAAATGAGTCCAATCCCAGGTAAGTGTGTGCGTAGTGTCGCACTATTACATTAACCACCAGTTATAGCAACTAGATTAGGTAGCATCATACACATGCGTAAACACAGCACATGCCATAAATAATAATATTAATAATAAAAAAATTGTCATGACTCAATAGGCTGCACTCCTTTGTACGTTTACCTATGAGTAAGACCCACGGAACACAGTATAATATTGTGAGGAGAGGGGAGGGATCGATTTTGGGAATGTTTAAAAAACAAACAAAACTTTGCTCGGCCTCTGTCCACACCGAGCACCCTTTAGATGAATTTTAATCCATTGTCCAGACTCAACCCTCAAAACATTTTCGTGGGAGGACCCTCCAACACCAACCGATTTCCACGGGAGTTGGTTTCCATCTTGTCCTAAATACGACGACTCCAAGCACACTTAACCGAGGAAGTAAGCCTCAGTTGGCTTAGTTCTGAGCAAACAAGACAGTGTTTTAAGGCTGCGAACCTTATGGAAGCGGTTACTCCAATTCTATCTTTTGGGACAGAGGTTGGCGCCTCCTGCCAACCAGGCTTACTCGGGAGTAAAGGCGGTTGTTAACCCAGGTTATTATTAAATAGCAGTCACGACTAATACTAATAGCATCAACAAGATGGGAGATTATTTTGGACTAATTAATAATTTTAGAAGAATCTAAAGAAAGCTAAATTTTCATTTATTATCGGAATCCAAGTCAGGAAACCGGCAATTGTAATTTTCTGATTTTTCTCTATCTCTTCCATATCTGGAAAGTGCAATTTCTCCAGCAAGCCGTTTTAAAAATGCATTTGGATCTGGCATTTATCCCGTGTGGAAACTCCAGTTTGAGCGCGCAAGAGATCTTTTGGTTCCCAGCTCCCAAGATCAGGGCAATGGTTCAAAGTGAGCGCATCTCACAGAGGTTTGATCGCAACTCTTCAGGCTAAACACTTTTACACGGGATATTCTACTTCCTACAAAACCACTCAAATGACCAGCCGGTCTTTCCACCTAGTTCCCCGCGTGTTGGGATAGGACTGTAAAAACAACACAGTTAAAATATACCCCGTATGGCGAATACAGTTGGGCTGTGGGTGAGCGGGTGTCAATTTTAAGGGGAGAGTTCGTTTTATTTTTACTATCCAAGGCACAATTTGATTACATATGAAAAGAGGTTCCGCAGAGTACATACTATATATTGAAAGCACGTAGCTTCTCCAAAGCATCTTGGGAACTGTAGTTTACCCCTCACGGAACTACATTTCCCAGCACCCTTAGCAAACTACAGTTCCCGTGATTCTTCAGGAGAAGTTATGTCTTCAAATGTATGAAGACGAAGGAGAAGCAACCTTTCAACTCTTCTGGTCGTTTGCATGGCGAGAAAAGAATATGTACATACGCAATTACGGGTCTTGGCAAATCTGGAAAGAGACCTGCAGGTGTCGATGGGATGCAACTGCGGGTGTGAACGTGCAAAATATGCTTTTGTACAATTATCCTATCCCGCCCCTTCCTTTATGGCCCCTAAAAACCTCACCCACTGCAACGAGTCAAAACTGCGGAGAGCTGAACCACACATCCGTATCCCTCCCTCCTGCAGCCTCTAGCTGCACGTGTGAACAAATCAGAGGACCTTACCATGGCAGTTACAACTCTAGCACAGTGGAGAGGGCCCATACATTTAGCTGGGAGTCAACAAATGTGAGAAGCTCATGGGACGCGTGGGTAAGGAATCTCTGGAAGTCTTCTTTAGTCTCCAGCCCTATGATCGGATCATGACGCTGCAACTTTCCACGGGGTCTAAGGGTAAGCCCGGCATCCGTGCACTAACGCGGGGCTTACAGCTGAGTAAGAATGTATAAGGACTACAGTGTAACGCTCTTAAAAGAGCTTGCTGGTGAACTAAATGGTTTTAGGATTTGGTAGCTAATGTCATTAACGTTTCTATTCTGGACCGTCCATTTAAAAAAATGATATTGTAGAATTGGTAGATGGGTGGGTTGGAATTCATCAAACAGGACATAAAAAGGATCAGGGGGTTAGACCATCAGTCAAGAAAGGCTGTAATTTTAGCTGTAGACGTTCAATAAATACATTTTAAATGCATACATAAATAGTTTAAGTCAGGGGTCTGCAACTTTTAAGACAAAAAGAGCCACTTGGACCCGTTTTCGAAGGAAAAAAAACCTGGGAGCCGCAAAACCATTGCAACATTTAAAACAAATTTATCTCCGGAGCCGCAATCTGACAGCGGGCGGGAAGGTGACGTCGGGACGGTGCGTGACTAACGCACGCACCGCCCCATGCGACGTCACAGCCAGTACAGCGCCCGCCACAGTGGGGAGTGTCGGGGCGCACAATGCGCCTCCTCCCCTCGCTAGTATCCGCCCCGGAGCCGCGGCAAAGGTGTAAAAGAGCCACATGCGGCTCCGGAGCCGCGGGTTGCAGACCCCTGGTTTAAGTCATAGTTCAGGGTTAGAGCATCTGCTTTGCATGCAGAAGGTCTTAGGGCCGATCTCTGCCATCTCCAGGTAAGACCTTGGGTGACTCTCTGCCTGAAACCACAAAGAGCTACTGCCAGTTAGAGCTGGCAGTACTGAGCTAGATGGACCAAAATGCCCTAACCCTAAGGCAGATTCCTATGTTCCAGTCAGGTGTGGAACACCTGAAGCTCAGTAAGAGAGCCTCTGCTTTGCATGCAAAAGGTTCTGGTTCAGCCCACAGCTTCTCTGGCAGCACTGGGAACCCTCTGGTCTAAAACTCTGAGAATGACTGCCAGTCAGTGAGGAACAGAGGCAGGTAGAAAACAGGTTAGGATCTGGCAGATCTTTGGGTGATTAGCAGTAGGTTGGACAGGATGCCCAATTTTCTTAATGCAGGGGTGGGGAACCTGTGGCCCTCTAGACCTTGTAGAATTTAGTTGAGATTACTACATTGCAGGGGGTTGGACTAGATGACCCTCAACGTCCCTTTCAACTCTCCAAACCTATGAGAATGCAGCCATCCTAGCTAGTAGCCACTGATTACCCTTCATGAGTTTATCTAATCTTCTTATAAAGTTATGCAAGCTGGTGGCCATCCCTGCAGCTTCATGGAGCAAATTCTATACTTTAACTAGGCACTGTGTGTTAAAAAATACAGCTTCCAATCCTGGAGGAGCCAGGTAGCCATTTGTAGCTTAATACATAGCTTTATACTCCATGACCTATTGCAGAATGCTGCAGTTACTCTTGGAAGATTTTAAAAAAACACAAGAGTGTAGCTTATTTTGAATGGCAGAGTGGGGGGGGGGGGTGTGAGTGCGTGTAGAAACCAGTGACATGCAAAAGTGAAATTTGCATTTGTTGCTCTGCCTACTTTTGCCTTTGGCCCCACCCACCACCGCCATGTGGCCCCGGGCAGGTTGCCCAGAAGGGAATGTGGCCCTCAGTATTAACATTTCCACCTCTCTCTTTAACTAAGTGGACCTTCAGTGTTCATATGCAAGTAAAGAAAGCACAAGTAGGAGGTGACAGAAGTTTACAAATGATAAAAGGTGTGGAGAGATCGAAGTTTTCCTCCCTCCTTTATAATACGTGGACATCTAATGAAACTGAATGTCAGAAGATTCCAGACTAATAAAATGAAGTCCTTCTTCACGCAGCGCATAGTTAAACTATGGAACTCACTCCTGCAGGAAGCAGTGGTGGCCACTAGCCTGGATGGCTCAATGGAGAGGAGAGGACTCCTGTGCTCTGATTCTGCTTGCAGACAGAGGCATACCTAGCAGAGGCATTTTTAGGGCAGCACAACCGGTTCCTCTGCACTAGGCAGTGTGTGGAGGGGGCACCTAGTAAACACTTGGTGAGCTTACTATGAGAAGGAGGCAAGAGGCCTCAGAGTCCTCCTGCCACCTCCTTGTTGGCAGGTTTCCCACAGTCATCTGGGTGGCTGTTGTTGGAACAGGGTATTGGACTAGATGGACCATTGGTCTGACGCACCAGGACCTTCTTATATCACTATCCCTCTCCCCAACACCTACTCCTTTCTCTGCTTCTCGTCATCCCTCCCCTCCCCTCAGATCCACCCACCCACCCATCCTCTCTGGTTCAGCAGACTGGAAACAAAGGGGGAAAGACAAGCAACCTGAGCTTTTAAAGGAAAGCGCAGCGCCAGCACAGGCAGGCCTCTGACGAATGGAAACTGACAAAACTTTCTGGAGGACATTTCTGAAATTGACGAGCGGTGGTAGTTATAGGAGGAGAGCTAGATTCTCTCAGCGCCTTCTCACAAATCTGCCAGGAGAGGCAGAAATTGCATACAAGGGGAAAACAAATCAGCCCCCTCCGGTCACGCCACCCCATTCCTGGTCCAAGGAGTGGGAAAGAAGTGGTTACATGGAACACATTTATCATTCCTTCTCCCTCTTCAATTGTCCCTTTCCCACTTTTGCCCTTGGAGGGCAGTTAAGGAAACAAATGATTTGTCCGGAATTGGCTGGCCCTCTACTTTGCATATTAATGCCAAGCTGCGATCAGCTGCTACAACGAGTCTCATTAATAGAACCCAATGCTGCCAATCTGAAGTGGCTGTGTTGCGTTTGGAGGATTAGCCCCCCTGCAGATTTGGGCTGCGAGGAGTAGGGAAACTCTGGCATGAGGCGGAAGGAAGGGGAGGGGGAGATTTCACATGATCGGGTGGAGCATTTCCTCTTACAATGTCTTCACTTTCCACACTTCCAGTTGGACTGATCTCTCATTGATTTGAACAGATTAACAAAAAGCAGAATTTATCTGCCCTTGTGGGTCTGATCTGGGTGCTTAAGAAATAGAAGGATGTGTCTTTGAGGCCAAAGCTATTCTCATTTTCTTCCTGTTTCTTGGTCTGCAAACTACAGGTGCTTATAGAACAAGGCTTTTTCTTTTGTTCCCTCTTTTTCTCCCTCTGCCGCCACCCCTCTCTGGTACTACGAGGGTCAGTTCAGGCATGCAGCTATGTCGTATAAGTCTATATTAGGGGGACAGGGGGCAGGCAGGTGTGGAGGACTCCCTGGTCCTGAATGGGGTAACTGTGCCCCTTAAGGACCAGGTGCACAGCCTGGGAGTCATTTTGGACCCACAGCTGTCCATGGAGGCGCAGGTCAGTTCTGTGTCTGGGGCAGCTTTCTACCAGCTCCTTCTGGTACACAGGCTGAGACCCTACCTGCCCACAGACTGTTTCACCAGAGTGGTGCATGCTCTAGTTATCTCCCGCTTGGACTACTGCAATGCGCTCTACATGGGGCTACCTTTGAGGGTGACTCGGAAACTGCAATTAATCCAGAATGCAGCAGCTAGACTGGTGACTGGGAACAGCTGCCGAGACCACATAATACTGGTCCTGAAAAACCTACATTGGCTCCCAGTATGTTTCTGAGCACAATTCAAATTGTTGGTGCTGACCTTTAAAGCCCTAAACGGCCTCAGTCCTGTATAGCTGAATGAGCGTCTCCACCCCCATTGTTCTGCCCAGACACTGAGGTCCAGTGCCGAGGGCCTTCTGGTGGTTCCCTCACTGTAAGAAGTGAGGTTACATAGAATCAGGCAGTGGGCCTTCTCAGTAGTGGCGCCTGCCCCATGGAACACCCTCCCATCAGATGTCAAGGAGATAAACAACTACCTGACACTTAGAAAACATCTGAAGGCAGCCCTGTTTAGGGAAGTTTTTAATGTTTGATGTTTTATCGTGTTTTTAATACCCAGAGTGGCTGGGGAGGCTCAGCGAGATGAGCGGGATATAAGTAATAAATTATTATTGTAATATTATTATTATACCATGATTCATTTGGACTATTAGGTAATGCTTAGCACTACATTTCCAAGCAAAGGCGAAGCCCTAGCCCCAAGCAACTAACAGTATTGTGAATTTACAAATTGCTACTGATGACAATAGCAGACACAGACCCAACACCAGTCTTCCCAGGGACACTTTGGAGCACAACTCTCACCAGCCCCACTGCCAGCACGGCATTGTGCTCCAAAGCATCTGGAGGGAACCAGGTTGAGGAAGGCTGCCTTAAGATGCCAAGCAACATGGAGTTTAAAAAACGAGCACTTCTTTGGTGATCACTCATAGCTGAGTAAGATTGTCTTCCATGAATATGGTCTTAACGGTGTTTCTATAAGTGACTGTGGAGGCCAATTCTGGATCCACATGTTCTTCCCCAATGGGGACATAGATTTCTGGGCAGGAGTGGATCATGGTGAGGATTTGCCAAGCTCTTAGATAATTTCTCCCTTTCGTTCTGAGTTTGTGCTACTTCTTGTGCTTGTCCATGAAGCTTTTGGTAAAGGCTGTTCAATTGGAGCGCTTGCAGGCCAGTGTTTCTCAGTTGTCTGTGTTTATACTACATTTTTAAAAAAAGATTTGCCTTGAGAGAGTCTTTAAACCTCTTTTGTTGACCACCAGCATTGCACTTTCCATTTTTAAGTTCAAAATCGAGTAGTTGCTTTGGGAGATGACATTTAGGCATCTGCACAACATGACCAGTCCAAAAAAGCTGATGTTGAAGAATCATTGCTTCCACACTGGTGATCTTTGCTTCTTCCTGTACACTGATATTCGTTCGCCTGTCTCCCCAAGTGATATGTAAAATTTTTCAGAGACACCATTGATGGAATCTTTTGAGAAGTTGGAGATGGCATTGATAAGTTTAAGAAATGATGACATTCAGGCCTTAGAAGACAGGATGGGAGAGAGAAAGAAATATCTGACAGTGAGCTTCATCAAGCTGCAGAATTATTTCCTTGGGGAAAGAAGATCGGAGTTCTCATCCTGCAGGGAACTGGTGCAGCGACCCAGATGATCAACATGAATTAATTTAGTAGGATTCTCTCCATCTTTTTCTTCAGACTTTAGTCTCATTGATCTCTCTCCCAGAGGTTAGATGTCCACCTGCCAGGGGTTCACTAGTTGTGATTCCTACATTGGAGTGGGTTGGACAAGTCCCTTCCAACTCTACAAGTCTATGATTTTATGAGTCATACTCTTCATCCGCCTAGCTCAGTATGGTCTACACTAACTGGCAGCATCTCTCCTGAGCTTCAGACAGGAGACATTCCCAGCCCTACCTGGAGATGCCACTGAGCTATTTTCCTTCTCAGTAAAAATAATGTAGGATTCCAGTCCTTATGGTTCTGGGGGGGAAAGTAGTAGTTTAAATAGGAAGCTACCTTATACCACTGGCCTGTCTAGCTCAGTACTGCATACACTGACTGGCAGTGGTTCTTTAGGACCAGGGGTCTCTCGCAACCCTACCTAGAGATTCCAGAGATTGAACCAGTGACCTTCTGAATGCATAGCAGATGTTCCACCATGGAGCTAAGAGCCCTTCACTCTTCCTGAAATGCATATATTATGTGAATGTGTGCATGTCAATATCTATATTAGTAAAAAAACCAAACAAACATACAAACATTTCTTATATCCAGGAAGATTGCTGGCAAAAATGTGTTTTATTAAGCGAAACTCACACAAAAAATCTGAAGAACATTCAAAAGGATTTTTTTTAAATCACAAGGTAGAGAACTGAATCTAAGGTTGGAAAAACGAGTAACCGAGGGAACAAAAATTGACGCATTTGCCCGTTTCTACCAAGAAGAAGAGCTATTTAGTTGTGTGAATGCTCCTATACTCATTTCCTTCTTGCTGCTCTATAGTATTTACAAACATCCCTGTATTTTAAAGTAATCCTTAAATTCTTTCAGATATGGAAGCGGGGAACCTCAGAAGCACTAAAGCAACATGGACATTGGAGCTTCTAATTGTATTAGGGATTTATGCGCTGAGTTAGTGAGATACCATATGGCATCCCGGAATACAATATGCTGTTTTGCTAATAGACTGTGTAAGCTTCTAACAGAGCACAAGCTCAAAATGCGTCTTTTATTAATGCTTTTCATTGTAGATTCTGCTCCGGCTTCCACCTCATATTCTCTTCATTGCTCTGCCTGCCTCTGCAGCTTATGAGCTAAATTGCACCCTTTTATGGGTATGTGCACACCAGCTTCCCCCTAGCTCCCTTCCCCTCCAAAGATATGAGAAAAGAGAGTGTTTGCAGTGAATTCTTGCTGGAGTTAGTGGGTGCTGCCACGCTGTCAAGTTTGATCAGGGAACTGAGTTTCTTCCTAGGAATGGCTTTGCATGATTGGTTGTTCCACACCAGGCATGGAAAACCTGTGGCCCTCCCGTTGTCCCTGACAATTGGTGATGCTGGCTGTCCATAGAACCATAGAACTGTAGAGTTGGTAGGTACCCAATGGTCATCTAGTTCAACCCCCTACAATGCAGGAATCTCAATGAAAGCATTCCTGGCAGATGGCCATCCAGCCTTTGCTTAAAAACCTCCCATGAAAGAGAATCCACCACCTTCCAAGAGGTGTTCAGCATCTGGAGAGCAACAGGTTCCCCAAATCTGCTGAAGGACCTGGACAGAAAGAAGGATGGAAGGACTATTGTTTGGTTGCATAGAAGGAAGCTTTTTCAGACAGAGGTCCGCATTTCAGACAGAGCGCAAACTTTTGGGTGACAGATGCCAAGGGTAAGAGGGGCCAGAGGCAAAAGTGGACAATGCACCAAATGTGAATATTACCATTGTACGGTTGGTTAGTATCTATCCTTCAGCCAAGTAAGCAAGAGGCATCATAAGAATTCAAGGATACATTTCTGCCAGGCAAAAACACTCAAGGAGGCTGCAAGCAGGGCTGGCTAAAGACATTTTGGTACCTGAGGCAAATCGCAAAATGGTGCTTCCCACCCCACCCGTGAAGAAGGTTTCAGGGAGTGAAAATCTACACCAGGAACAAGAGGGAAGGTCCAGTTGGTAAGCCATGAGATTCTTAATCTCAGGATCATGGGTTTGAGCCCCACCTTGGTCAAAAGATTCCTGCATTGCAGGGTTTTGACTGCATGACCCTCGTGGTCTCTTCCAGTCCTACAATTCTATGAAATCAACCTCATCCAACAGCTGAACTGGGAACCAAGGCAGTTGCAGGGGGGAAGGGGCTCTCTCTGAATCATGCCAGTGTGAGAATGTTCAGGGACGCAGGAGAGGTTATATTGTTTAATAATATCCTTCCCAACTTGTGTTAGCAAGTTCTATAATTTAGCAGAGTAACATTCCCTTTTAACTTACACAGTGGATAAGTTGTTGCCAGGCTTGCTTATGCCTCTAAAATAAGTTTCCTGGTAATATCCCTTTATTCCCTCCTAAAAAGAATAGACACGCCACAGTCTTGTATAAAATAGTTTACTCACACATTCTGTTCACAGATGGACCCCAGAAGGCAGACTTAAGTTACAAAATATACACACATGGAATCTATCCCATAAGGAGATAGTTCCTTTGTCCTCTCTTGGCTGGAAGCCAAGAGAGCATCCCAGAGGCTAAGGAGATGTTGCTTCTTCGAGGAATGGATTCAGAGAGAGAGATGGCTGCCTGCCCTGTGCTATTGTGTTACCTGCACAGGTAAGGTCACGCCCACCTCTGGTCGCATGTAGAGGAAGTTTGTCCCAGCCCAGGAGGAAAGAGGAAGTTTATCTTCTGGCTGGACACGCATCCCTCTCTAGGAACGTTGTACTTGTCTGCTCTGTGTTTCACATCCCAAAGCCAGATGGGTGCAGGCCCCAGAAGGCAGTCCCCACCATTTCCCTAGGGGTGGGAGGATAGTAGCAGTGCCTTCTATTCGGTGAGAAGCCACTGCAGAGGTAGCATTGGGGAGGGGGCAAGTAGGCAGCAGATCCCACCTGCAAGGAGTGTGCAGCTGCTACCATGGCAGCAGCAGCAGGTGATGCTTTCCTTGGAGGTCAAATCTGCTGCCCCTATGGATCCTGCTGCCAGAGGCAGTCACTTTGCCTTGCTTCATGGGTGGGCCAGTCCTGGGTGCAAAGCAGGGTTGGGGAAGGTGTGTGTATGATGATCTGTAGAGGGTGATGTTGGTAGAACCATCCTAGTCTTGTGTTTAGTGGTGTACCCCACATTCCTTGTTCCCCTCCTGCCCTGTTCTGCTTGAGAAGGAAAGACTTTTCTTCCTGTGGGATGCAGCTGGGATGAAATTGGAAGCAATGGAGGTGGAACAGACAGGGACAGGTAGGTCTGTGCAGTTCTGGCTAATTACCGAAGTTGTTGAGATGACTTATTCGATTAGCGTGAGACCCTTTTAGGACTGCCATCTTGAATTATGCAAATCAGCCATCACCCTGAGGCAGAGAAGATGGAGGAGTGGAGGGGATCTTCATTGGAGACTGGTGAACAAGCAAGTTCTTGATTACTTCTCTGAAAGATGGTTGATGGGTGGGTGGGGGGAAGGCATCAAGATGTGAATTAGGTGCAGGCAGTGGGCTTGTGTTGCCTTCCGGCTTTGCCTTTCAAAGGTTGTTTTATGAGCCCCATTTCGGCTTCAGGAGGTAGCCATGGGTGGTCCATACAAAAAGATAGATAACTGTACATGAGCTGATTTGAAGATTTGTCCCATCTTCCCAAACTGGACACCTCATATGTCACCTCCAACATATGCACACACAGAAATGGTTTTCCAGGACAGATTGGATGAGTTTGTTTCACCATGGCTGGATCTCTTTAAGACTAATGAAGGCCATCATCTCCCATAGCTGTGTGTCATGTACATACTTCTGCAGCCCTGCCTGGACTCGTATGGCAGCCTCCTTGGGGGCTCCTCCAGAGAACCTGTTTATTGAGCATGGATTCTGATTTGCTGGCAAGAAGCTTATGGAGCGGTTAGACTATGGTCACCCTTCTCCCCAGGCCACACCCCTCTTCCAGGGCCACACCCCTTTCTCAGCTACACCCCTCTCCCCAGTCTATATCCCCTTCTCAGCCACTCCCATCCCCAGGCCATGCCCTTTCTCAGTTACATCCCTCGGGCCACATCCCTTTCTCAGCCACATCCTTCTCCCCAGGCCACACCCCTATCTTGGCCCCACCTTCACCCCCTAGTAACTTCCTGAATCTTCCTTCTCCCACACATTGCAAGTAGTAAGCACCCTTCTCACTTGCTTACCAGTTACAAGGGCAGTATCCTCTTACCTCCTGCTCCATCCTTTTTCACATGCCCCTTTGCACTCCCATTTTCTCCTCCCCTCCCCTTTCCCCTCCACCTTTGTTCTTACTGTTCCCGACTCTCCCTTGCACACAGATTACCCTGTTTCCATGCCTTATCCCCACTCCTATTGTGCAGCCTGCTTACACCCCATGCTGATATGCATTACTGTATTTTTAAAGATGAATAGGAGAGCAAGCCTGTCAGTTAGCTTGTTCAGTTAGGGAGGGTGGAGTTCAGTGGATGGGTGTTTGCTTGTTAATAAAATATCTCTTCTAAACTACTACATTGAATCTGGGACCTCAGGAGTGAAATACATGATTGTGGGAAAGTGCTATGGAATAGTTGAAGCTAACACAACAGAGCCTTTCCCAGCTCCCTTCTCGCTCTACTCAAACCTTTTTCTTTTTTTGCAAATTGCCACTTCCCCCACTCAGTGTCACTCTCTATTCACACCTCTGCCATTGTTTAAAACCATCACTTCCTCACTCTCAATTACCTTTATTCAAACTAGTTTCAAATTGGCATTATAAAACCTGTTTTCTCTTTTGCTCTCGTCCCCCTTCCCCCAGTTTAACTTCATGCAAATCCAGGGTTGTGATGTGGCCCTACAAATCCTCCAGTGGAGGCTGTGTGATGACAGCCTTACAGTTTTATGTATATAGGGAGATATTGTGCTGTCATTGTTTTATTCCACCCCGTTCATTTCAGTGCAAAGGAAACACAATGCAACTGTCAGCAACTGCATATCATTTGTGGACTGAAAGCTACAATGGCAGCAAATGCCAATTATATAGTCTGGATTGATTTGTGTTCTGAACATGGGACGAATAAGCAAATGTTGGCAAATTTGGCTCTCGCTTTTGTTTTCATTGGAATTCTCTGACACCCCTCATTCTGAGTAAACAGAGGATGGCAAGTCCAGATAAAAAAGTTACCGTATTTTTCGCTCTATTGGACGCACCGGACCACAGGACGCACCTAGTTTTTAGAGGGGGAAATCAAGGAAAAAAATATTATCCTCCCCCCAGCCCCAAAGAGCAACGGACAGGCTGCATGCAGCCTGTCCACTTCTCCCAGAGCTTCTCGGGGCTGCGGGGGAAGCCCGGGTCCCCCCCCCCCAGCCCCAAAGAGCAAAGAAGCCAAGACAGCGCGCGGGATCCATAGCCGCGCAACCTCTCCAGCCAGGAGCTCAACCTCTCCAGTGCAGCTAAAGAAGACAAGGCAGCAAGCGCGATCCATCCCGCTCACTGCTTTGGCTTCTTCTTTAGCCTTGCGCAGCATCTTTAGTCTTGCGCAACGGGATGGATTGCGCCCGCTGTCCACCGGGGCTGGACTAGATGACTCCTGGGGTTCCCTTCCAACCCTGCAATTCTATGACCTCGGAAGGTGTTTGGGGTCTCCACCACTGGAGGCTTTTAAGCAGCGGTTGGGGGACCATCTGCCTGGCGTTTTTTAGCTGTGATTCCTACATTGTGAGGGGGCTGGGCTAGATGACCCTTGGGTGGCCCTCCCAACTCTATACAGTCCTACAGTTCTGCGGCAGGAGATCCACAGCCACTTCAGACAATGCCCACTCCCAATTTTCATCTGAGAGAAACAAGCACAGTTGAAGTGCAGATTGTAAGTTCCTTGCAGCTGGGAACTTATTTCTCTTGAGTCAGAATAGTACAGTGGTACCTTGGTTCTCAAACTTAATCCATTCCAGGGGTCAGTTTGAATCCTGAAACCATTTGAAAACCAAGGCACTGCTTCCGATTGGCTGCAGGAGCTGCAGAAGCTTCCTGCACTCAATCGGAAGCTGCACCGGAAGTTTGGCTTCTGAAAAACGACCGCAAACTGGAACACTTACTTCTGGGTTTGCGGCGTTCGGGAGCCAAGGCGTTCGAGTACCAAGGTACGACTGTACTATGGTGCTAAATGAATTGAGAGGCTATACACTGTGCCAATCCAATAGGGAACAAAGGCACGCCAGCCTAGCTCTTGCCAGTATGATTGCCTGTGCCAAACACCATCCTGCATGTACTTCACTCGCTCCAACGCACTTCAGCTCACTGACACCTTCCTCTAAAGAAACACTGTAAGGATTCCCACCTAATCAGAGGGATGGCATTGTTTATGAGAAAGCTAGCTGATAGAACAAGGTGAATTCTACAGACTTACATTTCCATAGGCAGCTGTGCAAAATAAAGCCTTGCTATGTACCTGTCATGGCACAGCAAATGCTATTTCTGTTTACTCTCAGATTAACGCCGGGTGCAGGGTGTGCGTGTGTGTGTGTGTGTGCGCGCGCGCATAGAAGGAAGAAAAGACAAATGCAATGGGATGTCAGCACAGATACCAAAACAAATCGCAAGGTGTGGGAGTTATTGCAGGGTAGCAGTCAGAGCTTGTGGCTCTCCAGATGCACTTCAATTCCTAACTCCCATAAACTAGTATGGTCAAAAGGCAGGGATGATGGGAATTGTGGTCCAGCAATGTCTGGATGGTCATTAACCTTGGATCAAAGCAAGAGTGGGGAAATCCTTTTCAGGCCACGAGCAGCATTTCTTTCTAGGTCACCTTCCAGGAGCCACAGGGCAGTGGTGGGTGGAGCCAAAAGCAAAAGTAGGTGGAGCAACAAATGATTTAAAAAACAACAACTTTGTTGCTGTTGGCATCCACCTGAAGTCAAACTTCTGTATTAGCAGCGCTGAAGTGACCTCCCTGGTGCGCAAGCCTGAGCAGTGTGTATGGAGGTCGTGGGCTGCCCAGACAAGAAGACCCTCCTCTCTTGGTCTTTCTGATATTGTCCAAAGGAAAGCAGAGCAATACGTTTGGGACCCGCTTGGCTGCAGGAGTTGCTAGAAGGAGGCGTACAAGGCCCCATCCAACCATCTTAGGGACTCCGCACTGGATTTGTGTAGGGTTTACTCCTTGGCCTTTTCTTCTCCTGAATATGTCCCACAAGTCAGTGGAGGTTTATGATCAGAGTTTTCCTTCTCCTAGATGGGCTCCCATTCCAGGTGGATGAGCCCCATCTGCCCCTTTACTTTAGGCTTATTTCTTCACACACATCTCTCTTTGCTATCCATCTAGGCAACAAGACATGTGATCAGAGCCTAAATACCCATTCTAGCCCAAAGCAGGACTGGTGAGAAGGAGTGTTTGCTCTTGAGGGGATGTGCTCTGGTCTGGATAAAGAGGCCTGCTGGAACACATTCAGCCCTTGGGCCGGATGCTCCCTAACCATGGTTAGAAAACCTGTGTATTAGTGGGCAATGCTTTGCCAAGATCTTCCAGGATGCGCATCTTATGATGCAGTGGATCTCTGTCTCAGCGGGCTGATTCCTGACTCGGCTGGGGTTAAGTCCCCAACAACAGCTCAGCTGGAGGCATGCCTGTGTTCAGTGGCTTCATTTGCTCATCCCAGCTCAGCCAGGGCTCAGCCTTCTGAGCCGAAGCTGACTGAGCCAAGGGTGGTTTTAATCCCCAAAAAGAGATGTGGGGTGGGGCCAGAGAAGGGAGACGTAGGCTGGATCTCAAGCCAGTTTCAGCTCAGCCACATGACCTGGATGTAAACACACTTTTTAAAAGGCTTGTTTTTCCTCTGCCAGGCTTAGGCAGAGTAGCAGCAGCAGCCCCACTCTTGAATCAGGATTGGACCTGGTGCAACTTTATGCTGGCTTTACTTGCACCGGGCTTTCTTTATGCTGGCTTCTTGCACATAGGATTGCTCCCTTATTTTCAAATCTCCACTCAGCCATGAAGCTTGCTTGGTGATCTTGAACTAGTGTGTGAGGCAGGGGGTGTAGCTTAATAGTGGAGCACCTGCTGGGCATGCAGAAGGCCCCAGGTTTCATCCTTGGCATCTCCTGGCAGGGCTGGGACAGTCTGCTGCCTGAAACTCTGGGCAGTTGCTGCCTATCCGTGTAGCTCAGTGGTTCCCAAACTCTCCTCAGCATAGACCACTTGAAACTTGCTGAGGGTCTTTGCAGATTCTGTTGCATGTTGCAATAAGCTGTGCTAGATGCTGTGTGATTTTTAATGTTAACGCTTCTTTTATTATATATTGTATTACAATTTGAATTCCATAAAATTGTAGTACAATAAAACACAGGGTTAAAAATGTAAGAAAACAGTATGCAAAATGTATAGAAATCTATCAGGAGAAATGCGCACTAAAATCCCGAGAGGCCTTTTTACAAAAAGGTTTGCAAACTGGCTTGGAAATATATTAATAAAGATTGTTAAGAATGGAGAGAAACCGAATTGTTAGATTCATCCATCTAAAATACAGGATTTACTTTTGAGTAAAAATGCCTAGGATCGTGATGTATATCTTCTCAACATCTCCTTTTAAAGACTATTACTATAAAGGTGACAGAGAACTCTTACAGAAATGAGAGCATTCATGCCATGTCTGGACTGGAAGTCAATATGACCAGTATTCACTGTAGTTTAAAGTCTGCAAACAAAGCGTAATTGATGGTTCCTCCACCTACCGCAGTTGCATTGAGTTTCCTTTGCACTGAAATGAATACCCTTCGCATTATAATGAATGGTATGGAATAAGGGGATTGCATCCAGATTAAGTGACATTGCGTTTATTTGAAACACCATTGAAAAAACCTGCAAACACCCTGTTCCACCCTCACCCTGTGACATTTTTGAGTTACTTCCAGATTCAGCATGATGCACGGATGCACAGTCGCACACCTATTGAATGCATATAAATGGGGGGCTGCTGGTAATGATAATGTAATTAATTGCACAAAATTCTGCTACAGTAGACAGCAACATGATAACATAGTTTTTGTTGGAAGCCAAACTGCAGAAGAATTGAAACAGCTCAGCAATGAACCTGAGTTGTAAAGGAAATTGGTGTCTTCATACAGCCATACTGCTACAAACTTCAGATGTCTGGGCTTCCATTTCAAATTTCTGTCTCCACACCTTGTTGTTTTGCACAACATCCATCTTAAATAAGAGTTCTGGAAAACTCAAATGCAGTCATTCCATACTCAGTGACATTTCATTTGGTCCTAATGAAATTATTATCCTACTGTGGCTTTTTGTTTTTGCATAAGGAGTAATAATAATTCCTGCAGCAATTCAAATAACTTTGAGACACCCGGTTACTTCATCACATTTTGCTTCATTAATTCAGTAATAAGATTACCACCCAATGTCAGAACAGAATAGTAACTTTATCTCTCCATTCAGCATTATACTTCTCTCTCTCTCTCTCTCCTTCTATTTTGTGCCGGGTGCCATATTGATATTGAAATGCAAAATTTGCAAAGCATTTTTTTTTTTTTTTGTAATCTTCAATGAAGACTCTCCTGTTAAATCCTGAGCCTCATTCTTTTTCTACAATCATCCTTCAAAGATTCTTCTGTTTACTTAATGGTCTCAAATCAAAGTACACAAAGCGCATGTTAATAAAATGCTAAGGATTTTGACTGTTCAGAAACTTAGCAAGCTACCCCCCCCCGTTTTAGCTGCTTAGCAAATAAAAAATATATAAAAAGTTTGTGTGCTGTCAGGTTTTAGCAGCTAATGCTTTTATTTTGCATTACATGCAACTTTTTTGTACTTAAACTGAGCTTACGGGCCAATTCAAAATGATTGTGATCTTGGTGTGCTACTCTTTAGATGGATGGCTAAATACAACCAAAAAAGTATTATCAAACCCAAACCCACTTAATGTTCAGAACAAAATTCTCTATGCCAGTAAATGCGAGAGTTGAACAAGTTTGCTATGCCCACACACAGAAAATAGATATTTGCAGTCAGACTGGGTCTACTTCCTTCACAAAAAAGTTTGTTTTTTATCCTCTTGGGTCTGACCCCTCCCCTTTTAAAGGATTTGGCATCAAACTATCTGGCCATGGGTCAAATGATTGCTTTCTCTCAGACTTTCATGTGCCTTGAAAATGAGCTGAAGAACAAAGAGATGGGGTTCCCTGCTTGCTTGCTGATTCTGGCTTTACATCAAAACTGTCATCAAAAAGTTCTGGTTTAACCCATAGCAGCATGTTCATGCTTTTCATCTTTTGCACAATAATCAGGTGTCACTGTACATATAATGTTTTGATGTGTCCCTGCAAGTCCTAATGCTTCTCCACCCTTCCTTCTTTGCTTCACCCCCCCCCCTTGCATAAAGCTGAATGAGTGTATACCATAATTTAACTATGCACAGCCAATTCTACAATTCCTGTGTATGGGGGTGAGCCACCATGATAACCATTCTCAAATATGCACCCCACAAAATGGGAAACTGTGTCCTTTGCAAAAGTCATTATAAAGAGCAGCACAGGTTTCATAACAATGAAACAAAGGTGGGCTCTCTGTCATCTTGAGGAAGCATTAAGATGGATGTTGGGGAATATGGCCTTTGCTCTTTCATAACACAAGTAATTGGCTCAGGAAGCAGGTGATACCCATCCCTGTAAACTGATTTTAGAATACATCGTAACAGGGGCTCCAGTTTTGAAAGGCAATATCCATCATAAAAAGATTACGTCCACCAGCCATCTTTTCTCTCTTTTATTAAAAATTTATTATTAATTAACATCCAAGGATATCAATAATAATAATAATAATAATAATAATAATAATAATAATAATTTTTATTTATACCCCGCCCTCCCTGGCCAGAACCAGGCTCAGGGCGGCTAACACCAATAAAATTTCGGTAAAAACATAATAAGAAAAAACAAACAAAACAACAATTTAAAATACAAGTTAAAATGCAATTTAAAATGCAGCCTCATTTTAAAAGTCAAAACCATAAGGGGAGGGAAACATAAGGGTCAGACTGAGTCCAAACCAAAGGCCAGGCAGAACAGCTCTGTCTTGCAGGCCCTGCGGGAAGATGTCAAGTCCCGCAGGGCCCGAGTCTCTTGTGACAGGGCGTTCCACCAAGTTGGGGCCAGTACTGAAAAGGCCCTGGACCTACTTGAGACCAATCTAACCACCTTGTGACTTGGGACCTCCAAAATATTGTCATTTGTGGATCTTAAGGTCAATCTTAAATACACGTACAAAGAAAAGGTAAAACTAATAATAATAATAATAATAATAACAACAACAACAACTTTAAATAATTGTACCGTTAAATATTGATTTAAGCTTGTAATTATACATGCTCTTTTCTTATACTTTCTAACTAAACAAAAATAAACCAAAGTAAAAATATAATAAATTATGTAAAAACAGATTTCCCATCATTTCCCGATGTAAGTTACATTTACAACATAGAATGTACTTATACTTCTTACCTTACTCTTACTATATTTTCTAATACTTTTATAACATAACGTACTATTTTTCCTTATTTAAGATTTAATTTACACAAGGGTCATTCAAACGCTGCCATAGATGTTATGTCATTATATTTTTGTAGGTATTTCTTAAACATATCCCATTTTTGTGTGAATGATTGTTTTGTATTTCCCCTTAATCTATTTGTCAATTGAGCCATTTCTGCATAGTCTAAGAACTTATTCTGCCATTCCCTTACTGTTGGTACTTTCCCCCCTTTCCAGTTCAATGCAATTACAGTGGTGCCTCGCAAGACGAAAATAATTCGTTCCGCGAGTCTTTTCGTCTTGCGATGTTTTTCGTCTTGCAAAGCACAGTCCGTCGCAACTGCGCCTCTTCAAGCGGCTTTAAAAAAAAAGCGCAAGACGTTTTCGTCTTGCAAAGCAAGCCCATAGGGAAATTCATCTAGCGAAGCAACGCAAAACCGAAAAACCCTTTCGTCTAGCGAGTTTTTCGTCTTGCGAGGCATTCGTCCTGCGGGGCACCAGTGCAATAACCGGGCAGCGGCTGTCACATATTAAAAGATTTCTCTTATTTTTTTCGGGATATCACTGCCTAGAATTCCAAGTAGAAATGCTTCTGGCTTCTTTGAGAATGTTAATTTAAAGATCTTTTTCATCTCATCATAAATGAGGTTCCAGAACTCTTAAATTTTTCAGCATGTCCACCACATATGGTACATGTCTCCTTTTGTTTCTCCACACCACCAACGTTTGTCTGAAATATTTTTATACATCTTGGATGGGGTAAGGTACCATCTGAACTGCATTTTCACAATATTTTCTTTAATTGTATAACATGCCATAAAGTTCATGTCAGTTTTCCAGAGTTTCCCATTCACTCATCATGATGGTGCGTTCAGTGTCTTGCGCCCATTTAATCATTACCGTCTTCACCTCCTCCTCCTTGACTTCCCAGTCAAGGAGGAGTCTGTACATTCTGAAAATAATCTTGGTATTGTTATTTAACAATTCTTTTTCTAATTTTGAGGGCTCATTGAATCCATTTTTTCGGTCTTGTTTGAATGTCTCAAAGTGTTGGTGATATTCTAGCCATCCTGATAATTCATCCCTCTTTAATTTTATTTGGTTACCATCTTGAATTAATAACAAATTATAAGTGAGCCAATTTCCTTTCATATTTTTCTTTTTAAGCACCATGGCCTCTAAAGGAGAAATCCAACGTGGAGTTTTTGGTTCCAACAGGGCTTTATATTTTGCCCATACTTTAAACAACAAATTTCTTATGTGGTTGGTAAAGCTCTTATGTACTTTTGACTTGTCGTAATTTAAGGAGGCATGCCAACCGAAGCGAAGATCATGCCCCTCAAGATCCAGTACGTCTGTATTCTTACGTTGACACCAATCTTTTATCCAAGAGAGGCATGCTGCTTCATAATAGAGTTTTAAATCAGGTAGGCCGAATCCCCCTCTCTCCTTGATATCAATAAGTAAAGTGTGTCTTATCCTCAGTCTGCACCCCTGCCAAATAAACTTAGAAACTTAGAAATTTCCTTCTGCCATTTTATTATACAGCCTGTGCCCCCGATAATTGGAATGGTTTGAAACAGAAATAGTAGCTTTGGCAAGATATTCATTTTTATAGCTAATACATGTCCCCAAAAAGACAAATTTAGTCTACTCCAAATCTCCATATTCCTTTTAACTTCAGACCATGTGTTAATATAGTTGTCTTGATAAAGATTAATGTTTTTCGATGTTAGCCATATTCCAAGATATTTTATTTTTTGACAGAACCTCAACTGTGTTGTCCTCTCAATTTCTTCTTTCTCTTGAGCCATGAAGTTCTTAGCCATAAGTTTAGTCTTTTTACTATTTAGTTTAAACCCCACCACTAACCAGCTGTCACGGTCTGGTTCATGGGCGATCAAAGTCCCAGCTGGGGACGTCAAGGACCAGGGGCAAGATGGTGAGGTGGGAGCAGGAACGGGAGTCCAGAAGCCAGGAGTCTGAGGGTCAAGACACAAGGAGTCACGAAGTCAGGGTTCCGCGGATCAAGAAGCAAGGAGTTACGAAGTCAGGGATCCGAGGATCAAGAAGCAAAGAGTCAAGAAGCCAAACGCAACAAGGCAGGGAACGCGTTGCTGTGGCAAAGAGTTGAAGGGAAATGCTGACCTTATATACCTTCCTGGCTCTTGCCACCAGGTGCTGTGAGTTACCAATCGACCTCACCTGTGCGGCTGCACCTTGCCTCTTCAGAACATACTTAGGAAGGCCCCAGTCTTGTAAAGTCCTGCTGGTCACAAGGCCTGGCTCCTGCACACACTCCTGACACCAGCCATCTTTTCTCATCCTTGTCATCTGCTATAATTTACTACAACTTGACATACAAGTGCATGCTCTTACAGCCGAGTCCTAGGCTTGGATGTAAGTTAAATGAAAAGTTAATCAGCCCAGCTTGTGTGATCATTGCAGCTTGTTTCCAGGCAGGACTTGGCAAATCTGTCAGTTTTGGTTTCTCTTATTTTCTCGTCTTCTCATCAATCTTTGGTTCAGTTCTCCACACTGACACCTCAGTTTGGGAATTCTTTTAGTTAGAAATCCTTCTGGAAATTTCTCAGGGTTTGAGTCTGAATCTCTCCTAACAGACACATTTTTGTATGCAATTTTGCCAAATAGACACAATTCTGCAAGCAATGCTCCCTAACATAATACAATTGTGCATGCTGTTTTAACTGATGTATGGATTTGTTTTACCTACTGTATGCAATTTTTGCTTGGCTGAAGAACAAGACTGCAAAATTCAGAGAAGTGTGACCCCCCCCCCCTTGCCGGAAGGCTGTGTTTCAGCTTGCATATTGTTTTGGGATCTTCAAACTAGATAGACATGCTTTTAAGTGTGAGTTTAATTGAATGGTGAATTTTCCTGAGGATTTCTCCCCTTAAAAAACAACAACTGCAAACGGATGTGGAAATATGGAAAAGTGAATTTAAGACCGGGAAAATGAGAGACTGCAATTGACAGATCCGTCTTCCCCTAATTCACGACTTGGAGGCGTCAGCCTTTGTGGGCATCATGACTGAGTGCTCTATTCACACTGCTGATTACACACTCCACCCAAAGTTCAAGTGCACAGGAATCCATTGGTCACAAGCAGTTATCCAAAAGGAAGGAAAACACCCTATCAATCTATCTGCAAAGCAGCAGTGACCCCAATGTGCACCCAGGATCTCTCTCTCTCCTCTCCCCACCCCACCCCCAAGTTTCTGTATAACTTTCTATTTCAAAGACAAAGTCTGGAAGCAGTCAGCTCGAAGCCACTCTCCAAGCCAGTAGCATCCATCAACTGCAAACAGTAACACTTTGTTGCAGGCCATGACAACAGTGCCCCTGTCTCCAATAGAAAAATGTATTTTTTTACCACCAATGGAATTTGCTACGGTCGGTCTTTTGCAGCGAGCGCTGAGTAAATGAAGAACCAGGGCAGCACAACAGTCCTTTAATCTAAGAACACAGGGTTTGAAATGAGATCCAAATTGCAAAGGAGGGTTATACACACCCACTCTCACTTTCTATGGCCAGCTTTGTCAATTGCAGATCTGCCATCTTGACCACTTTAGATGGCGATATCAGAGTTGATTCTCCCAATGAGCTGTCTAAATGTTGTTATCCCTTATATCCCATTTGGTCATTTGAAACACAATAGCAAATTATTGAATGGCAGAACCATATGACTTGCAAGCAGCTCAGTTGGTTAGAGTTTGGTGCTCATGATGCCAAGGTTTGGGGCAGCTGCATATTCTTGCATTGCAGGGGGGTTGGACTAGATGATCACCAGGGTCCCTCCAACTCTACAATTCTATGACCTCCCTCTCCCAAATTTGCACCTAACAACCTAATTAATTAATTAATTAATTAATTGGTTAATGATCCAGCTGAACCATTCCCTCCTTTCATTATTGAGGAGTATCCTGGTGACTTTTAAAAAACATGTTGATATTATTTATTGTGCTTTTCTTTAAAAACAAAACAAAAACAAAATTGAAGTTTAATGTTACTTGTAAGGTGACCTGGAATTTTCTAAGATGGGACATAAATAATTATAATGATAAAAAAAATAGAGAGATGAATGAATGAATGAACTATCCAGCATTATTCAGTCTTAAAATGGATGGGATATTAACTCAATTTGGTGCACATTTAAAAGCAAACCTATCTATTTTGCACTTTCTGAAGGACTACACAAAATTAAATAAAGCCATCTTTCAAAATTTGCAATTTTTGTGGATTTTTCAGTGCAGTTTTCCGGCCAAGTAACATGTACAAAAATGCACAAACTATAATAAAGTGTGCATTAAAATGTATGTAACACAGAGAGATACTTCATATTGTGGAAAAATGCTTTGCAAAAAATTGTATATTAGGAGAAATTCACACTAAACTGATTTTTCATGAGGACCTTCTTTAAAAATAAATAAATCACAAAGTAATTTTGGAAATGTGAAGATGGGAAAAATGAGAAACTGAGAGAAACCCAGATTCACCCACCCTTACTCTTAACAAAGGCAATAGGAGCTGACTTTGTTTATGCTTATTTAACATTCGTCTAGGAATAGAGATGATGACAATTTAATTATTTATACTGCTTCAACAGTGGTGTCGTATGTGTGTTTGTAATATCTTACAATCTAAGTGTTGACTTTGGGAGAAAGCACAAAGTGTGGAGGGTAAAGGTGAGATGCAAGAGCAAGATGGAATTACAGCAATCTACCTTAAACTTTAATAGTTTTTATACTTCTTCTATTAATATGGGCCATAATATGTGGCTGCTTTGATGAGATTTTTCTTCATCCACTCTCCGCCCCCCCTCCAAATAATGTGATTGATTTAATTTTCTTTTACTGCCCTTAACTGAAAAGGTATCAAGATGGCATACAATGTAATACAAAACAATAACCCTAGTATCCTACAATTAAAAAGGTCTGAATACAATCCATTTTTAAATGCCACAAAATCTCTAGCACCAGCATATTTAATAAGTCAGTCATGTCCTCCCTCAAAGAGGGCACGTGTTGCAGTGAGACCTGGAGACCTACCACCTGTGTTGTGGCTGGGTAAGATTGGACAGCCACGACACCCAATTGGTAGGCCCCACAATGTTGGGGTCAATCTGGCCAATGGAGCGCAGTCCAAACGGATTGAGGGACCTATATATACCCATACACGTGACCCAGAGCTTCCTCTTTTGGCTCGTGCATTTGGAACAAGCTAACAGCGTGTCCTCTGTGCAGCTGAGAGACTTACCTTCAACAGATCATCTTTGGTGATTTCTTTCCATTATCTTTCTTTTTCTTTAATTCATTCCTTATTTATTCCCCCTTTTTAAGTTGATCCCTTCCCCTTCCCTTCTTTCCAGCAGGGCTTTCACCCCACGGGGCTTGTAACCCCTGAGCACTCCTGGATGTGGAACCTGCCGCTGCCCGTTAATCCTTGCCCTCCCTTTTGCAGTGCCATTAGTATTGTGAACATAAATTCAGTACCCCCTCCCCCAGTAAAGAAGGGATTGAGATGCCTATCAAAAGGAATCCCAGTCCTACTCTCCCTTCTAAGAGGGTGATTAGAGATCTGTCTCAGTCACTGCATTCAGCGCCTGCCCCCGCGGTTCCTCAGCTTACGCTGGATCGCTTGGGTGCAATTATGGCTAATATTGGTTCAGACCCTGCTGCCATGACATGGTTCAATCCAGAACCTGTGATGCTGGCTCAGCAATTTGGGGGCAGCCTGACTCTCAGCTGGCCTCTGCACGTCATCCACTGTTTTTGAGGCTCATGGTCCTTCGGATGTGAGTGAAGGGAGCGAGGTTTATGACCCTTCTGGGGCCTTGCTTTCCCATTTTCAGCCTTCCAGGATCCCATTCCCAGCTAGTCCTGGGGTCATCCCAGGAGTATGGGTGCTATGGCACAGCGGGCCTTTCGGTCTGGGCTGCCTCATTCACAGTCAGCACCCCTAGGGTCTGGGAGCTGAGGGCCTCAACTCACACAGCATGTGGGAGGGGGGAATTTCTCCCAACCAAGCTCCTCACATGTTTTTAGTTCTGTGCAGGTTCGGTTGGCCCCTTCGAGGGAAACACTCAGTGTCCAGTCTTCAGAGGAGGATCTCCCAGTGCCTAGAGTCCCTTCTTCAGGTGGCAAGCAGCAGAGGAGTCATCGCTCCAAACACAGGGCTAAGAGGCGCAGAGATGGTGATTCCTCCTCATCTACTGGTACATCTCAGACCTCTGATGATGATTCAGAAGCAGTTCTGGGTCTGTATTGGGATCATGGTGAGGGGGCTTTGGACCTTCCCAGGTGGGTGTGGCAGCATACAGCCAACATGCACAGGGTCAGATACAGCCTGAAGACTCTCTGCAGGCCTGCAGTCACCCCATCATCGGGTGCGATTGCCCAGCAAGGTCAAGGCAGACCTCGAGATGCGGCTGGAATTCCTGAGGGAGTTCAATGGCATATTCCTGTGGCAGGATACTTTGAATCTGCAATTCGATTTCCAGGTCCATTCGGATGTTGCTGGATCCTTGGGTTTGGGGCTTTATTTCCATGGCCGTTGGTGTGCTCAGCGGTGGCCTGAGCACTGTCAGGGTACGGCCATTACCCATGATTTAACATTTATTGAGTTTACCCCCCTTGTAGTGGCAGTGCACATCTGGACCATGGAGTTCAAGGACCGGCGGGTCTGTTTCTGGTCCGATAATCGGGCCATGGTGAGTGTTTTGGCAAGGCAGTCATCATGCCCCAGCAGAATCTCTGCCCTTTTGTGCTACGGTGCCTCAGGTTTAATTTTGTGTTTTCTGCCTGTTTTATTCCTGGCACTAATAATGATCTGTCACCCAGGCATTACCTTCCGTGATGTGTCCCTTTACAGGCTTGATGGGGTTCATCTGTCTGTAATCAGGAATGATTTGTGGCTGACAGCAGTGTCAGCGGAGTTAAGGGATTGGTTACAGGTGTGAGTGGTTGGTGGTGAGCGCGGGGCTTGTGTGGTGGCTAGGCACTGGTTCAAGGTGATAGGGATGGGAGAGCGGTCTCTCCATCCCTATGTGAAGGGTATTCTGTTAAAGTAATCCAGGGACACAGCTAGTTTGGTCAACCCCTGAGAGGGGGTTGTGCCCGTGCCTGAGTCCAGGGGGCATCTGGGTGGTGAACATAGTGTGTTCCCGGCTTTTCGTCTGCCCAGGTGTTCACCCTTGGCTGACCTATGCTGGTGCCCTGGGTCAGCGCTGCCTGCAAGGGTGCAGGGAGCTAGTCGAACCAGAGCCTATGCAGCCACTCACCTTCTGTAATCAATAAAGTTGTGGCCTAAATTCTGCCAAAAACCAAAACTAAAATTTGAGTCAGGTGTGTATTTAGGGGGGGAGGTCTCTGGGTCTGAACACGCAAAAGCACCTTCCACTAGAAGCCAGGGAAGACTTACAGGTTTTTGACACTTTCTTTAAAAGTTGGTGAATTCCTTCTCTTTCTCTCCCGTACACACACACAAAACTTGGGAATGCAACAAAATGTGGCAGTGTGGAAGCTTCCTGTTTAGGAAATTCTCCTGGGTAGGGTGCAAGGATTTTGCTGCACATGCATTATGTATAAAGTGTGTTTGTGAGTGTTTTTTCTTTCATTCTGTAATTCTCTTTCAGTGCTCTGCATTTCGCAGCCTGCCTGGGTGCCTGTGCTGCCTGAAAACAGCTGGGCTTTCCTGTAAGGGCAGGTAGCTGGGGAGGCTGCCTGCTGTGTGACTGACAGCTGTTCGCTCCCTCCCTAAGAGATGTCTTTTTACTTCTATATAAATCAGCACAGAAAGATTTTTTTAAAAGGGTGAAAGGAAGAGTTTCGCTTAAAAACAAAATCAGCAACTGCACCGCTCTGAGGTGCTCGGTAATCTGCCTCCCTGGCTGGCTGTGCTTAGATTAAACTTTCTGGGAAGATTCCATGAGGTAATATTGTCCTATGAGGGTTTCTAAATCAGAAAGGGGAGGCAGAGTTCTGGAGAAATGTTCCTGAAGAAACACCCTCTCACCCATCTGTAGCCACCACATAACAAGAAGATAAGCTCAACTCTGCACTCACTAACTGTCTAGAGAAATTCTAATTGCCCTGAGAAACGGGCAGAAAAATAGAAGCTTCTTTCACAGGAGAATAAAGCATTTGAGTAATTAAGGGACAGGTTTTGACACAGCACTAGAATTTACCCATTTTACTCTGACAAGCCTATTCAATTGTTTACAGTTCTTCATAATGAGTCAGTCTAATGTATTATTATTTTGTACGGGTTTTAATGGTGTTTTATGTTTTATTGTACTCAGTGCTTTTTTAAAAAATAGGAAAAAAGGTGCTGGTACTCTCCATGAAGTTGTTACGGTAAGTGCCACACTTTTAACATTTGGTGGAGTGGGCGGGCGAAAGTGCTGATACTTCATACCCCCAGAAAAAAAGCACTGATTGTACTTGTCAGTTTGGTAGTACAGGGTCCTGGCCTTTTATATGGGGAGTGGGTGGGTTTCTTTCAATATTCATACAAATAAAAATAAATACAGAGACAAAACATAGGTGGCAGAGATGAGAGGCTGCGTACCTAACGTACTTAGTGTGGACTGGGTGGAGGGACAGGCAGGTGAGACCAGGTTGTCATGGGAGCCACCAAGGTCACTATTTTGAAGACTAGGCCATGCTTTTTTTCTACTTGAGGAGGCCAGAAATCTGCTTGGTTCTTAGATAGGCCATGAGGGAATAAGAAATCCTGTTGGAGCCATTGGCCTTATAAACTGAGAGAGAGCAAAACATCCTTTGGTCCCCCTTCCTTCTGTCCAGTTCTCTAAAGCTCATTTCTTTACATCTCCTTCTGAACTGTTGCCCCCCCCCCCCAAATCCGTCTGCCACCCTCTCCATTCCCTCCTGTAATCATGTGTCTTTATAGCAGCAAAAGAGTCCCCAGGTAACTATTTAGTCTAAACAAACCATGCAGCTTTAATGGAATTACCTCAGCCTTACTAGTAAATAATTTATAGGAGGCAGTAAATAAAATATGTTTCTTCATCTCTCTCTCTCTCAAACACACACAGAGAGACAGAGACAGGGGGAGTCAGTTGTCAAGCGGGACGTTAAGCGAGAAGATTGTAAAAGCGCTCCAAATGAAAAGGGGGAACACAGTCAAAATGAAAGGCAGAAACCAAACAAAGCTTGTTTTTTCTCCTTCTTCCTTCTTCTCTGAAAGCGGAGACATGAAACGAGGCTTTGGTGCCATTGTGTGACTGGAGGGTGAGATGGCCCCTAGCCCTGAGGAGGAATGAAGTGAGGGATGTTGAAGCAAAGGTTTGTGTCCATTCAAGGGGCTTTTGCAGTGCAAGGTTCTGTATGTTGAAGATCTGCCAGTGGCAAACATTTTATTTATTTAATTGGATTAAGAATGTAAGAAAAACCCTGATGGATTAGAAGTCAATGGCCCATCTGGTCCAGCGTCCTGTTCTCACAGTGGCAGACCAGATGCCCCAATAGGAACCTCACAAGTGGGATGTGAGAGCAACAGCACTCTTCCCGCATGGGATTCTCAGCAACTGATATTCAGAGACATACTGGCTGGTAGCCACTGGTAGCCTTATCTTCCATGAATTTGTCTTCTTTTAAGCCTTCCAAGTTGGTGGCCATCACTACCTTAACATGGGAGCAATTTCTAAGAGTGGCTATGTTTTTGGCTCGCACATTGTTTCAGGAAGTGCAGATTAGGCATGTTCCTCTTTCAATGTGAAATGAATTGAAATTCTCCCCCATTTCTATTGCAAACGTTGACATAGTTAATGAATATATGACTTCAAAAACCCAATAGAAATTCGTGTTGTAGTTCATAGGCTCACTGACAACACAAACAGACTATGGGACTTCCTTGTCTGGACAAGAGGTAGGTCAGGCAACGTCTCCTTCAGCCCTGGCTTAGATGGCTTTTCAAAGGGAATTAGGCAAAGGTATGGTGGTTGGGGTGGGGTGGGGTGGTGGTATCTGTGCATAGATATTAGTTATTTATTAGTCAAATGTAGAATCCAGTTTGTTCAGAGGCAGTTTGCCACTGAATGCCAGTTTACTGGAGAGCAATAGGTTTGGGAGAAGAAATACTTCCATTTCTTGTTCTAATGTGAACCTACTTAATTTGCACTTACTGAACTGAGAAGTGCAAATACTTTGTACTTTGCACTTCTCCAAATCCTGTTCTCTAACCAAAAAAATGTGCACAAAAGTCCACATTTTTGTAAAAAGAATGTATAAAACTGCATTATATTAGGGCAAATTGGAATATCGGGGCGGGGAATGAAAATGCAAATATTAGGAGAAACATACACAGAAATGCAGTGCTTTTTCGGGGGGTGCAGGGGTACGCATATTCCTAAACATTTTGTGAATCTTTGTATTTTTGTCCATTTACTGTTTTTATTTTCCCTGTTTTGAACTATAAAATGGTGGTTTTCTTGAGTCAAAATGAGAGTACCCCTAAACATATTTTTAGGGGGGAAAGCACTGTGGAAATGTATGCACATTCTTGTGTAGATTTTTCTTTTTTAACTGGAAATTCAAAACAATTGATGTAGAAATAGGGTGAAGTTGTTGTAAACAAAATCTGCCCTTATTCCCTTATGGGGTACACAAGAGCCCTTATAGAGTCCTTTGTAGGTTCTCCATCGGTAGGAGAAAATAACAGAGGCCTACCAGAGAATACTGAGAAGCAAAGCAGCTAGTAAGCCTGATCTTTATTGAACTGTTGCAACAGGGTGCTCCCCTCACATGCAGGAGAGAGGAGGAGGGCCACGAACCATATGTGCTTGCCCTTATATAGCCATTTTGAAATTCCCTGCCGTAGAGCTCAAGACCACCTCTTCATACATCATACATACATCACAAGAAGGGTGTAGCCCAAGACCACCCCCACAAACATCCTACCTACGTCACAGAAAAGGCGGTCTACAACAGAAATTTGAATGTTGTTGTTTTTCCTGTCTGCCAGGTTATCTGATAATGCCTGTTTTCCTGTGCTTCTTCAGAAATGTGGTTTAATATATTTATGTACATGTTTGCTTGGTACATTTATGAACATTTATTATATATATAAGACCTTACAATTCTTATTACAAAGTTAAGGTGGGAAAACATGAAAACAGGGAGAAACTGAAATCAACTGATTCATACATTCCACTGCCCCGCTTGAAAGCATCACAGAGGAATTTGGTTGGCTACTGTGGGAAGCAAGCTCTGTTCATTTATGTATGCAGTACAATCCTCCACATCCCACCTCCCAGGTGATAAATCCCACCAAGATGGCTTAGACCAGGAACATTTCATAGCTGGTCTGCACCCACCCACCTTGGCCTTGTCTAGCAAGTTGTGTGTAATCTTGTTTAATAGAGATGTGTCCCATTTGCAAGACCAGAAGCCAAGTTTAAATATGTTGTTTCTCCTCCATCATCGTTTACCTTGCCCTCTGTGTAGATATTTGGTCATTGAAGAGATCTTCCTGTTCTTCTTAGGTCTCTGTCTCTTGTGATCCCCTTGACCATGAAACTGGAGCCCTGAATACTTGACCCACATTCTCAAGGGCATCTGTTTCAGCCTGTAATTGCCAACATGCCTCATCTGAAATCCGAAACTTTGGCTCTAATAGTATTAACAGAAGCTCTGGCTTTGAGCAAGGAAGCGCAATGGGTCATCTTTGCCTGGATGACCAAAAGCACCTTAAAAACCACCCTTTCAAAGTTTTGCAGGCTCTGTTTTGTGTTCTTCCCATTGCAGTCGTAGGTGTGTGATTGGCTGCTCGTGATTCTCAGTTTTCATATCATAGAAAAACAAACAAACTGTCCTCTCCACTGCAGAGAATACAGCTGGGTGGAGGTCAGCAGAATCTGCCCTTGCGAGGGTGCTTTGCAATTTTATTTAGCAAAATCATTTATTTGTAGATAAACATAAGGCAAGTTCAGCTGCTCCAGGCAATGCGCAAGAAAGCAGTTCAATGAACCGCTATTATAAAACAATATAAAAAGTTACCATTAAACCACAAAGAAACAACTAACTCCCTAAATGTCTATGTATCATCGCTCCATCTAATTTATTTAAAAGCATTTGTAAACCACTTAATATTTTAAGAAATCTCCATGTGGTTTACAACATAAGACAATAAACCATATCATTAAAACAGAAATGCAATATAAAACCAGTAAAACAGTAGCATAAAGCATACAAAAGCAAATAAAAACAGGAATTCGGGGAATCCAGACAGATAAAAACAGGATCAGAGAAAGCCTGGGCAAAAAAGATATCTCTTTACAAGATGTCCAAAGCAAATGATGGATGCCTGCTACACATATGGTAGAGGGAAGGAGGGCATTCCATAGTACAGAGGCAATTGCAGAAAATGATATTCTTTAGGGTATGGTGCCAGAGGTAGAATTTCCCCAGATGAAATCTATCATTTATCTACAGAGAGAGAGAGAGAGAGAGAAGAGAGATATTTAAAGTCAATTATATTTGCAAAAATAATAGGTTTTGATTTTAAAACATTTTAAAATCTATTATCCTCCTTATCTCACTTCATGCAAATACAACAGAATCCAAATTATGAAAGCATTGAAATAACATGCCATTAAATATATACAACTAATAATTAAACCCATTCATCAGTAGGCAATAGATAATTTTTCTCCTTTATCAGATTACACACACACACACACACACACACACACACACACACACACACGCACACACACATTTGGCTTTGGTCTTTAAACAGGTTCCTCTCAGTCTAGCAAGAAAAACACTTCCTTATGGGTATATTCTTATTAAACCATCCATTCTGCTAGGTTACAGATGATTGCAGTATTCATGATGCAATCACTGTTTACCAGCAATTTGCATTAGTAGGTTTCAGTGCTGGTAAAAAAAAAAAATTCTCAATAGCTGTTTTGCTTACTGGGGGTAACTCTATCCAGCCCAATATCTGGAAATCTTGCAAGATGAAAACAAGACATGGCAGCCATCATTAGTCAACACCAAAGACCTTAAATACAACCAATTAATTGAAAGCTGCTTATTAAATAGTTTGACACATTTGATGTAATGCATTTAATACAAAACACCTACAGTTTCGATATTTCATTGTCTCCTAAGGCTATGCTCTCTCTCCATTATTGGAGGCAATATGCCGCTGAATATCCGTTGATGGGAATCACAACTGGGAAGGGTTGCTGTTGCCCTCAAATTCTGTTTGTGGGCTTCCCTTTGGGGCATGTGGATGGCCACTGTAAGAACAGGATGCTGGACTAGGTGGGCATTGGCCAGAGCCAGCAGACACAATCTTCTTATGTTCTTGGTCTGTTGGGAATCTCAACTGGAGAGAGTGCTGTTGAATTCACACCCTGATTGCCTCCTTCCCATAGGCATCCATCTATGGGAATGCTTGGCTTGATCAGCATTTGACCTTATTTGTCAAGACTCTTATGCTGTTATGTTATTAACTGGAGACTTTCCATGAGCAAAGCCTGTTTTTGGCCACCACTGAACCATGGTCTCTCCCCAATGCTCACCTTTCCTACTGCAAAATGGCAGCACAATATGGTTTCACTACCCCATCCAACTAATGGCAAAGCTGTCCCTTTCTTACCCACTCATTGGGTGGACTTTACTTATAATTAGGGCACCTTTCCTTAAATACTTGCAGAGCATCATCCAACCTGCTTAAATGGGTATCATCAGTCTACATCTGTTCCAACATTTGCAGGGTCTGGAGAGGCTCCCCCCCCCCCAAGCTTGGCTGCGAGATTTAATATGTGAGCCGAGATATATTTCACGAAAACACGGTGCTCCGTCTGTGTCTGCATCTGCTCCTTTATATTAGGGAAAGTGAAGCATTTTGATACTAATTGCAGCGAAACGGTGATGTGTTCACTCTGTAATTGACTTAATGAAGTTCATATGAAACTTCTGGAAATGGTTGGGTAATAGGCTCCCCATTGAGCCCATTGTGGGTGGGAAGGGAGAAACTGCTGTGTTGTGAAGATAACGTGCCCCCCCAAAGGGTCAGAAACAAGTGTGACCATGGAAAAACTAGTGTTCTCACTAGATATATGTTGCTAAATGCTGATACCACAAATGCCACCTCCAATTCATTGGGGGAGGGGGGAACAATGACAGACCTTCATACACACCTTAGAAACCATAAATCAGAAATCTTGATGAAGAAATTGGGAGTGGGACATAGCTCTGCAGTAGACAGCATAGTTTGCATGCAGGAGGTTCCAGGCCGAACTCACAGTATCTCCAGGTATGGTTGAGAAGTCTACTGTCCGAAGCCCTGGGTAGTTGCTGCCAGTCAGTGCAGATAACTCTGAGCTAGACAGACCAACAAATTATGGTCCTGATGACCACATGTTTTATGCGTTGGAGATCCCCAGCCCCCATGCAACAATCATAAAATCCCGGTATATTAGAAGGATGAGAAAACTCCTGGATAGATATATTCACAACCCTAACATCCCATGAACTTAACCTCGATGATAACATTTTTTTATTATTATCTAGCAGTGCTATTCAATTGTTTAGCTCAGTTGTAGATTCAGGTGGGTAGCCGTGTTGGTCTGACACAGTCAAAATATATAAAAAAATAAAACAATTGTCCAGTAGCACCTTAGAGACCAGCTAAGTTTGTTCTTGGTATAAGCTTTTGTGTGCATGCACACTTCTTCAGATACCAGCCCAGTTGGTTAGGACATGGTGCTGATAGGACCAAGGTTGTGGGTTTAATCCCTGTGTGGGCCAGCTACATATTCATCCATTGCAGGGGACTGGGCTAGACGGTCCCTTCCAACTCTGCAATTCTATAAGTCTATGATTCTAATAGTGTATCCTCTTTCAAGGAATTCTTTTTTAAAAAAGAAAGAAAGAAGAGCCCTTGCCCAATTACACTTGTTTTTAGAGCTAATCCTAAATATCCCTAGAATATATTATTGGTTTACCTTCAGGCATCTGTCATTTTTACTGTTTACCTGGCATGGAGAAATAATCCAGAAAACACATTCATCCTTGTGAGACAATGCCTTCCATCTGTTCCTCTTTTCTGGTCCTTGTTTCTGAGAAATCCAGAAGCAAATTCCTTGTTACATTGCTCATTTTATTTCAACGATTTGTATGCCGCTTAACCACAGTCATCTCTCTAAGTGGTGTACAAGAAACCCACAAGAATAACAGTAAAGTATGAGTTAAAACTATAAAATCAGAATTCAGTTAAGAAGTCTGATTGAATAAAAGAAATATTCATTAAGCACCAGAAGTTCAACAGGGAGGGGACTTTTCTGACCTGAACTGGAAGGGAGTTCCAAAAAACTGGACCCACAGTACTGAATGCATGTCTCCATCTGGACATGAGGCATGCATCCGAACCATGGGAGACCCCTAGCAATGACTCCCATCTTAGAGATTGAGCAGGCATATTAGGCATCAGGCAGCTGCTGAGGTATCTTGGACTCAAATCACTCACTATGGTGAGATGTATTGTATTTTTATTTAAACCAGGGTCATTAGTTCCAAACTAGCATATTATGATGTTGTTGTTCACACTGGCTAGTCACTTTATTTTAACGAAAAGTAACCTCAAAGCAACTTACAATATATTTAAAAATTAAAACCAGTGTAAAACTAAAGCAAAATAAAAGCTAGAAACATCCATACACATATGAAAGGCGGCCTAACACACCCCACCTACTAAAGGAGGCCACAGTATCTAAAATTCTCCAAGTTCAAGGCCAAAGGCTGGCTGGAAAATGTTTTTGCTTGGTGCCTAACACTAGCCAGTGATTGTGCCAGATGCAGTTCCCTCAAGACAGCATTCCATAAGGCCCATTCTCATTTTGCCATTCCCTCTTTGCCTCCCTTGGAGATGGCACACTGAGCAGGATCTCAGATGGTGAACATAGGGTGAAGACTAGTTCATGTGGGGAGAGGCAGCCTTTAAGTATTGGGGCCCTGAGCTGCATAAGGTTTTATAGATCAAAGCAATTTAGGCAAAGCCTTTTTCAGGGTTATGTAAGTGTCCAGCCTAGCAATTGCACTGTCAGTTAATAGAACTTACAGGGGACAAAATCAAGCCTCCATCAATGGATAGTCGTCTGAGATGATGGGGAAATGCTTGGGCATGTATCCTTAGCAGGAGAAACCAGTTGTAGGCATTTCTTGGCTCATGGTTTCCCAGGGAGCTGCAGGGCTGAGTGAGGATTTGAATCTGGGTCTCTGCATTCCTGGTCCAGCATCCTGACCACTGCAGGTAAAGGGTAAAGGGACCCCTGACCATTAGGTCCAGTCGTGGCCGACTCTGGGGTTGCGGCACTCATCTCGCTTTATTAGCCGAGGGAGCCGGTGTACAGCTTCCAGGTCATGTGGCCAGTATGACTAAGCTGCTTCTGGTGAACCAGAGCAGCGCATGGAAACACAGTTTACCTTTCCACTGGAGTGGTACCTATTTATCTACTTGCACTTTGACGTGCTTTCGAACTGCTAGGTTGGCAGGAGCAGGGACTGAGCAATGGGAGCTCACCCCGTTGCGGGGATTAAAACCGCCGACCTTCTGATCGGCAAGTCCTAGGCTCTGTGGTTTAACCCACAGCTCCACCTGGGTCCCTCGACCACTGCGTACAAATGTATTAATTTTAGTTATTTTGATATGGGAGGTGGGAAGCAGTCCCTTTTGGTCTCTAGCAGTTGCTGATACAGTCCAGACCTGGGCAGTGTGAATGGAGGTCCTAGGCTGCCCAGGTGACAAGACCCCGCTCTCAATTGCTGTGTTTTAAACTCTGCATTTTTACTCTGTTTGAAGTCACCTAGATACTATTTTTGTATTAAGCCATGTATGTAGTAGTAATGGAGAAAGATTAGAGCCCTTAGAATTTCTCTTTCTCCCTCCAAAATCCCTTCAAATATACAGAAAGAGAAAGAGCCAGACTTTTCCTGTAGACTCACAATCTTCTTATTGGCATGCTAGCTTTCCACATACAAGATTTGTTTATTTTTAAACAGATTCAGTGGAAATGAGCTTTGATTAGCTCTGATCTTCTGTGGAAGATGTAAATTGTACAATAGATGCAAAATACACAATTCATGCAATTACTTTTCTGCTTTTTTGAGGGGAGAAGAATGTTTATTATCTTTATTAGAGTACACACAACCAAGGGTCTGCTTTATTATACATCTTGAAGACTGATTTATGGCCCAAACTGAAGATCCTTCCAGCCTGAGAATTGCTGTAAAACCAGGGAACACATTAAACTTTAACTACTGTAATCCTAGATAACTCTGCTGTTTGCTTTTACTGCAAGTTTGTCAAAGATTTAGAGGGATTTGTGCGTGTTTTTTCTACTGATGAATGATCCTAACACCTAGAAGGCTTCGGGTGGACAGAGAATGATCTCATGCCTGCAAGATCAAAGCCAAGTACTGCAAATAGTAAAGTAGGAAAGAGATGGTTCACACCAAAATAGTCATCACCATGTACGTACATTCAAATCTGGTCCATTTTTCAGAATCCAACCTTATTTTTAAGCCTCTCTCTTTAAACACACTACATACCAGGACCAGCGGCTTAAGGCTTCCAGTAATGACACCTCCTTGTCCAAATGCTCCAAGGAATAGTCCATGTATTTAATTACCTGTCCTGGGAAATCACTAGAATGCTTTCCCAAAATGTGTGTGTGTGTGTGTCTGTGTAACTAGCACAGAGATGGGCAACCATTTTTCCCTGTGAGGGACCACATTCCCATGTAGGAAATCTGTCAGGGGCCACATGATAGCAGTGGAAGGAGCCAGAGACAAAAGCATTCTAGATTAACTGGGAATAAAGTCTTCCCTGCTTTGATTTTCACCCTTGTCTCTAAGTGTGTCTTGTCCCTAGTTAAGGGCTAATGGAAGTGAAATAAAAATAAGAATCTTGGGGGAGGGGAGTATTAGGGTCGCAGAAAAGGAGTGATGAAGGTGAAAATAATGGAACAAATATTTGTAGTTAAGTCATCCTGGGTCTCACGTATGAGGCACTTTCAGGTTGACTGGACCTTCACAAAGTTCATTTTCACAATGTCATATAAGATTGAACACCAAACTCTTGAAAAGTCTCGCTGGGAGGAAGTCTAGCAGTTGAACTTGGTTGGTGGCGGGAGAGCTGGTTAAAACAGTTGTGGGCTTATAATGTGTGTGGGAGAAAGTACAGAATGAATTCTGCCATCCTCAGCGATGAATAAGAATAAGAACTAAATCTATAAACTCTCTCCCACACACAGGTAGGTTCTTCTTTTTTAGAATTATTTTTATAGAAGTACTCATAAAATACTTGCAAAGCATTTTCTTGGGAAGGGCTGTATCTCAGTGCTGAGCACCTATGCAGAAGGTCCCAGTTTCAATCCCTCTCATCTCCAGGTATGGCTGGGAGAGAACCCTTTTTGGAGTTCTGGAGAGCTACTGCTAGTCATTGTAGACAATTCTGTAGTACATACACCAAAACAGCTTTCTATTCAATTTATTGTCTATTTTTCTTCCAAGGAACTCAAAGTAGACAGTTCTCTCCTGTGTTTTATCTGTACAACAACCTGACGACATAGGTTAGGCTGAGAGCCAGTGCCTGGCCAAAAACCACCAAGCAAGCTTCATGGCTAAGTAGGGATTTGAAACCTGGCCTCCCAGGTCTTAGTTCCAACAATCTAACCACTATACTACCCTAGCTCTGGTGCATGCATGTTCGTATGGTAGCTGTTAATATCCTCACAACAACCCTGTGAGGATCATGGCTGAGTTGGGATTTGAACCCTGCGCTCCTAGACCCTAGTCTCTTGCCTCTCCTATTTTGCCTCTGCTGGTTCAGACTGCAAGCTCATAGAGGCAGAGACCTGTCCTGTTTATATTCTGTAGGGTGCCATTTATATCAGTGACGCTATAATGCATTGATGATGATGATAATGATAATGTAAAATTACAAATTTTGGAAGCGGCCCTCACATCTCACATGCGGAAGGGAATGCCTTTTCCAATTGTGGCTGCAATAAATGTGCACAGTAGTTTTGAAAAAATAACATAAAATATGTGTTCCCCTCCGGAATTGTTGCTTTATTTATTGCTCTACTTTTTATTGCAGAGGTTTATTTATTTGTCATTTACTGACCAGTTTTATATAAAAAAAACCTTCATCACATTGTAATCTGAGGGCAGTGTCCAATAAAGTAACAAAGGCAAGATTGCAATAAGTACAGCAAAACCCTTTTAAAAAACTATAATAAAAAACTATATCAAACAGCAAATAAGAACAGATTAATCATAAACTCAAAACCCCCAACATTAGTTAAAACCAAGACAACACAACTCAACCAGAATATACATTAAGTGGATTTAATGGATTAACCCCATGTGGTTAATCAACTGTAATTACTTTAATCAGGTAACAGCCCTAGAAAGAAATCATTCTCAAAAAGCTTTTTTTTTTTTAATTACAGGGATTGTGGACCTGATGTTCTCCAAAGTCATAGCAGCCAAATCCCAGGGGCTGAGGTTCCTTCAGCCCCCCCCCCCAATATTTGAGAGGGCTGAGCGCCTGCAAAGTTGATGGGCATTGCCATTCAAACAGTGTGTGTGTGCGTGTGTGCATGCGTGCACATGCGGTGTCATGTGATCCCCAATTATATGGGGCGGGGCTTTACCTGGCCCTCCCCCCAATATTTTACTCAAGTTTGCAAACCAGCCAGAAGTTGCTACACTACAACTGCTATAACCTCTGACTTTTGGCCATGCTGGTTGCTGCAACTGATGGGAGATTCCCAATGGCACCAGGAGGGGCAACACCCCTGTTTTATCAGGTTCATTCCTGGTCTTGCTCCAAGGAAGGTGTTGTACATGAATATTATGCCATCTTATCCTTGCCAGATCAGTATGGCTGAGAGAGCCCTGTTGACAAAGAATCAGCCTATTGCATTTCATGACCAAGCAAGAACTTGATGGCTATATAATATATGAATCCTTCAGCTGCAGGGTAGTATAACCACACTATTGCATGTCACCTTGAGGTTTTGTGGAAGGCAACAAATATGTTGAAATAATTAATAATAATAATAATAATAATAATAATAGGCTAGCAGCATTACACAACTGAAGCTTCAGGATAGTTGTTAACTTAGGAATCAGTTGAAGGAAGGAGTAACGTGAGGTTCTTTGTGGAGAGAAGATCCCTCCCTCTGCCTCAGCCTTGTTCCATTGGTGTACCTTTGCCGGTAGATAACATTGACTCCCACCTTCCTGTTCAGCCAGCAGAGAGAAGACAGGGGAGTTGATAGATGGAGCCAGGCAAGTATTTTATCTTGCCAAAAAAACTCTGAGCACATACCCTGAATTAATTTTCTACAAAGGTGCAACTCAAACAAACTTTCCTTTCATGTCCCATCCCTGTTTGTGCAAGGACATCAATACTCTACACATTTAGAAACTTGACAGCTATTGTTGCTGAGGCCTTGAGCTTGCCGCCTGTGATCTTGGATGCCATCTCTGTTCTGTCTTTTCAAACGTGGACTTAATCTGTAGCTGTTTATTAAATAAAAGCTGGAGTGAATAGTGGCAGAGGCACTGGGGACCAGACTCTGCCATCATGCCTAGAGTAAACCTAGCTTTACATACAGTTGTACCTTGGAAGTCGAACGGAATCTGTTCTGGAAGTCCGTTTAACTGCCAAAACATTCGGAAACCAAAGCACGACTTCTGATTGGCTGCAGGAAGCTGTGGAAGCCCCATTGGACGTTCAGGTTCCAAAGAATGTTTGCAAACCAGAACACTCACTTCCTGGTTTGCAGCGTTCAGGAGGCAAAACGTTCGAGTTCCAAGGCGTTCAGAATCCAAGGTATGACTCTACTTCAATTATCCTTGCCAATTTCTGTCCTTAGTCAGGCACTCTAGTCCAACCTCCCCATGTCCATCAGAGACCAGCCCCATGAAAGAGTTTCCCTGCCTTCAAGCTTGTCCATGGGACTGGATTATACTTGTATGTCTACCTGCAACAACCAGTGGGGACTTGCATATGTGAATGGGCATCCCCAGATATAGCACCACAGATGATCAGTTCACAAGTTCAGCTACCAGTCACAAAAAACTGACTGGTTCACACACAACTGTTAAGTCGTGGGTTGACATAGCAGCCGGCACAGCGATTTCTTCAAGTAGCTCTTTATTATGGTAAGCTGGAAAAGAACTGACTGCAAACAGCTCAGCCGGCCTGTATTTATAGGCAGCCGGCTGTCAACATTGTAACCACAACAGCCCAGAGTTCCCGCCTAAAACAACAGACGCGGACCTGAGTGAAAACTATCTACAGACCTGAGTGAAAACTATATACAGTATCCCCCTGTTGGCCCAGGGTGAAACTACACTACATAACACCAACAGATTGTGGAATAGAGGTTGAGTATTTAATTGTCATTCCCCCCCCCCATTTTTTTATTCATTTTATAACACAAATAATAAACACAAACAGAAAAGACAAACAATACAAACAAATTCTTGTCATATTCTTATTTTTCTAAACATTGTTACGCGGGCTTCCCCAAGTCCCACCTATCTGATTTTCATTTTACTTCATCTTTAGCAGTTTACATATATCATAATTTCTAACCATCTTTTTTTTTTAATCACACTTAAAATAACTTCACATTTTATCACTTACAAATAATACCATTTTAAATACCCTATCTTCTACTTCTAACCCTACAGCCTATATCCACTTCCAAAGCTATTCTAAGGTTTAAATATTAACATATTTTTTTTCAAATATTCCTTAAACTTCTTCCACCGTCTCTTCTCTCTGGTCTCGGAGTCTCCCGGTCAGTTCGGCAAGTTCCATATAGACTATATGGACTATAGGGGTCAAGTGTTTAACTGATGGCTCAGTTAGATCAATCAATTTTAAAACTTTTACTCAATGGAAAAGGGTGCCCCTCAAGTCAGAAGTGAGAGGACATGTGTTTGTGTATATAACACACAGACATCACACATCTAACCACTCATATGTGGTGTCTGTGTATCAAAATGTGTGTATATCACAGTGACTAACGCAATAGGGATATTAATGTTATAAATGTCTTGGCCTTCTTCATTTGAATCAAACAGTACTACAACCAAAGTGGCAAGTAACTGCCTTATTGGCTGCAGTACCATTTGATTCTCCTTCATGGATCACTGCCTTGCCGTGGCGAAGGGGCTTGAATAACTCAGTGAAGCTATGAGCTATGCCGTGCAGGGCCACCCAAGACGGACAGGTCATAGCGGAGAGTTTTGATTAAACGTGATCCACCGGGAGCAGGATCACAGAATCAAGAATCTCAGGATTCTTTGGGTAAAGCCATAAGTGTTTAAAGTGGTATCGACAGTGCTTTATTATGTAAGGTGCAGATATGGCCTAGATTTGTGGGCTACCACTTTCTATAGTATTCCCATTATGGCCAGTGCCATTTTGGCCTTCCTTCTGTTTCCTACCACTGCACAGTAAAAAAAACCCTCTTTAAACAGCTTGCCTTTTGCCTCTGTAGTTGAAGATAACTGACAACCTCAGTGTGGCGTCTACTGGGCAGCCATGCATTTGGAGTGCCACCTCCTCACACTCTGTTCTGAAGCCTCAGGCCAAACAGTTGACGTGTCCACTGCAGTACCTTCTCACAGGTGCAAAGTGGCAATCGGGATCTGTGTGGTTCTTTGGGGCAAAGGAGAGAGACTGCCCTGACGAACGCTGTGACCTGGAAGCCCCCGTGGTGCAGATCTCCATGGCAACACAGAGAACATGCAATTAACACCCCATGGTAACTGCTCGGAGAGCCGTGTCAGCCGTGATTCCATATTGGAAATCCTAATTTCCTCAGGTCTCTCTCTCCCCCAACCCCGTTCTCCTTTTGGGCGCATCAGCATCCACACAATTCATCTTTGTGGAAGACCTCAAGTAATCCACAAACAATTGTGATTGCTGTACGAAGGGCCTGGAACAGCTCTGTGTGGAGAACGCCACACACACACACACACACACACACACACACACACACACACACTTAAAGCACTATGGCACCATACTGTCCAACATTTCTCCAATGAAAATAGGGACGTCCCATTCCATAATGAGAATTTTACTATTTATACCCCACACATCTAACTGGGTTGCCCCAGCCACTCTGGGAAGCTTCTGTGAAATATACTCAGAGTCGAGTAGTAATTTCATGTTCTTTATTTCAGCTCATAGGAACAGTGATTGAATTCCCCCCCCAAACCTCAGGCTTTATATACATTATTTACACAATGAGTACTGTCCGACTGATTGGGTCCCGGAGCCTGACTGGGCTGTTCCTGCAGGCCAATCAGGTTGTTGCATTCTAGGATCCTACCTGCCTATTGTTCTGGGACCCAAGCTTAGTACATAAAACCCTTCCCCTCTAAGTTCCTGTTGTGCCTGGAAGGTTAGCATTCATAGTCATCAAGGTATGCTGGTCGCCTACGTATGTGTTGTTGTCTGCGAATTCCAGCCTGGGGTTGCTGTTGGGCCATCCCCGCCACACCCAGTCCAGGACCCGGGAGATGACCCTATCCTTTGTGGAGTGGTACACTACTTCCGGTGCCTGAATGGGTCAGTCGGGAAGCTGTTCTAGGCTCATGACCTTTTGTGTGGGTGCTGGGTCAGGGCCGGTCTCTGGTAGTGGCAGCTTGCTGAGGGCGTCCGCATGGCCCATTGTCTTTGTGGGTCAGTGGACAAGTGTATACTGGTATCTGGCAAGGAAAACCAACCATCTGAGGATGTGGGGTGACAGTAGTTGAGGGGTCTGCTTCTGGGGGGCAAACAGGCCGAGCAGCGGCTTGTGGTCAGTCACCATGGTAAAGGTCCATCCATACAAAAAATTGTGGAATTTCTTGACTCCCTTCACAATTGCCAGGCCCTCTTTGTCTGTTTGCGAGTAGTTCCTCTTGGTTGTGGAGACGGTCTGGGAAAAGTATGCTCCCAGCATGTCTCTCCCATCCGGAAGTTGGTGCCCCAGGATGGCACAAATGCTGTAGTGTGAGGCATCACATGCCAGCACCACTGGTAGCCTCTCGTCAAAGTGTGCCAGGCGAGTTTGAGACGAGCAAGTCTTTGACTGCTTGGAATGCTGCCACCTGCCGCTGCCCCCACACCCATGGGGCCCACTTGTCTAACAGTCTGTCTAGGGGCTCTGCTACCACTGCCTTATGAGGTAAGAAGGCGTGGTAAAGTTCAATAGTCCCAGGAAGGCCTGGAGTTCGGCCTTACCCTTAGGTGCCAGGGGGTCACAAATAGCCCGCACTTTGTGCCCGGTTGGGTGGACCCTCATCTGCATCCACTGTAAATCCCAGAAAATCCACTTGTTGCACTCCTAGCAGACACTTTTCCCGCTTCACCTTGAGGCTGGCCGTCTGGAAATGGTGCAGGATGGTGTGGAGTTGGTCACTGAACTCCCCTGGCATGGCCCCGGCGATCAACACATCATCAAAGAAGGGGGTGACACCAGGAATTCCTTTGAGGAGAGAGTCCATTAGATTTTGGAATATGCCTGGCGCCGAATTGCAGCTGTTGAACTGGAATGCGCCCCTGTGTGTTACAATCGTCTGTGCCTCGGCGGTGGCCTCGTCAATTGGCAACTGCTGGTAGGCCTGGGCCAAGTCTAGCTTGCCAAAAATCTTAGACCCTGCCACAGTGACGAGGACCTGGCTAACCACTGGCACTGGGTATGCATGGGCCGTAAGGGCCTTGTTTATGGTACATTTGTAGTCTGTGCAGATGCGAACTAAGCTGTTGGGCTTGATGGGTGTGACAATTGGGGTTTCCCAGGGGATGCTGGGTGCCTGCTCGAGCACTCCTTGCTCCACAAGCTGGTCCAATTCCTTGTCTATGTGGGGTTTCAGGGCGAACAGGACCCGGTGGGCCTTGAGCCTGATGAGTCGTACTGAAGGGTCTAGTTGTAGGCTGATGGGGGGGGGACAGTATATTGTCCCAACGCCCCATTGAAAACCTCCAGACATTCTTTACATATGGCGTCCTCATCCACGTGGAAATGGTGCGGTTCACCCCAGTGATGGCTACCCCAGTGGCCCAAACCACACCAATCCCAGTAAGCTAATCCCCTTGACCACGATCAAGTCTAAACGCTGCTTCCGCCCTTGATATTTTACATTGAAGGTTCCCACCCCCATCATGGGGACCTTACATTTCTGGAAGTCCCAGAGAATGAATGGGGCCGGCCTGAGCTTGGGCCCCCCGTTTGGGCACAACTTTCTTAATGTCCGTACTAAGATTATGAACAGGGTTGAGCCTGTGTTGAGCTCCATGCGGCATGGGGCCCTCTCTATCTGTACCTCAATGCAATTTCCCCCTGCATTGGAATAGGGCAACTGGTATACCTGACAGTCTGTGATTTCCATCAAGTTGCCTTGGTGTGTTGGGCTGTGGGGCCTGGGACTCTTGGGTTGGCCATCTGCAGCAGGGCGGCGGGTGGGCCGGGCACGGCACACCTGGGCAATGTATCCTGCTTTTCTGCATTGTCGGCATTCTGCATTGTGACAACGGCAAGTCCTCTGGTCGTGGCTCTCCCCACAGCTTGTGCAGTTCCCCTCTTCTGGCTGAGGCAGATGTGGTGGCCGTGTGGCTTGTGTGTGTCACTGCACTTGGTCACGTCCTCCCTGTTGGATTCAGAATCGTCGGTGAGGTCCTCGTGGTGGAACCTTGGATTGGGCGACCAGCTCGGCTGGGCTGGAAATCTTGCGCAGACCTCTCGGCAGCTTCAGTTGCCAGGGCCTCCTCCAAAGCAACCTGGAATGTTAGGTCCTTCTAACAACATTAGAGGCGTTGTTGCTGCTGCAGGCCAATCAGTTGCTGCAGCCTAGTATCCTACTGGCCTAATAGGCTGATTAACTTCCTCCTGGAGCCTGATTGGTCTTCTCCTGCAGGCCAATCAGGTTGTTGCATTCTAGGATCCTACCTGCCTATTGTTCTAGGATCCAAGCTTAGTACATAACATTCTAAAACATAAAAACATAATTAAACGCTGAACTTTAAAAAACAAAACAAAAAAACTTCCCCATACAGGATTGTATTCAGACGGCTCAGGGGTCAGATAATTCCATATCTTCCAACATTTCTCCAATGAAAATAGGGACGTCCCAAGGAGAAGTGGGGCATTCCAGGATTAAATCAGAAACTGGAACGGCTTCTCTAAATCAGGGGTGTCCCTGGAAAATAGGGACACTTTGAAGGTCTGTGGTACCACTTAAAAGAGTTGTGGTTTCCCCGAAAGAATTCTGGGAGCTGAAGTTTGCTAAGGCTGCTGGGAGTTGTAAGGAAACCTCTGTTCTGCTCCCAGAGCTACAATTTCTAGAGTGGTTTAAAAATCAATCCCTTTTCACAAGGTACTCTGAATTTGTAACTCTATGATGCCTCCTCTCGGGACCCATAAACTACAGCTCCCAGAATTCTTTGGGGGAAGTCATGAGTCTTTAAAGTGGCATCATAGTGCTTTAAATGTATGGTGTGAATGTGGCCTGTTCTTGAAGTCATACAGAATGACATTAGCTGGCCCTCCCTGCCCAGGAGGTTTGCAGCAAGAGTATGAGCAGAAGTGGCTGGTTAAAATGGCATGTTTGTGAAATTTCTTCATTGTCTTTGTCTTCTTCTTAGTCTTTTATTCATTTGTCTACTTAAAACATTTTAAGAGCATAAATTGTTGCTGCTGTTATTTGTTATCATTAATCAATTGCCTTCTATGCAATTGTCTCAAGGTGCTCTGAAATATGTTGGGGTTCATGAACCAATATATACTAGGCTTTATATGTCAAAACCAGCACTTTGAATTGGGCTCTTTATGTTACAGGCAGCTCCCCACTTGTGTGCAACCATGCACATGTGCGGCACTGGGAACCCAGAAGTGGGGAGCACCCTGGAGAGTCCTTGTGGCTCACGAGGAGACCCTCCACAGAGCCTGAAGAGGACTTCCATTTCTGGCTCTGGGGTGGGTCTCCTTGTGAGCCAGAGGGGCAGCGGGGCTTTGTTGGGGCTGCTCAGCTGATGTGCAGGGAAGCAGCAGTGGCTGCTGCAATATCCCACATGTCAGCTCTTAAGTGAAGATGCTGAACAGCTTCAACAAAGCACCGCTGCCATTCTGGCTCACAAGGAGACCCTCTCCAGAGCCCAAATAGGCTCTGGGGAGGGTCTCTTCATGAGCCACAAGGACTCCCTACTTCAATAAGGGTGCGCCCCACATGTGCTCATTTCCCTTATGAGTGCAGGGCCCCAGAACTTAACTCCTGTGTAAGTGGGGAGTCTCCTGTACTTGAAACTTCACATTTGTCAGTGCTTGGGAATGAAAAGAAACAAACAAAAAGAAACTTAGTGACATTTGGAAATTAGTGATTAAAATCAATGCAATTTTGAAAGTTCAGTCCACCATTTTGCTTCAAAGTGGCTTCCAGTTGTATCCAAACATAGGCAAAACTTGCTTCTTGATTTCAGGGACCATCATGCAAAATGCAGCCATGCTATCTTCAGAAGTGTCCATATGCTTAGTGAATAAGCTACTTCCAAAAATATATAAAAGATTAGTGAATTTACCCCCCAGTGTTGATCCTTATGCAATGGCACTGCCTGGGTGTGAGAGCTGATGATGTTCCACAAGGTTTGCGAAAGGATAAAGTTAGGGGGGAAATGTAAGGGGGACTGAGCATGCTCAGTGGCCATGGAATGCTGAATGTTTGCTGAGTGGAAGAAAATGGGTAATGGGGAAAAATGGGGCTGCCGGGCACCGCAAACAGGAGCACTCTGCACTGCAACCTTTAGTTGCTGGTCCCCCTTGCTTCATCTCCTCTTATATGAAATATAAACTAAAAAGAAAAAAAACACTATTCAAAGCCTTATTATTTTGAAACACATCCCCTGTTTATGTGTGTGACAATGTTGAAGAAGTTCATCTCCAGCCATTTTAAAAACATATATTTGCCATTCATTTGACTTGACTAAGGATACCCCCATTTTGTTTCCCTCGTGAACTGTCTTGATAAAAAGAACTCGGCAATCAAGCGCGGTCGCACTGGAGTGAATCTGTTTAATCAATTAAGGCAATCAGCTTTGTCCCTGGCAAATTTCAGTTGTAAAAAGAAAACTAAGCATTTAATTAGAAGGGTTTGAAGCAAAGGAAGCACCATATAAATATATATTTATCCTTCTTAATAATGAAAATTTATATCATCTCACCATGGTATCTGGAGACTGCAAAAAGAGTTTAACATCTTTTTAGCCCATTAAACAAACATCACACTGCTTGGCAAACCAATTATTGCATTTCCTCTCTCACTTCCTCTTTTGTTCCCTGATAGGCTTGTTTCAAAGACTGGTGACAGAAAGGCTCCCTGGCCAATGTGCAATTAGGAGCGCAGTTTAAGGCTCCTGTTTGGACACTGGCAGCTGCATATTCCCTTTCCTGCCATCTGACATCACATATGGTGGCAGGTGTTGGGCAAATGGGTGTGGTTTGAAGGAAACTGCCTATTGGGCCAAATTGAGGCCTATGCTGTACTTAATTAGGCACATGGGCTGAAGGTTCCCAACCCCTGATATAGCCCATCATCATCCATAACCCAATGTTGGACAGTTGGATCCCTCTGAGAAACTCACAAAGCATGAAAGTCTCCATGGTTGCTGAGTTCTGAGTTTCTATTCAGCAGTCATGGCTGATACACAACAATGGACCTTTCCTCTTTGAGGTTGCTTTATAGCAATGGTTCAGCGTATGGTCTGAAGGCACAGGAGCCTACTATTTTGCTGCTGCTAACCACATCTGGGTCTGGTCAGTTCTAGGATGAGTGGTTCCCATTCATATGACCTCCATATTGGGTCCCATGATGGAATAATGATGGGATAGAATTCATAGAATCACACAGTTGGAAGGGACCCTGAGGATCATCTAGGCCAACCGCTTGCAAGGCAGGAATAGTCCGTTGTCCCATATGGGGATCAAACCTGCAACCTTGGCATTATCAGCACCATGCTCTAACCAACTCAGCTATTTGACCAAAATAAATCAGCAAAAATATAAGAATAGCTGGACGTTTTCAAACAAAATAATGCACACAAATAGCATTTTTTAGAATCTTTTTTAAAGGATCAGTGTTTTGCAAGGGAAATGCTTGCAAGAGAGAGATGTTATTGGGAATACAATATTTTGACTTTGAACCTCTGCCAACTTCAAAAATTAGAGGAGGCACTACTTACAGAACGAGGAAATCTACTCTGTGCTGTGTTAAACTGGCACTCTTTTAAAACAATGTTCTGATCAGTAAGTCAGACACTTTAAATAACTGAATTAAAAATTTAACCAAGGCTAACCCCTTCAGGAGTTTCAATTTTGGAAACATGGGTTGTAATTACACTCAGCACAGCCTCATTTCAGATTATTTTGTCAAGCCGTCATTTACAACTGGCGGAAAAATTCTGGTTGTACTGTTAAGCTAGGTTTGAAAGCAAAATGAAGCAGAGAGAAACAATGGCCACATTCATATATTATTTGGGGGGGGGACCCATGTGAACCCATTAAAAGGCTATCTTCAGTCCTATACCCCCCCTGCCCTTGTTCCTGAGTCCCTGTAGGCATTTGATTCTGTGGAGCTGGTCTTAGTTTAAAGGTAAAGACTTTCATTTCTGTACTGTAGAAAGCATAACTGTTCCCTTGCTTGCAATTACATTGCTGGAACTATGATCCTGCCATAAAATAAAAATCAGTGCATGAAATATTCACCAGCACAAAAGAAAAATACAAAGTCAGAACTGTCTAAACATGGGTTTGTGCATATTTAAAAATTGCTCTGTTTTTGTCCCCCTCCCGCCACAGTTTTATTTCACTGTGGAAGAAGCATACTTGGAATGTAAGCTCAATCCGCAAGCCATTTAGGTACAATTGCTTGGATTTAACCCAAGACAGGCTATAAAATAATATTAAAGGGAAAATTGATAATAAGCTTGGCAAGGTGTTGGATCCCTTCCGCCAGCTTCAGATTGCTTGCAATAATATGTTTAGAGGTTTAACCACACCTTCCAGGGTTGAACCTACAAACCTGCTTATATTATGCTATACTGTACTGTCCGATTGCTGTTTCCATCCCATTACATATTACAGGGGGAGGTGGAGGAATCCCAGAGCAGCTTACAAATATTGGTACTAAGACAGGCCCAGCCTTCAAGCTTACAAGCTAAATGACATGACACAAAAGGGCAGGGCTTTTTTTCAGTGGGAACTCGCCAGAACTCAGTACTGGTACCTCTCAGGTGGGTGCCATTGTCATTCAGAGAACAAGGCAGCTGGGTGAGAACGATTTGCCGTTCGCCCAACGATTTTTGGTCGCAGCTGTTGCAGTGACATGTGTGGCGTGGTAGCCAATGCCCAGCTGCTACCGAGAGGGCCAGGAAGTGCGTCCAGAGTGCAGTGGCCAAGAAGGTTCTGGCCTTGGGTGATCCGTCACCCGGGCATTACCTTCCGTGATGTGTCCCGTTACAGGCTTGATGGGGTTCATCTGTCTGTAACTGGGAATGATTTGCGGTCTCTCCATCCCTATGTGAAGGGTATTCTGTTAAAGGAATCCAGGGACTCAGCTGGTTTGGTCAACCCCTGAGTGGGGGTTGTGCCCGTGCCTGAGTCCAGGGGGGGCATCTGGGTGGTGGAGATAGCCCGTTCCCGGCTTTCCGCTTATCCAGGTGTTCTCCCTTGGCTGACCTATGCTGGAACCCTGGGTCAGCGCTACCTGTATGGCAGGGAGCTAGTCGAACCAGAGCCTATGCAACCAGTCACTTTCTGTAATCAATAAAGTTGTGGCCTAAATTCTGCCAAAAACCAAAACAAAAATTTGAGTCAGGTGTGAATTTATTTAGGGGGGGAGGTCTCTGGGTCTGAACACGCCATAATGATCAATTTGAATGGAAGGAGTTAAAGGAGGAACCAAAAGTTGCAGGTCTCTCAACTGAGGTGCTGGAGAGGCCCTTCAACCCTGACTCCCTCCCATTTCATGTAGCCAGATGGAATGGCTGCTGCAGATGACAGCTGAAGGAGGAGCATGATGGAACTGGTCTCTCAACACATACGGCAGACCCGGCAGTGCTATCTTTCCCATTGCTGCAGCCTGATTATAGTGGAAGATCTACTCTGTTATGTGCTGTGTTCATTTACACATTATTTGAAATGAGGTTTAGCAGCAGATAAAATGACATATTGATGTTGATACATTTATGTACACTGGGCTTAAGATCCACCCATCACCAAATGAGATGTTTTATTTTTCTACAGAAGTATCAGGTGCCGTGGTGGGTCTGCACCACTCACCTGGTCTCCTTCTGGTTGAGTTGCTGCTGCATACCAGGATGGAAGGATGGGTAAGGTGCAAACATAGAATCATAGAATCATAGAGTTGGAAGAGACCACAAGGGCCATCGAGTCCAACCCCCTGCCAAGCAGGAAACACCATCAGAGCACTCCTGACATATGGTTGTCAAGCCTCTGCTTAAAGACCTCCAAAGTAGGAGACTCCACCACACTCCTGGGCAGCAAATTCCACTGTCGAACAGCTCTTACTGTCAGGAAGTTCTTCCTAATGTTTAGGTGGAATCTTCTTTCTTGTAGTTTGGATCCATTGCTCCGTGTCCGCTTCTCTGGAGCAGCAGAAAACAACCTTTCTCCCTCCTCTATATGACATCCTTTTATATATTTGAACATGGCTATCATATCACCCCTTAACCTCCTCTTCTCCAGGCTAAACATGCCCAGCTCCCTTAGCTGTTCCTCATAAGGCATCGTTTCCAGGCCTTTGACCATTTTGGTTGCCCTCCTCTGGACACGTTCCAGTTTGTCAGCGTCCTTCTTGAACTGTGGTGCCCAGAACTGGACACAGTACTCCAGGTGAGGTCTGACCAGAGCAGAATACAGTGGCACTATTACTTCCCTTGATCTAGATGCTATACTCCTATTGATGCAGCCCAGAATTGCATTGGCTTTTTTAGCTGCCGCGTCACACTGTTGGCTCATGTCAAGTTTGTGGTCAACCAAGACTACTAGATCCTTTTCACATGTACTGCTCTCAAGCCAGGTGTCACCCATCTTGTATTTGTGCCTCTCATTTTTTTTGCCCAAGTGCAATACTTTACATTTCTCCCTGTTAAAGTTCATCCTGTTTGTTTTGGCCCAGTTCTCTAATCTGTCAAGGTCGTTTTGAAGTGTGATCCTGTCCTCTGGGGTGTTAGCCACCCCTCCCAGTTTGGTGTCATCTGCAAATTTGATCAGGATGCCCTTGAGTCCATCATCCAAGTCGTTGATAAAGATGTTGAATAAGACCGGGCCCAAGACAGAACCCTGTGGCACCCCACTAGTCACTCTTCTCCAGGATGAAGAGGAACCATTGATGAGCACCCTTTGGGTTCGGTCAGTCAGCCAGTTACAAATCCACTGAGTGGTAGCATAGTCAAGACCGCATTTTACCAGCTTTACAAGAATATCATGGGGCACCTTGTCAAATGCCTTGCTGAAATCAAGGTAGGCTACATCCACTGCGTTCCCTTCATCTACCAGGCTTGTAATTCTGTCAAAAAACGAGATCAGGTTAGTCTGACATGACTTATTTTTCAGAAATCCATGCTGACTATTGGTGACCACAGCATTCCTTTCTAGGTGCTCACAGACTGTTTGCTTAATGATCTGCTCCAGAATCTTCCCTGGTATTGATGTCAGACTGACTGGGCGATAATTGTTTGGGTCCTCTCTTCTGCCCTTTTTGAAAATAGGGACAACATTTGCCCTCCTCCAGTCTGCCGAGACTTCGCCTGTTCTCCAGGAATTCTCAAAGATGACTGCCAGTGGTTGTGAGATCACATCTGCCAGTTCTTTTAATACTCTTGGATGCAGTTCATCTGGCCCTGGAGACTTGAATACATCTAAACTAGCCAAGTATTCTTGTACTATCTCCTTAGTTATTCTGGGCTGTGTTTCCTCTGCTGAATCATTTGCTCCAAATTCTTCAGGTCGGGCATTGTTTTCTTTATCGGAGAAGGCTGAGGCAAAGAAGGCATTGAGGAGTTCAGCCCTTTCTGTGTCAACTGTTTGCATTTCACCATCTTCTCCTCTGAGTGACCCCACTGTTTCTTTGTTCTTCCTTTTGCTACGGACATACCCATAAAAGCCTTTTTTGTTGCTTTTAACCTCTCTAGCAAGCCTGAGTTCATTCTGTGCTTTAGCTTTTCTGACTTTGTGTCTACACGTGCTGGCTATTTGTTTGAATTCCTCTTTGGTGGTTTCCCCCCTTTTCCATTTTTTGTACATATCCTTTTTAAATCTTAACTCAGTTAAAAGTTCTTTGGATAGCCACCCTGGCTTCTTTAGGCACCTTCCATGTTTCCATCTCATTGGTATTGCCTGAAGTTGTGCTTTTACTATCTCCCTCTTAACAAACTCCCAGCCATCATGAACTCCCTTTCCTTTTAGTATTACTGTCCATGGGATCTCACCCAGCACTTCCCTAAGTTTTATGAAGTCGGCTTTCTTAAAGTCAAGAAATTGAGTCCTAGTATGCTTGGCTGCTCCTTTCCGCTGTATAGTAAACTTCAGAAGAGCATGATCACTTGCGCCTAATGATCCTTCCACTTCTACCCCACTAACCAGGTCATCAACATTGGTTAGGACCAGATCTAAAATGGCTGTTCCTCTTGTTGCTTCACCCACTTTCTGGACAATGAAGTTGTCTGCAAGGCCAGTGAGGAATCTGTTTGACCTTATGCTCTTGGTTGAGTTTGACATCCAACAAATATCCGGGTAATTGAAGTCCCCCATTACTACTATCTCCCTTCCTTTTGCATGCTTGGTCATCTGTTCCAGGAAGGCATCATCTATGTCCTCCGTTTGGCTTGGGGATCTATAGTAAACTCCCACAATGAGGTCTCTGTTATTCTTCTCTCCCTTAATTTTGACCTAAATGCTCTCACTTTGGCTTTGAGGTTCTAAATCTTGGATCTCTTCACAGGTATACACATCCCTGACATATAACCCCACTCCTCCTCCTTTCTTGTCTGGTCTGTTTCTCTGAAATAGATTGTATCCCTCCATTATTACATTCCAATCGTGGGACTTATCCCACCAGGTTTCAGTGATGCCTATTATGTCATATTTAGTTTGCTGTACCAAGAGCTCAAGCTCATCTTGTTTATTTCCCATGCTTTGCGCATTAGTGTACAGACATTGAAGTCCATTAATCATTCCCCCGTGTCTCTTATTTAAGGATTTTTTCCTCCCACCACTAGGTCTGCGTGCTGTTTGCTCCATTTGGTCTATGACATTTGGATGATCATCTTCATCAATTGATAGACTCCTACCTTCAGGAGCACTGTCTCCCTCCCCCACATTAGTCAGTTTAAAGCCCTCCTGATGAGGTTTCTGAGATTTTTGGCAAAAACATTCCTCCCAACCGTTGTGAGGTGCAGCCCATCGCTTGCCAGAAGTCCATCTTCAAGAAACTGCAGTCCGTGATCTAAGAATCCAAATCATTCCTGTTTACACCATTTGCGAAGCCAGCTGTTCACTTCCAGTATTTTCCCCTCTCTCCCTGGGCCACGTCGTTCAACTGGGAGGACAGATGAGATGACAATTTGTGCATTTAGTTACTTCAATTTCCTGCCAAGAGCCTCGTAGTCTCTTTTGATCTTCTGGAGGCTATTGCTTGCAGTGTCATTGGTTCCCACATGAACCAAGAGGAAGGGGTATTTGTCAGTGGGTTTTATGATTCCTTGCAGTCGTTCAGTTACATCTAGGATCTTAGCCCCGGGGAGACAGCACACCTCCCGAGACATCCTGTCAGGCCCACAGATCACTGCTTCTGTTCCCCTCAGTAGGGAATCCCCTATCACCACTACACGCCTCCTCTTAGGTTTGGTCGGGGTTCTTCTGTGAGCTGTCCGTTCCAAGGTCGCCTGCACATTCCCTGAGGACTGACTTTGCTGCTCGTCTTCATATACCTGATTGACTGTAATGAGGGAGAGATCCTCAAATGGAGTCTGTTCTTCGTCTTCCATGCTAGGGGAGAGGATTTAAAAGCGATTGTGTATTTCTAAACAATCAGAGTGAACCCTGGGCCTCCTACTTCTTTGAGTCACGTTTCTCCATATATCTGGCACCTGTGTTGGTGAACTAGCCTCCTTCTCAGGGGTGTCCCCTGTCTCCTTGTGCTGGTCCTGGGGGGGGGAAGGTACTAATACCGTAGCCGAAGTTCAGTCCAGAGTCACTAGCAGGGTAGACGATCACTAGATGAGACGCGAGGTCCGAAACAAGGAGCCGGGCGGGGAAACAGGAACACCGGAGAGTCAGAAGCAGGAAGCCGGGCGAGGAACAGGCACACTGGGAGTGCAGATCTAGGTCTGGGTAAAAGCAGGTACTCCAACAACGACATTGCTCCCGCAACCTGGGACCGGGCTGCCTGACCTTTATCTTCTTCTAAGGCTGGGGGCGGTCCCGGCCCCCAGGAGCCCCGCCTCTCCTGGCCTTAAGGCGAGCACTCCTCCTGGGAGAGACCAGTTCCCTTCGCCTCTCTGCCCTAAGCCTCTGCAGTTCAGGAGAGGCCGAAGGGTTACTGGGCCCCGGGGGAGGCTCACCTGTAGACACTGAGTCCTCCAGCACCTCTGGGGCCAGAATGGTTTCACCTGGTGCCTGCCCCTGAGGATCTGGCACAGGTGCAGGCTCCTCAGCATCTAGGCCTTGCCCCAGTTCAGCCAGCCCTGGAGGCGGGGACTCCTGTGCCGGCTGGGATTCCTCCGGTTCACTCTCAGACTCGGAATCCCAGGCCATCACACTCCTCCTTGGTAGAGATGGTGTTCTCTGTTGCTTCCAAGAAGAGCTCCAGCTCTCTTAATTCTTTGGAGTGTAGCTACACGTTCCTCCAGTTGCTGGACTTTGTCTTCTAAGAGGGCAATCAACATACAATTGCTGCAGGTAAAGCTGCCTGCAACCTTTGGCAAGATGGCAAACATTGTGCAGGAACCGCAGGCGACTGCAGCTGTTCCCTCACCTTCCATCTTGAAAACGTGTTGTTGGGGGTGGCTACTGTGGTCCTCCATCTTAAAAAGTGTGAAGACAGGACAAATACCCCCTCCCAAAAAAACCAAGGTCTCCCCCAACAAACGTTTGAGACTAGCTCCCCTAAATCTAAAAGATGGGTCAAACTGTGCGCGCCACTAGGCACGCGCCGCTGCCCTGCAAGTTCCGATAAGCTCCTCCCACAGCTAATCCCCTGCCTCAACAGAAACCCTGCCCCCTCTGACCTTTGCACAGGGAGAGCAGCTAATCAGCCACAAAGAAACACACACACACACACACACACACACACGAAAACTCTTTTGCTCCTTCTTCAACTGCTGCCCTGCTAGCTCTGATAAGCTCCTCCCACAGCTAATCACCTGACTCAACAGAAACCCTGCCCCCTCTGACCTTTGCACAGGGAAAGCAGCTGATCAGCCACAAAGAAACACACACACAAGAAAACTCTTTTGCTCCTCCTTCAGCTGCTGCCCTGCAAGCTCTGATAATCTCCTGATGACATGCCAGCAGGATTGCCAGATTGGCTTCACTGGTGTGTTTGCACCATGCTGACCTTGGCACCACCTTGCCACTCACAGCCTCTGTTCTATGGGGAGATGAATCCTGAAGAAGATCCACTCCAGGAATTCACAATCTAAATATTAACTTTACATATCCAAAAGAGAGAAATAGAGAACCACAGGGAGAGTGGTTTACCAGGGACACAGAAAAATCTCAGCCTAATATTTCCAGTCTGTTTCAGTTCTATATGCAGGTCATTTATAAGTAAATCCTATCTTGTTCTCATATTAATTTCTGACTTTAAAAAATAAATAAATCAGTGTACAGTATTTAAATAAGTTTGTGTATTCTTATTTTCTCCAAAAAGACACACTTCTCTTAAAGTTCATCTCTCTAAACCTATTTTATCCTAAGATACACATCATTATATAAGGGTGGTTTTTTTTTGTTTAAGCCAAGAGCTACAATGCAAAATTCAGAGCATGGTGAAATCCGAAGGTTAAATGCATTCCAACCCACACATTAATCCAGGAGTGGTGGTTTATATCTGCTTGCATTGGAGTGTGTAAAGAAGAAATTCCTCAAGCATCTGGGACTGAGACCAGAAAATGTATAATTTGATGTGGGTTGTTGTTGTTTTCATTGGATGCCCCTCTATCCCCAGGTACAGTTATCATATTTCAAAATTTGAATCAACCCTTCTAATAAACTGTTTTGGGTAAACGATTTGATTTGCAAAGGGGGAAATGAGAAATAACCCCCCTGCTTCTCACCAGAGCTTGACTGCAATGTAAACACTACTGTTTGGTGTTGTTTTTAACTTCCAACAAATCAAATATTAACATGATTAAGAATTCAGATTGACGTCTCAGACAGGGAAGAGCTGTAGGAGGTGATGAAAGACAGACGAGGCGCGTATTTGATCTGGCAGCATTTCATCTTCATGCCACCATTTTACCCAGAATTGTGGGGTAAGGAAACAAAATGGTGGTTTCTCCTACTGTGATTAGTCGGAAATGTTCAGAAATGGAAACGCTTTGCAGTGCAAATGGAAGGAAAGGGGCCTCCTGACTAATGCAGGAAGGGAAAACTGAAGTAAGGGATCAATTAATTCTTTGCACACTGCAAGACAGAAAGACAGACAGACAGTTTGCACAGTTGAAAGCAACTGTATTTTGCTAGAGGTTGCTACCTTTTAACCTGGAAAATCTGAAGGGGGGAAAAGGCTTATCATAGTGCCGGGAAAGATACAGAAAAGAACAACTCAGAATATCAAGGGTGCATCAAGGAAAGGCTAAAGCTTGAAACTCAAAAGGTGAAGGGAGAAAATACAGGAGTTTATAAAATTAGGAGAGAGGCAACAAAGAGAAGCACTTCTGCCTTGCTGTGTTAGAAGTCTCAGGTGGCAAAGATTTTGGGCTGATCCAAGATGGAGGCAATGTTGGCTCTAGGTTTTCAAGAGACGCCTCCCCCACCCCCAGGAAAGACACTCCATAGATCCCCCCTCCCTCATTGAATCTCCCTTCTCCCTGCTGCAAGACCCAGGGGGCTTCCTGCCTGTGGAGCCTGTGCTAGGGCATGGGCCCCAGATAGATGCCCAGCCATGCCACACCTTGATGCTGCACCTGAAGGGGGCACCCCACACCATGCCTAATTATGGAATTTTCCACCCCCATGTTTATTTTTATGTATCAGGATTTATACACTGCTTGATTAAATAATAAAAACTCTTAAGTCAGTTACAAAAAAACCGCAACAGCATTGAAATTACCATTCAAATACAGTTAAAAGCAGGTATTTGTTCAAAAGAGGATTAAAAGCAGGTATTTATTCAAAAGAGGATTAAAAATCAACAGCAAGGAAAAAGAGATTAAACAGATGTTGATAGTCTACATATCTTGGTAGGCTTGACTAAACAAACATGTTTTAAGCAGGTGCAGAAAAGAGTACAGTGAAAGCGTCTGCCTATCGTCAATAGGCAAGGAGTTCCAAAGGGTAAGAGCTGCTACAATAAGAGATCGATTTCCTACAAGTGCTGAATGAGTATGATATCACACCTATAACCCTGCCAGTTCCACATACAGAAGTGGATGAGTAGGCATATATGGGGTAAGGCGATTGTACAAGTCAATAAAGTTTGATGGCTTTAAGAACATGTAAGTGTCACCCTAGCCAAAGGCTGCTAGCCATTATAGCTGAATGGTTTAACAATATGCCAGATTATTTGTTCATCCAGCTCAGTGTTGCATACTCTAACTGGTGGTAGTTCTCCAAGTTCTTGGGCAAAGGTTCTGCTCGTCATATGCTAAACCAGCATTTCTCAAACTTGGCCCTCCAGCTGTTGTGGGACTACAATTCCCATTCTTCCTGACCACTTGTCCTGCTAGCTAGGGATGGTGGGAGTTGTAGTCCAAAAGCAGCTGGAGACCCAAGTTTGGAGAACACTGTGCTAAATGGTCACTTCATCTCAGAGGTGAGGAACCTGAGGCCCAGAGGCCAAATGTGGCCCTCCAGATCTCTCTAACTGGCAGTCAGGACTTTCTCTAGGTCACAACCCTCTTTAGACTCAGACACATCCAACCTTGCTTTGCACCTTCTTAGTGTTTTTGCCTGGCTGCAATTTGCCCTCAGACTCTGATAATGCCTCTTATTTGACTGGGTGGACAATGGAGAGAGGGTGTGTGTGTGGAAAATAAATTACTGTACAGAGGAGGGGGTGGAATGCATTGTTGTTCTGCCCACTTTTACCTCTGGACATGTCTCCTACTGGCATGTGGCCCCCAGAAGGTTGCCAAGAAGGGAATGTGGCCCTCGGGCTGAAAAATGTTTCCCATTACTGGTTTAACCAGGATGGCAGAAATAGCCTTCCTCCTGTCTGCCGTTGAAGAATAGTTCCTGTTTCAAGCACTATGCCCTTGAAAAATGGAACTGGCATGTTCAGAGGCAGTATGCCTCTGGTTACCAGACAAACATTAAGGAAAGGGCATCACCTTCATGGTTTGCTTGCGAGTTCCTGGCTGCTGCAGTTGGCAACAACGCAGTGGACTAGGTGGGCTTTCAGTCCCATCTCACAAGGCAATTCCTGCATTCTGGTGTTCTCAGAATAATCTAGCCACCTGCTGCTTCAATGGAGCAAAACAAGTAGGACATCAAAGGGCTTACTAGGAGCACAGTGCAATCATCTGACATTGTTTCTCATGATTAAATATGGAGTCAGCAGAGTGGGCATTTACTCTGCAACCATTCACTCTAGGCACACAAATCACATATCCAGAACCAGAGACATGCAGCTGACAATCAGCAAGGCTCAGCTGCTGGGCCAAATGTGAAAGAACACCCTAATTTTAATTTGCATTTGAGACTGTATTTAGGCTACTTTCTTGATCATCCTCTCAAGTGTTCCAATCTATAAGGAATTATTATTGCTTTCACCCTATTTTCTGACAGGTGGGAGTCCAAATAGAAAACAGCAGAAATTGATTTTGCGCCTCTGTGGCCTTGGGGTGCTTGCGCATGTTTTTCTTTAACAAAACCTAAAATAGCAGCACAAGTGCTCCAGAGCAACTAATTGCTTTTAGTTGACAAACCAGAGCATGCCCAGAGAAGGTGAGGTGTCTGGAAACCAGGGCTGTGCACCGGATTTGGCTGGAGTCTGAATCAAATTGCAAAGCTTCTAAGTGTCCCGATTTTTCCAGGACCGTCCCAGAATTACAGAAGCCATCCCAGTTTCTGATTTGACCCTGGAATGTTCCAGTTTTCCTATTTCCTTCCCCTCCATGTCTTGGAGAACAATTAAAAGGGGTGTGTGTGTGTGTTTGTGTGCATGTGCGTGCAAAAATCAAGGAAATGGTGAAGCACTTCCTGTAATTTTGAAGGAAAGTGTAACCAATCCACTTTAAATTATTTAATTGCAATGCTCCAGCAGCCAGCAATTTTTTTAAGGAAACGTGTGGAGTGTTTATTCCTTTATTGTAAATTGATCCTTACACTGCAAGCCTTTACATGTCTCCTTAGAAGTTAGTCCCACTGAATTCAATGGAGCTTACTCCCAGGTAACTGGGTAAAGACTGCGCAGCCTTACACTGCAATCCTAAGCATTTTTACTCAGAATTAAATCCCACTGAGTTTAAAAGGGTTTACTCTCTGATATGTTCCTTATCATTCTCACAGTTCTTGCTGGAAATTAGCAACATCTCACTGGAAATTGCCATCGATGCCAGCATCACTTCTCTGCAGATGCTGCTGGGCAGATGAGGCTCCCAGTGGTGGAGCTTCAGGCTCTGGCACTGGGGGGGCAGAGAGCAGGCAGGGGCAGGGGCAGGGCTGGCACGCGTCCCAGGGACATGGCAGCAGCGATGGCACCCCACCGGGATTGCACTGCCGGGGGTGGTGTGCTCCCCCGCATGCCTTTACCTCCGCCAGTGGAGGCGCCCATGGGGACAACCCCTCAAGGGCTTCTGCTGTCTGAGGCAGCAGCCTCACCCTACCCAATTTCTGCCCTGGCCCTGTACAATATGATGGCAACTGTTTGCCCCTGTGACCAGCCAGGCCACAGCATTTTGTGCTAATACACATGCTTTCCGGGATGCGGGTGGCACTGTGGGTTAAACCACAGAGCATAGGACTTGCTGATCAGAAGGTTGGCTGTTCGAATCCCCACGATGGGGTGAGCTCCCGTTGCTCGGTCCCTGCTCCTGCCAGCCTAGCAGTTCGAAAGCACAAAGTGCAAGTAGATAAATAGGTACTACTCTGGCGGGAAGGTAAACAGCGTTTCCGTGTGCTGCTCTGGTTCGCCAGAAGCGGCTTAGTCATGCTGGCCACACGACCCGGAAGCTGTATGCCGGCTCCCTCGGCCAGTAAAGCGAAATGAGCGCTGCAACCCCAGAGTCGTCTGTGACTGGACCTAACGGTCAGGGGTCCTTTTACCTTTATTTTACACGTGATTTCCACACTTGGAATGAACTGATCTTCCAGTGTGGCAGCTCCTCTGGAGCTCTTACATGGCACTGTTTTCTGTGTCTTCTAAAAACCTTTTGGTATAAGCCAGGCTAAGCAGACATGTACATTTTAATATGTATTTGGCATGCATCTTAATATGTATTGGCATGCATTTAAATATGTATTTTCATGGAACTTTGAAGTGTCAGGCATAGCCCTACTGGCTTTAGCCCAAACGTAGCAGAGTTTTCCTGCACAGCGAAGAAGCTAGTTGCGGCAGTAATGACTAGTCAGCTAGACTCAGAATAACTATTTACAGGATTTATTAAAAGGAGAAAATAAAACCAGCAGAGTTTCTGCATACAAATAAAAGCAAAATAAATCCTCTTTCTTTCTCTCTCTCTCTCATAACCATACACAGCACTTCTAACTCCTAACACACCTCAACACCAAACTGAGCTAACAATCCCTTGATAACAGAGTTGAGTGCTGGTCGTTAACCAATCAGAGTAAGTAGTTTCTAGGTCAAGCAGACCTGGGCTTTCTGCCAAGAGTAAATTGACACCAGCTTGAGTTAATTGGTGAAGCTAGAATCTGCAAGTTTCCCACGAGAACCAATTAACAGAAACTGAACACCCCCTCACAGATTCTGCTGAACAATTAACATCAAATACACCTATGTAGGAGATTATTTTTCCAGCAAACCTAAACCCTTGCACATTCGCTTGTTCTTTATCTTCGCCAATGGTTTAGTTAACACATCTGCTACATTTTCTTCACTTGATACATAAGTACAGGTGATTACATTGTCTTGTACACAGCAACGTACATTTTGGTATTTTACAGAGATATGTTTGGAACGCGATTTGAAACCCTCTGTTTTACTTAAGGTTATACAAGCTTGATTATCAATGTAAACTTGTACTGGTTCTCCACAATTTACATTTAAATCTGCCAACAAATGCTTGAAATAAATCACCTCGTTGCACAATTCACTCAATGCGGCGTACTCTGATTCCGTTGATGACACACTTACAACGTCTTGCTTGCGTGACCGCCAGCTGATTAAAGCTCCACCGACCATTATGACTAGTCCTGTGACAGATTTTCTATCCGGCAAATTTCCCCAATCACTATCACAGTAGCAACTCAACATTTCATCCTCGGAAGAATTTAATTGTAACATATAGCCAATTGTCTGTTTGAGATATCTCAGAACTTGTTTTACCCCTTTCCAGGCATTTAGTGTGGGTTTTGAGACCAATCTACTTAATATGCCTACTGCGTAGCTAATATCAGGTCTGGACCACTGTGCTTCCAATTACAGAGTGATATACATCAGGATGTTCAAATTCAGGACTCTCATCTATGTGAAGTGTTTTTATGAAACCTGGATCCATAGGCACCGCTGCCCCTTTGCAATCCTGCATCCTGTATGTAGTCAGTAGTTGTTTAACTTTGTTCTGCTGACTAATTAGGCAGCTGCCATCTTGGGCCCAGCACACTTCCAACCCTAGATATGTCCTAACCGGGCCTAAGTCCTTCACTTTGAACTTACTGGACAATTGCTTGGCAAATCTTTTAGTTTGTTTATCTGTTTTACAGGCATACAATACATCATCTACATAAATCAGACAAAACTCTTGATCACTGCCTGTACCACGTACATAAACACAATTGTCAGCTGTACTCTGCTTGAAACCAAATGACACTAAGGCCTCATGGAAACATTTGTTCCAAGATCTTGCAGCCTGTTTGAGACCATATAGAGCTTTGTTTAATTTCAACACTCTATTGGAACCTGTCTCATAACCAGGCGGTTCAGCTAGATACAGGTCTTCTGATATTGATGCATGTAAATATGCAGTCTGAATGTCAAAATGGTTTAACAGGAGTTTTCTCTTTGCTCCAAGCGTTAGGATCAGCCTTACACTGTCCCCCTTAGCAGTAGGGGAAAAAGTCTCGTCATAATCTTTTCCAGGCCTCTGAGAATATCCTTGAGCCACTAAACGAGCTTTGTATTTGTACTCTCCTGTCACCAGAGGTTTAAGTTTGTACACCCACCTGCAGCCTACAATCTTTGCCCCCTCAGGCGCTGCTACTGGTGTAAAAACCTTGTGCTCATTCAGAGAGGACATCTCTTCCTCCATTGCCTGTTTCCAGCGCTCTGCCTCCTCTTTTGGTAACTTTAACACCTCCTGAAAACTCTTGGGCTCTGCAATTACACTAAACACATTTGCAGTATCAGGAGAAAAACGCACTGGAGGCACTCCTTTGTTTTGTCTTTTAGATCTTCTGGGAGAAAATTTTTCTTCTGACCCACTTTCCTCCTCAGAACTACGACCTCTCTTTTGTTGCTTAGCAACTGGTCTCTGGCTAACTCCACTTTCTTGAGAGCTCTTATCTGAACTTTCCTCCCCCTCAGACTCTGATTCTCTGTGTCTACCTTCAGAGTCATGAAGCTCCTGGGAAGGTTCAAACCAAACCTCAGTATTGGCATGTAGTCTCTCCCAGCCACTATGTTCACAAAAACTGGCATTCCTGGAGATCACAATGCCATTTGTCCCTTCAGCAAAACGGAAACCTTTTCCCAGCTCCTGGTAACCCACAAACACTAACTGTTTGGTCTTAGGATCTCCCTTCTTTCTCATTTGTTTTGGAATTAATACCCAGGCTTTTGATCCAAACACATGCAAGTGGTCAATTTTAGGTTTTTTCTGAAACAATTTAAAGTACGGGGTTGTACCTATTGTTTGATGAAAGAGCCTATTTTGGAGATAACACGCGGTGAGCATGCTCTCCCCCCAATAAGACATGGGTAAATCAGCATCATCAAGCATGGCAAACATCATATCTTGTAAAGATCTGTTTTTTCGCTCTGCAACGCCATTCTCCTCTGGGGAAAAAACGTTCGTTTTTCTATGCCCAATGCCACGCTTTTGTAACCAATCTTTAAAGGCATTTGACATAAATTCGCCACCTCTGTCCGTCTGAATCCTTTTGAGTTTAATGGACAGAAATCTTTCCACAGATGCCACCCAGCCTTTAAACTTAGTGAACACGTCACCCTTATTTTTCATGGGAAAAACCCAAGAGTAACGCGTGGCGTCATCCACAATTGTTAGTGAAAAACGCGATCCACCCCTGCTTACAGCAAATGGACCAATTACATCCATGTGAACCAGCTGTAGCGGTGACTCACTAACTCTGTCACTTCTGGGGTAAGAGACTCTGTGGGTTTTAACCTTTTTACAGACATTACAATCAAGGTACTTGTTACAACTCTTTAAATTACCCCCATCAGCCAATTCAGACATTTTTAGTACACTTTTCCAGCAAGCATGCCCCATTTTCCTATGCAATAAGTGCACACAGTTGTCATGTATAGCTTTGTTATTCACTGCAGGCTGAGATTTACTGACTACTGCTGCAACTTGAGATCCTGCTTTAAGCCAAAACAAGCCTCCTTCTGACTTAGCAGTGCCTAAAATCTCACCAGCCTTCTTAATAATGCAACTGTCTCCTTCAAAATACACTTTAAACCCAGCTTTTAGCAAACAATCTACAGACATCAGATTGCTCCTTAATGACGGCACACAAAGTACATTTTTCAGGCATTCACGAAGACAAGGAACATAAACTGCACCCCCCGAAATCACTTCGGAAGTACTTCCGTCTGCTAGAGCCACCTGGCTGCGCTGTGCTGAGTTCTTGGAAACAAACAATTCATCTGAATTCACGATGTGGCGAGATGCTCCCGAATCGACCACCCAGACCGCTTGTTTCTCATCAGCAATCTTGACCTCGCCGGTCACCAGCTGAGCCGACTGTTTTCGTTTGAAGAATTTCCTTTTACGCTGCTGCTGCTGCTGATCTCGTCTCTGCTCCTGCACCGGCCACTGAGACTTGACCAACTCCGGACATTGTCGTTTTAGATGCGCTGAAGACCCACATCGGAAACAACGCCTAACAGCAAACGCTGACTCCTCACCAGTACGCTGCTTTTGCTTCACCTCTGGCACGGCATGAGAACTCCTTCCAAACCGCCCACCTGTAGAAGCCTCTGCAGCCACCGACCTTTCTTGCCTCTTCTGCCATTCTTCAATCAAACGCCCAGTAACGTAACTGACTGATAAATCACGCTCCTGCATGCCTTCTAGAGACAAAACTAAATTATCCCAGCTTTCCGGGAGAGAACTCAAAATAATAGCCACCTTCTCCTGCTGGTCTAATGCACAGTCTCTTTCCTGTAGCGCAGCAAACTTTAACTGTAAACTGTGTAGGTGTTCCTGCATTGTAACCCCAGGCTGCAACATTGCCTTGTACAATGCCTTGCGAATGAACAGCTTGGAAACCGCTGTCTCACGCACATGGAGTTCTTTAAGTGCTTGCCACACACCTCTAGCTGTCTTGATTCCCCTCACATACGGCAACTGAGAATCTTCCAGCCCCAAGACAATTGTGGCCCTTGCTCTTTGGTCTTTATCGAGGTCTTCATCATCAGGCTTCGCAGGAAACTTACTCACCACTTGCCAGAGACGATCCCTCTGCAGCACTGCCTGCATGCGTTCCGACCACAGCAAGTAATTGGAGTCATTCAGACGCTCAAAAGCCATCTGAACTGGTTGTGAGGCCATCTTGAGAGCGATGTCCCTGGAACCCGGAACCAGCTACTCACGACCACCGAGAGAGAAAACAGGAACCACAGCACCCAGCACTCACACGCTGCAGCTGTTGTCCTTGTGTCCACTGCGTCACCAGCTCACAACAGTCAGGAACCAGCCAGAGAACAACAACTTCTGGAACTACTGGAACCAACGCCGTTGATGCTGACACCACCGCAACTCAGGCTGGCAGCACAATGCCCATAACCTCATGGAACTTTGAAGTGTCAGGCATAGCCCTACTGGCTTTAGCCCAAACGTAGCAGAGTTTTCCTGCACAGCGAAGAAGCTAGTTGCGGCAGTAATGACTAGTCAGCTAGACTCAGAATAACTATTTACAGGATTTATTAAAAGGAGAAAATAAAACCAGCAGAGTTTCTGCATACAAATAAAAGCAAAATAAATCCTCTTTCTTTCTCTCTCTCTCTCATAACCATACACAGCACTTCTAACTCCTAACACACCTCAACACCAAACTGAGCTAACAATCCCTTGATAACAGAGTTGAGTGCTGGTCGTTAACCAATCAGAGTAAGTAGTTTCTAGGTCAAGCAGACCTGGGCTTTCTGCCAAGAGTAAATTGACACCAGCTTGAGTTAATTGGTGAAGCTAGAATCTGCAAGTTTCCCACGAGAACCAATTAACAGAAACTGAACATATTTATCATATATAATGCATGTATTTTAACAGCTGAACTAATTTGTATTTTGGGTTGTGGGGTTTTGTTTTTGTGTGTATGTTTGGCCAGCTTGCTTTTAACAACTTACTTTTGTTGATCATTTTAATTCATGTGTGGTTTATACAGTTAAGCAGTATACAGATTCTGTTACATAATCAAAGAGTCACATTTTCTGGGGCCCCCTCAGTCAGTGCACTCGGTGAACAAAGATGTGAAATTATATGACCTTGTTGAAATTCTCTTAAGCTGCCACCACTGCTCCAGCAGACCTTTCCAATGGGACTTGACCTCTCTGGACCAAATAGCTGTAACTACGTAGATAACAGTCCTTTAAAACATTCTCGGTGGTGACATGCATGAGCCTATCTGACCTGGCAATATGGAAAGATCACCTCAAGAGGTGGTGCATCAGATAACAATACATGTCAAGATAGATATCAACTGTTTTTGGTAGGTCACCCTACAGAATGAGGTCATGGGTAGTGTAATGGGATCTAGAGCCTTTCACCTCCAGGTTGCAAGCATCATATCGAATCTAAGTCAGTGTCGGTTAAACAAACAGGGCTCAAAACAGTGTCTGAGGAGCTCTTGAAGTGAAGGGCAAAGACAAGCAGTGTGTCGGCAACTTAGAGAAGAAAGAAGTGGCTGGGTGCATCTCAGGTGATGAGGAAACTACTAGACTGAAATCAATGGACAAAAAGCCAGGAGTTAAAGTAGTTCCATCCTATATTCTTGTAGCAAACTCATGGGCTGCTAACATAACATACATCTGAAGCACATTTGTTGTTGGCATATGTCTGTCTTGAAAGACAATGAAGTGCAGCTCTGGGGGTGAGGTCAAACAGCTACCTTACCATTACCAAAGTGACCCCAGGGCACAAACCTGGACAGTGTTTATGGAGGTCCTGGGCTGCCCAGATGACAAGGCCCTACTCTTAGTCTTGCTGATGTGGTCCAAAGAAAAGAAGAGCAATAGCACCAACTTGGCTACAGGAGTTGCCAGAAGGAGGCATACAAGGCCATCCAGGAACTCCACTCTGGATTTGTGTAGAGTTTGCTCCTTAGCCTTTTCTTCTTCCAAAGTTATCCAGCAAGGTAGCGGAGGTTTAGGATCAGCATTCTCCTTGATGGGCTACCTTCCCAGGTTGAGGAGCCCCACCTGTCCCTCACTTCCCTCCACAGCTTGTGCAAAAACCACCTTCTTGATCATTGGACCATTGGACCTACTGCTGGTCTCATCCTTTCAATATGTTTGGCATCAGTTTGGCTTCAGGAGTTGCCAGAAGGAGGAGTACAAGGCACCATCCAACTATCTTAGGGACTCCAAAACACATTTAAAGCACTTGATTTCCCCCAAAGAACCCTGGGAACTGTAGTTTACCTCCCACAGAGCCTCAATTCCAGCACCTTTTAAAATCCCAGGATTCTTGGAGGGAGGTCATGTGCTTTGAATAAGAGGCTGCTGGATCAGACCAGTGGCCCATTTAGTCCAGCACCCTGTTTTCACAGTGTCCTATCAGATGCCTATGGAATACCCGGCAGATCTGCACACACTGCCCTGTTCAGACCAAATCAGTCAGTCAGTCAAGTTTATTGCTTATAGCCAAAGGGTGCTGCAATGTATACAATGTCATTCAATAAAATATATACTAGTTTGATACAAAAACATAAAATATTTGCATTGTCAAAACATGATCTAATCTGCACAAAGCTATAGAAACTCCTTAATATACAAATTGAAACATTAGATAATAAAATTTATAAGCTAAAATCACCACGGGGCCACTAATATATTAAAAGTAATATTAAATAATACAATAGACAATTATGTACAAAGTTTAGTGAGAACCATACAGTTTAGTGTACCTTGGGCAACCAGATACCAAAATTTCCCTGAGTCCTTTTGAAGTGCTGCATCTCCCGGTGCTTTCCACTGTTGCTCATAATATATTTGTTTCTTACTTTTAAGTAATAGTTTTTAACTGTATCGTAATTGAGCTACCTCAGCTTGTAGAGCAAGATTGTGCTTATTGTGCTTTAACTTCGATTTTCTAAGTTCCCTAGATAGACTTTTTACTATTCTGACATTCCTTATCGAATCATGTCTGTCTTTTGAACTTTTTATTTTTGATCACACTGGTTGTGGTCATCAGGGGGCGCATTCAGTTAATTATATTCTCACAGAGTCCGATTACATTTCCTGTTTCTAACAACATTTCCCCTTTTAATAAAGCAAACTCATGAGAATCCAGGATCTGGATCATTTTTTCCTGGACCTGTGCATTCCATTTTAACCGTCTGTCTCCAAGTATCAGATATTCCGTTTCATCCAATATTTTAGGGAAAGTGGGAGAAACAAATGGTGCAAGAGATAACTCAAGTGGAAAGTGGTCGCTTTCAGCTCTGGGGATTATCCTAAGGGTGTCTCGATTAACTGGCACATTATTAGATGCTAGGATATAATGTATGGTGCTAGTAAATCCACTAGGGGAAATAAAAGTAAAATACTCCTCCTGATCTCCTTGTCCGTGCCCATTACATAACAAAAGATTGTCCTTAATTATAAGTTCACAGAGGTATTTCCCAGCGTGATTAGAGGTGGCGTCCATTGCTGCCCTATGGCAGATTTCGGGTTCATCCCCCAAGTTTAGTCCAGATAATATTGTATTTTGTGGGGAGACAAGGCCAATCCGGGCATTGAAGTCGCCCCCCCAAGGCAAACCGAGGGTTGGGCGACAAAGAGTCTATACTTTCGAGTAGTTGGTCAAGTCTTTCCCAATATGAACTCAGTTCCCCACAGGACTTTACTGGAGGAATATACACACAAATACAATATTTCTCAGAAGACTATCAGAGAGGGATAATACTAAAAAATTAGGGGTGGTCAGCAAGGGGCACAGTTGAATTGTTACATTAAGAGATGTTGACACCAGCCCTCCCAGCCCCCCACTAGGCCTTCCGTGCTTTGCAGTTTTAAGTGCTGGTTGGGTGTAACTTGTAAAACCCTGTAATTCAACCATAGTACCTTCTTTTGCCCAGGTTTCTTGCAGGAAAATGTTATCATGTGTTTGTAAGTTGGAACAGAAATCACTGTCTTGAATCTTGTTCAGCCACCCTGTTACATTCCATGATAGAAGTTTGATTGTTTTATAGTGTTTTCCTCTTAGTAAATTGCTGGTCATTGTGCTTTTAGAGTTTGCCAATTTTTGAGGCAACAGGGTATCATTTATACTAGTAGTGTGATCCAGATGTTCAATAATTTCGGTCATTGCGCATGAAGTGCTCACATTTGTGTTCACTGGACCTTTACTTTGCAAATTATTCACCAGCAGAGATTCCTTAAGCGTAGTTCCTAACTCCTCCTCATCTAAATGTCTCATCATTGTCCAGAACTCCAGTGGTATGTAGATATCAAGCAGTTATGGACACTGGGTCTGTTATCAGTCTCTACCTCCGATTCTTTGTTCTCTTTCAATGTCTGGCTCATAAGGTCAAGCCTCTTGATAATTGTTTGTTGCTTTTCCTGAGAGAGGTTCCTAAAGGAGTTGAGGAAATCATCTTTCAAAGGATTTATGGCATACTGAAATTCCTGGGGTTGATTATCTAGAGAAATTGGCTGTTCCTTTTGGCCCTCCTCGTTATACTGATGTTGAGCATGATTCTGCGAATTCAACTCGGGCATGTCTTTTTCCTCCTGGCTTATCAAATTTGTTTGTGATGTCATCACTTCCATTGGGGATCCAGGCTTTGGTTTTGTGGGTCGCTCTGTAGCCCTAGTCCTCATCTTGCATAAGGGCACGACAATAGAATTGTGAAATACCCGGGTTGGAAAAACTCCTCTGCTTGACAATCTGGGTTTCAACTTGTGGATCAGTAAGGGCAGTCTGGTAGAGGAAAAAGTTAACATGATTTTTTGGAATTGGTTTGTGGTATTCAGGGATTCAGTCCCAACTAGATCAATCTCTGTAAGTCCAATTCCAAGTAAGTCTGATAGATGTCGTTTGGCACGTTGGGCGCCTTTCCAATTAGGAGCTTGATCTGATCTTCGACAGATTGTCATGCAGATCTTTTTTGGTTGTAAGATTAGATGAGAAGAGTTGATTTTAAGGACCTCTATACATTCTGTGTCGAGCTTAGGGGTCTACTCTTGTTGACGCCATTTCGCTTTGGTGCTTTGGTGGTCTATTGGTGCCTGCTTATTATTAACAGATAATCTATGGACCTCTTGGGATAACTGTGTTATTTGGGAGGCAATACCTCAAATTTGTTGGAAGATGTGTTCAACCATTCTTGCAATTAAAGTTAATTGGGTGCTCTCCCTACTTGTTATTTCTTCCTCTATTTGAAGCTGAGAGTCAGCTTGCCCCATCGCTGAATCTAGTTCTGCACCCCCACTCCGAATATTCTCCTCACTTTCACAATCAACTTCAACAGGAGAAAACTGGCTTTTTGTTGAAACTGTAAAAACAGATTTGTTAAAGCAGTCCTCCATTTTTGATTGAGAGCTGGTGAAAGGACTGCCTCTTCTGTATCCTGTAGCATTTACAAGCAGGCATCATAATGCGGTGATGAGTAAACAAAGAGAGGATTCCTTAGCAGGAAAGGAAAGGGAAAACGTGTGCAGTCTATTCTGTTGAAGAGCTTCTCTGTGTGTTGACTGCCAGGAAGTCAAAAAACAAAGTGTAAAAGGGAGCTGGCAATTAACAGCTAGCAGCTAACGGCCTGCCCAGGATGCTTCTCACAGTGCTTGCCCCAGAGTGTTTCTTATAACATAGATAAGAAGTGCTGATAAGTTCTCAGTGAATTTATAAGTTTAAAAGTGGAGAAAGAAAAATCACTTTCCTGAGCAGCAATTAAAGTCAATTAGAGTCCTGCGGAGCTCCAAAGCCTGCTTTCTGAACCCATACAGACCAAGTGGATATTTAAGATCTTCAGAAGAATTTCCACTGGCTTTTCAGCATGCAACCTTTGTGCTTTAGCCAAGACCTCATCTTCCATGCACAATAGGAAGCTATCAAGAAGCTTGGGAAAACTCCAAAGTTTGTAGGAGTACCAAAAAAGGTGGTGGAGCATAAATGCCCCAACCAAAACACAAACCCGGAGTGGGGACGACTAAGCATGCTGAGTGGATATGAAATGCTGACTGTCGTGTGTGGCAGGGGAATAGAAAACTGGAGGAGTGGAAATGGAGTAGCTTAGGAAAGGGCATGACTGACTGTGACCACTTTAAGCAGGAGCACACTGTTACGTTTTGTTGCAAGTCCCACTCATTCAGTAAATAATTTTGAAACGGGAGGCATGCAAGAGCAGTTTGTGCTATGACATGGAAACATGGGCAGAGGGGCTGATAGATAATCAATGTCTTGGGTATCCCTAAAGCATGCACTTCCTTCCAGAGATGATCCATGTGGGTTGATTGAAAGGTGTGATTCATTCACAAGCCAACCCTTTTAGCCTACAGGGAGGTGTCAGGAATTCTAAAGCTTGATAGGTGGGGGTAGAGGTGGCTCAGCCAGGGAAGTGCAGCTTGATGTGGAAATAGACACTGTTCCTAAATCATGCAGACATGCTCATGCAGCCACTTGCTTGTAACTCCCAGTAGCCCCATCTCTTGAGCGGTGCTGGAAGCATGTTAGTCTATAAAAAAAATCTGTTTGAAAATCCAAAGCCATAAATTTGCTTGGCTAAAAGGCAATGTTACTTACTTCGTCTGCTTCTTTGAAAAAATTAGCCCCAGCAGGTGAACTATTACACTTTCTGAGGATGCAATGTGTTGTGTTTGCGTGCTGAATGCACTGAAAAGTCATCAGTTACAGTGTTGCTATCACTACTTGTAGAAGCAGCAACAAACCATGACCTTATTTTATCAGCCAGATCTGGATTTGCAGACTGTTCTGCTGCCTTTGTGAAAGAGAACAAAAGGGCATTCTCACCTTTTCCTTGCACAATTGCCATTGCATTGAATGTGCGCAGCTGCTCACAAGTGTCTATGCATGACTCGCATTCATTCCAGCTGAGGCATTTTGGGTGTGTTTTTCCCCCAAAAGCCTTTCATTAAAGCCAGACATTGGAAACCTGTTTCCCTGCATTGGTTATCAGACTACATCTCCCATCAACCTCAGGTAGGATGGCTAATGGTCAGGGACAAGGGGAGCTGTAGTCCAGCAACATCTTAGAGTGCTACATGTTCACTACCCCTTATGGAAGTTATTCCAAATAAAGCATTTTTGTAGTTGCACTGACATTGTAGCATGTTCTAGTTCTCCTAGTGTCCCTGCTTCCTGTGATTTGAAAGAAAGAAGGAACTTGCTGGTTTACAGGTACTGGCACAGTGACTAACAGCACTGGTAATTTTGCCTCTGCAATAAGGCCCACTATGTGACTGTTCTCAAGTCACTTTGAACCCTCCACCCCAGCTGCAATTGGGGACAATACTGCTAGGATTGTGGTGCAGGCTACAAGAAAATGAGTTGTATCCAACTAAGTTCTGCCCAGAGTAGACCCTTTGAAATGAATGAACCTAAGTTAGTCGTGGCCATTAACATCAATGAGTCTACTCTGAGTAGGCCTAGCATTGGATACCACCCTATGCTTGTGGAGTGTTTTGAAGTTCTGTAACTCTGAAGTTACAGAAATGCAAAATCCTCAGTTGGTTCTGAAGGCACACAGTGAAGCAACCTTCCTGATCAGGAGCCACCTTGCTCCCCATGGTGGCTTCAAAAGAGGATTAGACAAACTCATCGAAGGTATGGCTATCGACGGCTGTGTTCTGCCTCCATGCCAGAAATAACAGGAGAGTAGGGTGCTCTTGTGGAACATAGGGTTGTACCACATCAGACAATGGGTCATTCTAGCTCAGCATTGTCCACATTGACTGGTGGTGGCGGCTCAAGAATATTTCAGGTGAAAAATTCACCATGCCCTACCTGGAGATGCTAGGGGTTGAACCTGGGCCTTTCTGCATGAAAAGCATATGCTCTACCACTAAGTTGCAAATCTCTGCTTGGGTCCTGCTTTCAGGCTTCCCACAGGCATCTGGTTTTCTTTAAAACTGTAAACCACCTTAGGTGTGGAAAGCCAGTATACATATGCAATCAATCAATCAATCAATCAATCAATCAATCTAGGTGGCCACTATGAGAAGTATACATATGCAATCAATCAATCAATCAATTAATCAATCAATCAATCTAGGTGGCCACTATGAGAAAAGGGTGCTGGACTAGATGGGCCATTTGGTTGGTTCTAGAAGGCTCTTTCTTTGTTCTTATGATGGGAGAAAGGATATGTGTACTTAATTAATATTACTAAGCTTAGCTGTTAATAGTAAGCATTCAGGGGGCTGATAGTTATTACAGATTAATTAGCATGGGAGGAATGATAGTACTGGTGTAGAGTTCATGCTTTATTCAGAATTGGGACAGATAACATGGTGTCCTCCAGAGGTTATTGACCTACAGATTCCATGCTCAGTGACCATTGACTATGTTGGTTGGGGTTGCTGGCAGTTGGAGTGCACAACATCTGGAATGTGCAATGTTGGCTACTCAACAGAAGGCCCCATCCTCAGTGTCTGGCATCTCCTATTAACAGCATCTGGTAGACATTGATGGGAAGGATCCTTCCCTGCTTGAAACCCTGCAGAACCACATCTAGTCAGAACAGACAATATTGGGGCCAGTGTTTCCAGCTGGTTTTGGACTACTTTTCCCATAGTCCCTGACCGCTGGTCCTGCTAGCTAGGGACGATGGGAGTTGTAGTCCAAAAACAGCTGGAGACCCAAGCATGGAAAACACTGCTCTACTCCTAGCTTAAAACCCATTTTTAAGGACAGGGACAGGGACAATAGTGCCATTTTAGCATACAGTGTTTGCATGCAGAAGGTCAAGGTTCAATCCCTGACATCTCTAGGTAGGGTTGGAAAAGTTTCCCTGTTTGATCAATGGAGAGCTGCTGCCATTAAGTACAGACAACACATGCTAGATGGGCCACTTTAGCATTGCCATCTGATGTGCTGGGCCATAGCTCAGTGGTAGAGTATATGCTTCTCCTACAGAAGGTGGTACGTTCAATCCTCAGCATTTCCATCTTGGGCATGGAATATCCCCATCTGAAACCTTGGAGTGTTTCTGCCAGTTCTTATAGACAGTCGCTGGGCTAGATAGACTAGTGGTCTCACCATGGAGTTCAATGGCATGCTCTTCTGTACAAGGTCTATTTTATACAAGGAAGACATTGCAGTTGCTTCATATGTAACGCATTGACTCTGGCTCCAGCATTAGCACAAGGCCCTTAGTTGCTGCCAGTTTTAATAGTGCTCTTGTTAGTGGGACCCAAGCATCTAAAAGAGTATCATCCTCAGTACCAGCTGCCTCAACCCTATGATTGGCAGGTCAGGCCTTGCTGGCAGTGCTGACTCATAACAGGACAGTGGTGGTTCCCCAGTTCTGGGATGCCCTCCCTAGTGAGGTGCGCCTGTCTCCATCATTTAGTAACTTTCAGGAGGAATTTGAAAACATTTCTGTTTACCTGAGCATTTGGTGGTGGTGGAATACTGTCCCTGGCAATCCCAAGATCAGATGATACAAGGATGTTTTTAACTGAAACTGCTTTTCAATGGTGTCTTTTTAAAAAAGATTATTATTGTAATTGTTTTTAGAATGTTTTGGCCAGTTTTAGAATGTTTTTGCTTTCTTTTTGCTTTTACATTCTGTATCTGTTTGCCACCCTGGGCTCATTCAGGAGGAAGGGCAGGATATAAATTTGATCCAATCAATGATATTATCACTATCATTTCCCATTCCAAAGCACTGCTGGGGAGAGTGAAAGAAAGACAGCGGCATTCATAAACAAAGCCAAAGAACAAACTCAAAATCATAATGAATGGAGCTTCTGAGGGTAATCAATTTGCATAAATTTCCCTTGTCAGGAAAGCAGGCAGGCTGAAAAAGTTGTGATGGGCACGGTGACCTCATGCCACCTTGATTTACATTTTCCACTAGGGACCCACTCATTACATCCATGTCTCATAATAATCATAACTCCATGATTGCTACACATCTGAAAATGGCTTGTGCAGGTCCCAGGGCAATTAGTCTCAATGGTGTTTTCAGAATGGATTGTTTCACAATTATTGTGATGTGACAGATGCAAAGGTGGAGGGAGAGAGGGTGGGAGGCAAGGCTTTCCATCACGTCACACAGTGTCGGTTAATAATGGGAACATATAGCCATTAAGAAAAACATGGGCTCCTTTGCTTATTACTACCATGTTCTGCCTTGTTCACACTCTGCAATAATTCATGCCTTCAGTGAAGCATGGGTAGCTGAGCCTTCAAGTATGGATAAATTGCCAGAGTGGCAAAAACTTACAAATGAGCAAGGGATGCCTTGAATATATGTGTACATTTAAATGTGGGATTTGCTATTTTCTTGATTCAAATGCAGTTTTATCCTGAGCATCCAAAACAGAACTGCCCACATCGTAACATCATTCTACAAATCTAGGGTGAGATCATACTTGGAATACTGAGTATAATTCTGGCTCTCTCACCAGATATGGTAGAACTGGATATGGTTCAGAAAAGAGGCTACAGAAGGGAATGGAACAATTCCCATTTGAAGAAAGGCCATAACATTTAGGGCTTTTCCATTCAGAGAAAAGGTGAGTAAGTTGTGAGTTGGGCTGGACTGTCCCAGAACAATCCATGGCTATCAAGGGATGGGGCATCAGGCAGGACGGAGAGGCAGGCTGGATGGGGAAACCCCACAAAAAAGCAGAGACCTACCTGACTGGTGGCCGTGTCTTCCCAGGAGAAGGTAGGCCCAACATAGGCCCAATCAGGTAGAAGAAGAAGAAGAAGAAGAAGAAGAAGAAGAAGAAGAAGAAGAAGAAGAAGAAGAAGAAGAAGAGCCAGTGTGGTGTAGTGGTTAAGAGCGGTAGTCTCGTAATCTGGGGAACCGGGTTCGCGTCTCCGCTCCTCCACATGCAGCTGCTGGGTGACCTTGGGCTAGTCACACTTCTCTGAAGTCTCTCAGCCTTGCTCACCTCACAAAGTGTTTGTTGTGGGGGAGGAAGGGAAAGGAGAATGTTAGCCACTTTGAGACTCCTTAAAGGGAGTGAAAGGCAGGATATCAAATCCAAACTCCTCCTCCTCCTCCTCCTCCTCCTCCTCTTCTTCTTCTTCAACATTGCAACTCTACTTCCTTCCTGCTTCCTTGCAGGATCAATGACTCCACTCAGCAGCTGTTGAGTGGAGACATTAATCCTGTGAGGTGCAGGTTGGAATGTAAGTGGCATTCCTACAGGATCTGACCCTGTATGATCCCAATACACCCAGACCCTTTAAAAACTCTATTTTAACCATATGTTTTGAACCCCTTAAAAAAACACCCTTAGCTACCCCCATTGTTTGGGGAAAGTATTCACAATTAGGTGGGTGGTCTCTGGGGTGGAAGAGGGTGAACTGGCCCCATTTGGGGGTCACAAATCAGAGGGTGGATCAGGGGGGTCTGTGCACAGCCTACAAATAACACCCTCCCAAAAACCAAAATCAGCACACACCAATAGACTATTTCCTAATATGTCAGGGTAAATATTATAGTTTTCCAGCTATTTATCTTCAGTGATATGTGAATTATCTCTCCTCCCACCCATGATAATTTGAATATATTTGCAAAAGCTTGAGGGAGTTGAAACTGTTCTACAGAAAGATTCCCCCCTAAGTCATAAAGAAATGTGTCCTACCCCTATCAACCCCCCCAAAAAAACCCCACCGTAATTCTTCAACTAGCCAAATATCTCAGGGAAATAAGGTAGTCAGATAGATAGACTTTTATGTGATATCAACATTTGCATATTTTTTCCTCACTGTCTCTCAAAGAGAAGCAATGATGTGGACAGAATGGTGATGCTTCATCTCTTTCTTTGGGGAATTTCTTATATCATACAGTACTAAAAGAATTTTTAATTGGACTCATTTTATTTTATTATTATTTTAAAACATAACCCGACAATGTGCATATGAACCCCCATGGTTCCTCAAGGCTTCAATAAGCTGCCAAATAATATTATGGGAGTTATAACTGGATTAATGAAAAGCATGTAACAAAATTATCATCATGAGGCGAAATTATCCTATTGGGGACTTCTGCTCAAATGGGGAAAACAAAATTTGTGATAAGATGTAAAGAAATCTCCCTCGCATAAATTGTCCTGACTTTGTTAGCTCAATAAATAAGCCAGTGATGCGTTCCTTCCTGGGGTACCATTCAAAGTATATGTAAAGATTCAGGAACACTAGGCATAAAACAGCATTTCCCCAACCTGGTGCCCTCCTGATGTTTTGCTATACAACTCCCATCAACCTTGACTGGGAGCTGATGGGAGTTGTAGTTCAAAAGACCAGGAGGGCTTCTGGTAGGTTCCAAAACTGTGTGCTAGGAGACAGTGCCAATGCACAATGAGAAATCCATAAATTTAACTGTATGGCTTTCTGGGCAAGGCAGGGGAGCTGTCCAGCAGGCTCCGTCAGGGGCTAGTACTGAGCAATAAGGGAGCTGTCCAGGAGGTTTGCTAGACTAGGAGCAGGTCCAGGAAGACTGTTGCACCAGCAGCTTCCAGGCAGCATTAGAGGTTGGACACTTGTAACTCCCCAAATATTGTTTGACTGAAACACCTGTGGATCCTAGAAGTTGTCAGAATGTGACAGAGGCCACACCCCGGGAAACAACTTCAGCTGGCTGGCTAAACTAGGTGAATGGATCTCAAACCTTCTGTGAGTTAGGGACTCCCCCCCCCCCCGCATGTGAAAGCAGGCTCTGGTGGATTGAGCTGATGAGAGCAATGGTGGGTTCAATGGTCAAGAAGGCAGTTCTGCACATGCTGTAGAGGAAAGTGATGGGCAGATGGGACTTGCCAACAGCTATGTGTAGTCTAGGACTGTGCTGTGCATGTGCCATTTAAACCAGTTTACACTAACATTGTAATATTGGGTTGTATGGGGTATTAGGGAAGGGCTAGTACCTCTGGCTGAGGCACATTGTGCTCCTTCTGGGGCAGTTTGTCCACCTTTGGTCCCTACCATGGGGAAGGGAGCCCATCTAGGCAGAGGAAAACTCTTATTGTAAACCTCTGCAGCCTTGTGGGGTATCTTTGAGAGTAGAAAAGTCAACCCTACAGAAATCCGAAGTGGAGTCCTTAGGATGCTTGGATGGCACCTTGAATTCCTGCAGCCAAGTCAGTGCCAAAGGTGTTACTCTGCTTTCCTTTCAACCTCCTCTGTGAGGCCAAGGTTTTGTCTTCTGGGGAGCCCAGGACCTCCATGCACAATGTCCATGTGCCCCAGAGAGGTAACTTTGGTGCTGCAAACACAACGACTTGACTTCACCACTGGAGGTGCACTCTATTGTCTCTTGAGACAAATGGATGCCTACAACAACAGCTCCTGAGATTCTGGCCATTGGATATGCTGGCTGGGGCTTATGGGAGTTTGAGAGATAAAACCTGGAGGGCCATAGGCTTACCACCCTGACTACCTCAGCCTTCTTGGTGTTCCTCAGCTTACCACTGTTACAGAACAGTTTCTGTTGAAGATGTTTTTTTGGCATGGATGGGTGGGATTATACTGGCCCCATGCTGAAGTTTTTACCATGTAGATTACCAGCCTCCCATAAATTAAAACAGCTGTTGACTGGAGTGGTTTGAGTGATGTCTCATGGATTGGAGAACATGGCCAGGACCTTGAGATTCCTCTGTGTTAATTGCATCAGAGATTCCTAGGCTCCCACTGTCTTACTGAGAACTTCTCTTGTAGATTCATTTCCATGCATAGACACAACTGTCACATTTGCTCATTTTCAGAACACTGGAACCTCATGTGCACATTAAGTTTTAAATGTATTTGCAAAAGGTTTAGTCCTTCCTTTCCCTTTTTATAATTATATTGAGCTGGACCTCAGCTAACCCCACAGATCTTTCAGTCTACATCTGTTTTAATTTCTTGTTTGTCTATTGCAGTATGAACTGGGTGTCATTTAATATCTCCCTTGCCACTCATTCTCATGTTGGAAGCAAGCAAAGTTCTCTGCCTCTCTGCCTAAACCTGTGCATCCATTGTCCTTTGTCAAAGGCTTATTTTCTCCTTTACTGACATCCTCCTATATTTGCCAGGTCTTCTTGTTTGCACTTAACCAAATTGCAACCATCCTTTCACCTACCTTAGCCTACCTTGTCATTTTTAAAGCACTTCTTTAGACTTATTTCTGCCATTGCAACACTTTGTTGTACAAAAGTTTTGCATCTTTTTGCACCCCTGGTGTTGGGATGTGATTAGATGCTAGAATATATATTTATTAGATATTTTCCTTCCTCATGTCTGTAAGTTTAGCAGAGTGCCATCCCTTTGCAGCTTAAAATGGAAGCTTATATAGGCTAGTTTTAGCCTTTTAGTTTAAGTAATCCAGGATGCTTTAAGGCAGTCTGGATTCTCCTGGTACTTCCCTCCTTTTCTCCCCCTTAAAACAATAACCACTCACAAACAATTTTGAGAAAAGGTAAAAATTATGTTCACTCACTCGCTATGTTTCTTGAAGAATAACAGATACCACAGCTTTGTTCAGGCAGGCTTAAAATAGTAATTCAGTTGCAAAGACATACTCAAGTTTAGCTTAAAAATGGAGCCTGAACTTGGAGCTCAGACATGCAGATGTTGTCATGTTGCAAGCATGGTGAAGAAGAAGAGAAAGAGGGTTTGCCCAGACAGGCAGGAGGGATATATAGCTAAGCCCTTTTCCTCTTAGGACATACGGGGAGTGTTCTCACAGAGTTCTCTCTAGCAAATTTACAGGAATACACTGTGAGGCTCAACAGCTACATGCACCTATCTGGCAAAACACGAATTGTTGGTTTGACTGCATTTAAATATCCCACAACTGGCAGTTGATTCATTAGGCAGAATGGTGCACTGCCCCACTAACCTCAGACTCTCCTCTCAGACCCTACCTCCCTGTTTCCTTACTTACAACCAGTGAGGGAGCAGCTGTGCCTACCATTCACTCTGGTTCCACCTACTATTGGTCTCCCCATCTTTTGCCCTACCAGTCCCAATGGGCACCAGCCACCACTACTCTGCCACATATGATGCCACACACACCCTGCCACTCTCCTCTGCACAGTTTTAAGAGGCTGAACACATAGTGAAACTTTTGTTTGTGGGCGAGGAACAGGAGGAAGAAGCTGTTGGATGAGGGGTGGATGACCTGTGGCTTTCCAGATCTTGATGGCTTATGACTTCCATCACCCCTGGCCATTGGGCTATGCTGGGTGGGTCTTATGGGAGCTGCAGTCCAGCAACATCTGGAGGGCTGGAAGTTAGCTGCACCTACACTAGATCAACTGCTTACTAGCAAGCAGCCCAGTAGGGTTAGTGAGATGCTGCAAGATCTCTATTTTCTCCTGGTGGCTTCTAAACCTCAGAAGGTGTCATGGTAAGGAGAAGGCAGAGCCTGTCTCCCCAGGGAGGAGCAGGCAACTCTGAAGCTGGTAGCATAACATAACTGGTTGACGGTGGTAAGAATAAGTCTCCCCTCTCTGCCTCACCATGCTGAATCCAGCTACTTATGTCTGGCAGTAAATGGCAAAAATACTTAGAAATAGTAGTTCTTAGGAGTCAGGACCCATTGACTCCCACAGGGGACCGGGAGTCCCCCTGAAACTTTGGTGTTCTGTTTCACACCAATGCCACTTGTTTATCATTTCTTTTAAGTATCCTATAACATCCATTATATTCCTTACATTGCCTTTCAACTGTCAGCCCGTAAAAAATCCAGCCTGATCTTGATGAATTAAGTCCTTTAATACTGATTTCAACCAGTTTGGCAAAATAGATGCAAAATATCCCTAAATCTAAGTCCTTCATCCTGGACCTGACTACATCTGAGCTATGTGCGTCATGGAAGCAAATATATACATTCCAGTCATTCTACCCCTCTTGCCTCAGTTTTTAAAAATCCTTCCTCTGCTGTCAAATTTAGCATTGTAAGCTCCATAGGGATCTGTGTTCTTGTGCAAAGTGCAGTATGTAGTAATGTGTAGTAATGGAGAAGGACCACAGCTCAGTGATAGAACATCTGCTCTGCATGCAGAAGGTCCCAGGTTCAATCTGCTGCATTTCCAGGTAGTCATGTGAGTAACACCTGCTAGGAATCCTGGAGAACCTCAGTCATTTGGCCTGAACAATAGTGTGCTAGCTTGACCAAGGGTCTTGCTTGGTCTAGGGAAACTTCCTCAGTTCCTGTGTTGGTGATGGCACCATTATCCATACTTGTGTTGATCTTACTCGCTGAATACTATCACCAAATTAACATGTCTTTCTCTTGGTGATCTTAGTTCCTACCTTTGCTTAGTTTGTAGCTCAAGTTTATTTCTTCTTCAGGTCATAAGGATGTAATTACCAGATGTCAAATTAGAAGTTCAAGTTCTTCAACCAGATTGAGAGCCCAATGATTGCCAGAGGTAGTCCCTCCTAGATACACATTGACAAGAAGTGATTTAAAAAAAAGAAAAAAGAAAAAAATGAGCTGGGTTGTAGTCTTTCCCACTATAAGTTTTAATTCCCCCAAATTCATCTTCAAGTTGGCCATTTTTTCGTCTGTAGACTGAGAGGTAGAGAGAGTGCGAGTGAATGAAAGAGATTACAATGAATAATTCATCGTGACAATGTCACCTCTGGTCTTGTCCACAGCTTCTCTGTAAATACAGTAGGATTTTCTCAAAACCCTATTAATTATTCAGAATTATTTGTGATCCATAACTCATTCTTGAGCATCTGTTTTCTGGTTGTTTGATTCTAAAAGTGGAGTACCTTCCAAGGAAAGATCAGGAGTTTCACTTTATACCAGGGATTGAGAACATGCAGCCTTGCAGACACTGTTGGATCCAAATTCCCATCAGCCCCAGCAGTCAGGGGTGGTGGGAGCTGTTCTGACTCTCAGTGCCTGATGAAGAACTGGAACCTGAGTTTCTGCTTCTGTCAAATTATTTAATGCATATATCTGAGTGATACATAGGGAAGGCACAGCAGGTAAATGGCATGGCTAAGTGCAAGCTGAGGTATTCTTCCAACCAGCTACATGTTCTGAAGATCAGGGTGAGCACAAAACTTTGTGTGGCAAATGAGAGGTGTTTCAGCTCTGGGCAAACAAATGGAAACTACTGCAACTAGGCTAGGGCTGTGGGGTTGTTCATTTCAGTGCTGGTGTCTCTGTGTCCTTGGCAACAGAGGTGCTGCCTTAGCATCCAACTTACTCTCTGGTGCTTCCCCTCTCCTTACTGACAGGAGGGACCAGTGATGGTCCTTTTGGAGGTGCCTGATATCACAGGGGCAGGACACCACACTGTGACAACCTGCTTGAATCTTCTGCAGGATCCAGCTCCTGATTTACTTTGATCCCTGGTCCCTTCTGCCAGCTTCAACATCTCTTGAAGCCCCAGTTTTGCCTACCTCAGTCCACTCGGGCCCTTGCCTGGGTTGTCTAACTCAGACTCCCTGATCTCTAGTCCAACAACAACTGGAGGGCCACAGATCCCCCATCCTGGCTTACTGCATAAGAAAAGCTCCACCTCTTTCCAGCAAGGGTCAGCCAGAAAGCTGCAACTGAATTCAAAGCCTGTTCCCCAGTATGAGCAATTTGTCTCTAGTGTGAACACACTACCTAAGCACACATTCCTTTTCCCTGGTTACTGGGAGGGGCCGGGGCAGGTGTGAAATTGAAGTAGGCATAGGTCAGTGGTCAGGGGTCAGCAACCTTTTTCAGCCGTAGGCTGGTCTACCGACACATTCTACACATGTAAAAACATGCTGATTCCCAGACCGTCTGCGGGCCGGATTGAGAAGGCGATTGGGCCGCATCTGGCCCACGGGCCTTGGGTTGCCTACCCCTGGCATAGGTCATGGTCCAATAAACCAAAGAAGCTTCTTCATTCTGGGAACTGCATTTCTGGAAGGGATATGAGCAGGGTATGTCTTTAGTTGATGCCCAGAAGGTACAAAGAAGTAGCAGGAAGACATTTTGGATTATCTCCTTTTTGGGATGTACCGGAAAGATCTTCTGTTCAGGCTGCTTAGGCAATGAGGTAATTGGAAGAGCTCTCCACAGCTTTCCTTGGTTGAGGAGGACCAGGAGAGCACTGTGGAACAAAGATGTAAGTTTATGTGCACTGCTGAGGAGGGTCCTTTCTCTTTCAAGGGGGTGGCTCTACAATGCTCCAGGGAAGAGCAGGCTCTTCTGGATGCAGGCCAAAGAGCTCTGTTCAGGGATGCCTTGCTATACAACAGTGAGAGGGTGGTGAATCTGGAATGGCCTCTGGTGCCCAAATCTGATATCACCTCCTAGCTTGAAAAAGGTGCAAGGGGGTGAACAGGGGGAAATGGCAGGTTGATCTACCATCCACTGTCCTCTGTGGGAAGAATCCCCATGTGTTTTTTATATTATTGATGTTTTTAAAAATGTAATTGAGCATTGTTTGTGAGCCAGTTTGGTAGGAAATATGTGCAAAGGTGGGATATAAATCATTGCAACAAACTAATTCCACATTAGGCTGTTGGTTCATCTAGCCTGCTGTTGCTTGCAGTGGCTGTCCATCAGAGGTCTTTTGCATCACCTGGTGTCAGATCTTTTTAAGGAGGAGACTGTAAGCAAAGCAGCCACTCCACCACCTAACAATGGCCAAATACATATACCAAGTCAGATCTTTGGCCCATCTAGCTCAATGTTGTCTGCACTGTCTGGCAGCAGCTGTCCAGGCTTTTAGGAAGGAGCCCTTGCCAGGCATTGAGTCTGGGACCTTTTTCATGCAAAGCAGATGCTCCACCACTGAGCCATGCCCCCTCTTCTCAAAATACATGCTAAACTTCAGTCTCCTTTGCCCTGCAGTGAATCAATTCTGATGCATGGGTCTGATTCTGTAAACCTAAGCAGAAGGTCACACTTTGAAAAAGAGACAGGAATGCCAACAAGAAAAAAAAAACCCTCTCTCTATGTGTAATCCCATGGAACACAATCAGTTCTGATGCGAACTTAAAAGCAAACAGAGGAGAGATGTATCAATAAATAGATCTGAGCTACTGAGGGACGAGATCAGATGCCGAAGCCAAAAGATCTGAAAATGAGATTGTGTAAGAGTTATGATTCATGCACACTCAGTAAAAGAAGGCGAATGATAACAAATGAATTTACTAGTTCACATTCTGGTTACTGGATAACTGGATAAGACCTCCGTGTGTGGTCAGTCTTTTGGTGGTCAGGATTAAGGAATGGATGAAATATACAAAAGATTCAGGGCATTATATATAGCATAACTGCACTTGTGTTGTAAGCTCTGAAGGAGTGCAAGTATAATATTGTTTTTCATTTTTAAAAAACGTGCTTGTTTTCTGCTAAGTATTTGTCATGTTTCTAATGCATGGATCCAGAACTGATCAATAACCAACCAAATTTAATAAGAAGAACTGTGTTCTTGTGGGAAAGGAGGCTAGTTGCCATGCCAACCATTGATCATCCCTGACAAGCTGCCCTACGAATGTACATCATGAGTTGGGGTCCTGATGGTGTGGGCTATCCTCTAGCCTGTCTGCAGGAAACGGGTTCCTAATTTCAATCAAGCTTTTTCTCCCTGGGAGATTTATAAGGTGTCCATACCCATATTTCAGACTGCGTCTGTACACAAATTTGACCAGGGATCCCAGTTACCTTGAGTTCTCCATCATGCTGCTTCTTGTGCATATTTGAAAGCAGCAGTGCTTCTGAATGCCCGTTGCTGGAAACGGCGGGTGGAAGGACTGTGCCCTTGCGCACTGATCCTGCTAGAGAGGCCTTCCCATACTTCCCATACACATCTGGTTGGCTTCTGTAGGAACAGGATGCTGGACTATGGAGAACCATTCACCGGGTCAAGAGGACTCTTCTTATGTTCTTATGTAGTTCTTAAGAGCCTTCTTAAAAATAGAGAGTGAGCCTTGTCCCTCCCCCCCTTTTTTTAAAGAACATCATTGTCCTAGTTCCCAGAAACAAGAGATGAAGTGGAAATCTTGCGTCTGGACTGTACCACTTCAGTGTGCAACAGGGAATCACATGACTGAATGCTTCTCCATAGAAAAGGAATTCCATTACACATTTTAAAAAATTATGTGCAAAGATGTTGATATAGAAATACATGTAGCCAGTCAATTAAAAAGCTCCCATCTTAACTAAAGGAAGAAAGAAAGAAAGTGTAAATTGTGTAATTCCCTAACCAGCTAGTCAGAGAGGTATATGGTGTTAATGTCACAAAGGGTTGTTTTTAGACAGTTATCGCTGCCAACAGGTCCTCTCCAAAGTCCAGGAGTTGCAGGCCATTTCTAGATTTCAAGGTCCCAAGCCATTAGAAAAATTAAAAATGATGACACACTGAAAACAAATAAGGCACCAAACCACATGTCTTATTTGCTTGAATTTGCAGCTGTAAATGAAAACCAGATTGTGAATCTTAGAGAATGTAAAAAAATGAACAAATGTTTAATTTGACACCCCCTTTGGGCTTGAGACACTAGAGCACATGACCCTCCTGCCCATGGGTGTAGCCAGGATTTTTGTTAGTGAGGGCAGGCCTTTTGTTAGGGGGGGGGGCTAGAACCTCAGTTTCTTATGTGTTTTTATTGATTTGTATTGATTTAGGGGGCAGCTGCCCCTCCCTGCCCCCTGGCTACGCCCATGCTCCTGCCCATCTCCCATTTGCACTGATTGCCAACCTAAATAGTATTTATGAAACATATTTCTAAAGGTTACACATTAACATACACACAGTCGTTGGGCCATAGCTCACTGGTAGAGCATTTGCTTTGCATGCAGAAGGTCACAGTTTTAGTCCCCTGCATTTTCTGCTGGGACTGGGAGAGGGTGCTGTGTGAGAAACCCCCGGGGGAGCTGCTGCCAGTCAGTGTAGACACCAAGCTTGTTAGACCAATTATCTGACTTTGTATAAGGCAGCTTCCTGTGTTCCTGTACCAGCTCCTGAGGCAGACAGGGGAAAGCAATTCCGAATTGCAACAGTGGCTGGAACAGTGAGAGAGATTGTGTACTCTCAGAGTCTCCCATTGCAAAAAAGAAAAATGTCATGAAGGTAGGTGGGGATTTAATTCATAAGGAACCACAGTGGTTGTATCTCTGTACCAGAATGATCTGCCACAATCAGAAACGTAGATTTTCGACTACTCCCCGCCCAATCCATCAGCCTATCTCCAAGACACACTCAGTTTGAAACACATTTCGAGGTTTTGTGAGTTTTAAACCTTCCGGTTTCTGCCAGGCGCTGTCCTCGGTTCAGACAAAGCAGGTCAAATTCAAATACGGAGTGGAATTGAGGGGTATCTCGTCTCTCTCTCTCTCTCTGGGGCACACATCCAAAATGTCCGCTATTTTTAATTTAAGGGATTTTCACTGGAAAGGTTGTGGGGCAGGAAACCTCCTGCCCTACCCGCCACAGATTCGTTAAAGCCAGTTCCTCCACGTTAACTGAATTACATAAAGACATACTTACCGGTTTGGATGCTACTGGAGGATAGAGAACAGTGGTCATTATTATTACACGGTGGAAGAGTCCCAGTAGAAGAGTTGACAGAAGACCCAGAGAAAATTCGCCTGTGTGTATTTTTGGTGGATGAGGGCGCGCAACTACTAAAAAGCGCAAAGTTATGAACGTGTGAATGGCTGATAAGGCTATCCGTAGCTATTAGCCACGATGGCTTGGCTTTGTTATCTTGCCACTGTCGGAGGCAGTAAGCTTTTGAATAACAGCCTCCGGGAATCACCAGTGGCAGGAGCTCTTGCTCCCAGGTCCTGCTCGTGGGCTTCCCATGGGGGCATTTGGCCGCAAAGTATGAGAACAGGATGCTAGAATGGATCGGACTTTGGTTTCACGCAGCTGCAGGGCTCTTGCGTTCTTAACGACTGTTCATTTTTACTCAGCAGCAAGTCTCGCTGAGTTCTATGGGGGTAATTCCCATGTATCGGTAGCCTGGCAGCTGGGATGTACGAGCAGGTGTGCAGGAGCGCACAGGCTAGGAGAGGCACGTCCCTCGGATACAGGTGGCTAAGAATGGGTGCGTTGGAGAACAGGAATGGGTATGTGCTGAATACACTGGGAGAGGCATGCCGCCATCTGGATGTCCATTTCAGCTAAAGTTAATAGGAGTGAAGTACCGAAGTGTGCTTGTGATGAAGGAACTGGCTCGGGCTGATTTATGCCAGAACGCGCCTGCGCCGAAAAGAATCCCCAGCGGGAAAGGCAGCTGTGTGGTGTTTAAGGCGCCACAGAAACGTCGACCAAATTGCGTTTACCAGAGGCAGAAAGTTGAAGGGCGGAGTGCTTCCTATGCCGTCTAGCCTTTGCACACACCCCTCTCCTCCCTCCCGGGAAAAACAAAACAACTCAATGATTCTGGTTTGGGAAAGTGAAGTTCTGGCGGGGAGACTTTTGACTCTCATTTGGACCAGGCCTGAAGGTCTGCGTCCCCTCGATTGGCGAATGCGGCATAAGGAAGTCTCAGGGATGGGCACTCCCCCTCCCCCTGGAAGATCTTCTCATGGTCTTGGGAACGACGGAAGCTGCCACTTAGCTCAGAATTGTCTACTCTGACTAGCAGCGACTCTCCAGGGTTTCAGAATGGGGTCTCTCTCATGCGTACATGGATGGAAAATGAACTTAGAACCTTCTGCATGCAAAGCAGGTGTTCTAGTACTGAGCTGTGGTCCTTCAGACAGCTGGAGAAGTTGGCTGTGAGTGGGGCGTGTGGGATCCCTGCTTCGTCCAGACAGGCCGTGACGCAGGAGTTAACCCGGGTCTGCTTCTCGCTACTGCTTTTGGCGAACTTCCGCGAACTCCTTAAGGAGCGGATTCACGCCAGGAACAGAGGAACCACCTTCGGCTCGACCACCCGCATCTCCCTGGCAGTCTCAGAATAATATACTGGAGGCATCATGGGTGTAGCCAGGGAGTGCAGGGGGGTCAGCTTCCCCACCTCCAAATCAAGTAAATAAATAATTGAGGTTGCATCGCATAATAAATGAGGTTGCATCGCAGACAACTCGTTTCCTCCCCGTAACATAAATCCTCCCCTCTAAAATAAATCCTGGCTACGCCCATGGAGTCATAGAGGGAGCATGATGCACTTCTGAGGAAATGGGACGACCTTTCTCTTATATGCTAGATTTCTCAAATAATGGTTTGTTTCTCATTAACGCTTCCACCCAAGGGCAGGTAGTCTATGAGTGTGCCTGTATGCGCGCGAGTTACGCTTGTGCGTGGTGGGCACTGACACACAAACCCCAGGCTGCGGCGCCGCCTACGCGCGGCTCTGCCTGTCTTCCTCTGGCTCTGATAATTTCAACTTCTGTGTGGTAAGCAACAAGCAATTCATCGCTAAATCAAAACCCGGATCTACATCCGGATTAAGATCAAAGGCGCTCTTTTTTTCTTTTTGGCAGGGCAGAGAAGCTAACTCCTCTCACACAGTCTCTTAAACCTTTTAACCTTTCCCTCGCTCTTCAGAACCTGACTTGTAAATAGTTTTAAGGTGGTGCATGCGCGTGAATGCAGTAACGGGTAAACTTTCCCTCTTCCCTTTATTTGGGTGCTAAGAACAAGAAAAGGGACGCGGGTGGCTCTGTGGTCTAAACCACAGTGCCTAAAGTTTGCTAATAGGAAGGTGGGCGGTTCGAATCCCTGCGAAGGGGTGAGCTCCCGTTGCTCGGTCCCTGCTCCTGCCAACCTAGCAGTTGTAAAGCACTGCAAGTAGATAAATAGGTACCGCTCCGGCGGGAAGGTAAACAGCGTTTCCGTGCGCTGCTCTGGTTCGCCAGAAGCGGCTTAGTCCTGCTGGCCACATGACCCGGAAGCTGTCTGCGGACAAACGCTGGCTCCCTCGACCAGTAAAGGGAGATGAGCACCGCAACCCCAGAGTCATTCGGGACTGGACCTAATGGTCAGGGGTCCCTTTACCTTTAAGAACAAGAAAAGTTGACAACTTCCCCCAAGGTGTGCGTATGTATGATTGCAATATATATGTGTGTGCATATGTATAATGTACATGTCCTTCTTTCCTTCCTTCCGTCCATCCATCAGAACTGGGTGGGGGGGGGGGAAATCTCATTTTTAAACTCTTCGTCATGGATGCTTTAGCTGAGATTCCTGCGTTGCAGGGGTTGGACTAGATGACCCTCGGGGTCCCTTCCAACTCTAAGATTCTATGATTCTTCGAACGAGTAGAAATCTTTCTGTAATTACTCCTCGATTTCTGATTAGCCGGAAGTGAGTCCCACTCAGTTCCTGCAGATTTCCACCCTAGTAAGCATGCTTAAGACTGCAACTTTATTCATTGGTGGTCACTTACACTCTTCAATGTTTTATGGAAAGTCTTCGTTCTTATTTCTATGGAAACAAAAATGCCACAGGGAAGGAGATGGAACCCCCCCCCCACTGTTAAACCACTTTGAGATTGTTTTTGGAAGGGTGTTTGTTTGTTTGTTTGTTTGTTTGTTTGTTTGTTTGTTTGTTTCCTTCAAAAGTGACAGACTCAGAAAACAGTAAGAAACAAATGGATGGCAATAAATGGTACGCTTCTAGGGGAAATGGTTGGGAAGGATCGCAGGAGATCCATTTCCATCCCATTTTAAATGTGTGCGTTTGATTGCTTGGGGAGAAATATTTTGAAACCGGTAAATCAACTAGGAAATCCTCAAAACACGCTAAGATTGGAAATAGGAAAGGAAGGAAACGCACGCACTTCTGAAGACTTCTGAAGAGAGTTTTGAGAATGTTTTTTAAAAAACAAAAAATGGTTAACTTGAGTAGTATTGATTGACTGGGGCGGGTGGGGACGAACTGCAGGGTCTTTTTACAATGTGCCGGAAACTGACATTTGAAGACACAAACACGCGCGCGATGAAGAGGACAGCCTCCTTTGTATTGTAGTCTACAGCCTCTTTCCCATATCTTCCTCTCAAGAGGAAGAGACGCAGCTGAAGTCGCAGCCGCGCAGTCTTAGAAAGTGGGGCGTGGTAAACACTGTCTTGGAGATTTTCGTTGCTATTCTTCCTAATAACCCACTTGAGGAGTAGTGAGTCGTGGCCTTTGCTAGAAACAAGCAGGAAGACATTTTAGGCGAGAGAGAGGGTGGCAGCGAATGGGGCTTCTTCATACAAAACGTGGATGTTGTTGTTTAGTCGTTTAGTCGTGTCCGACTCTTCGTGACCCCCTGGACCAGAGCACGGCAGGCACTCCTGTCTTCCACTGCCTCCCGCAGTTTGGTCAAACTTATGCTGGTAGCTTCGAGAACACTGCCCAAACATCTCGTCCTCTGTCATCCCCTTCTCCTTGTGCCCTCCATCTTTCCCAACAACAGGGACTTTTCCAGGGAGTCTTCTCTTCTCATGAGGTGGCCAAAGTATTGGAGTCTCAGCTTCAGGATCTGTCCGTCCAGTGAGCCATAATTCAAAGCCAGTAGAAGAAGAAGAAGAAGAAGAAGAAGAAGAAGAAGAAGAAGAAGAAGAAGAAGAAGAAGAAGAAGAAGCAGCAGCAGCTTAGATAGGGATACAGAGATCTCTTGCTAGTGCAAGTTTTGGTGCAACCGTTTGGAAAAAGGGAGGAGGGGGGAGCTTTTAAAAATAGTGTTGGGATTGGAACAAGTTCTTCCGTTGGGGTTAATTCCAGCCTTCCAGGTCAGAAAGGTAAAGCTCTCCGCCCCGCCCCCCCGCGCCGCCACCCCTTTCTCTCACGCACACGCCCAACACATTTGCTAGGTAGAATATCCATCCATTTGGTGTGTAAATGAAAAAGAACCAGCTATAACATTGCCTCTTATATGGTGGTTTTGCTGGCTGATTATAGTTTTTATAAGGTACAACTTGCGTTTATTCAGCCAAATTCCTGTACTTTTGACATTTCTTTTTAAAATTTCCTTCTCCTTCCCTCACCCCTTCTGCTTTGCCTAACATCTTTTCTGAGGAAGAGTTCTGGAGAACTCTATAAAGTTTGCCACTATCTTGTGGCGTTTTCGTTGGTCCTAATAAAGGCATCGCTCAGCTGTGAATTGGGGGGGGGACCCTTCTTGGAACAACGCTGCTACCTTTGCTTTTTATATCTCATATATCAGTCTACTCGACTGATTTCAATGATACTTTCTCCCAAAAAAGTGAGTATAATATTGCGGTTTGAGGTTAAGAATAACATCTGGGCGATCATCCGTAAACATGCGATGCAACCGGATCTTATGCGTGTTTACTCACAATTGAAATCCCACTGAGTCCAATGGCATTTGCTCCCAAGTAAATGTGGAAAGGACTGCAGCTTTACTCCAGGGAAACGAAAACTGATGGGTTTTGCCACTTGAGTATGTTTCGAGGGCAATTCTGGCACCAAACTTCATTAAAAGCAACTAGACTTACTTCTGAATATTCAGATATTTGGGTTATAGTTTTGTTGTTGATCTTGACAAAAATGGATAAATAGGTATGTATGTGACTTTATGTATCTATGAAATAAACACCTTTAAAAAGAGAGAGAGACTCATAATAGATACGTGTAGGACTGCAGAGATGTCGTGTATGTGTAGCGGCGTATGAGCACGTAACTGAGATTCACTCACACGCACACACCACGCACAACCAAGCACTCACCCAGAAACAGATCGATTTTTCTGCTGGCCGCTAGTTAACCTGTGTGGATTCTGCGGTGGATCCTCCACTTTTCCGATCGGGCAGAAACTCCCTGGCATCCAGGAGTAGGGCAAAGGCGAAAGGCTTCTGGCCCCTGGGGCATAGCAGCATGCACTTATCTTGGCAAGGTTTCTCCCCACCAGAGCAACGCTTCGAGCCACCCTGGCACTCTGCTCTCCCGCGTCGCGTTCCGTGGTGACGTTGTGGCCTGTTTCCTAGCCTCTTCCCCCGAAGAGCACCCTTGCTGGACAGTCCAAAGGAGACTGAGGGTGACTCGATCTTCTTGTGGGTGGTGCCAGGACCTGAGCGAGGTGGTGCCGGCGGCGCTGCTGGCGCCCTTCTAAGAGGTGCCAAAGCAGGGTTTTCCTTCAGCCGCGCGCGCCTTTGCATTCTGGAAGGGCCTTTGGGACGCTGATGGTTCACTTCACCGAGACAGCCCTTTCTCCAGCTCCTGGTTCCAGCTGGCTCAGATGACCAGTGCGCATCTCCCCCCCCCCCCCGCCCCGCAAGGCACTTCAAGGCACTAAATCCAGGCCATGGCGAGGTCAGGATAGATAGAGGACCATATCTCATCACCGAATCGAGACGTTTTAATTTTATTTTATTTGCTAAGAATGGGGGCGGGGGAAGGGGGGGGGTGCCCCTGGGATTATTGTTTATTTTTTCCTGGATGAGTTCTTGTCTGATTGGATCAGTCCTAACAAGTAAGATCGGGGAAGGGGAGGGAAGGATCAAAGGGTGGGCGAGGGAAATGCGGACACCTCCTTGCAGTTCCGAAGGGTCTGCGAGCTACAGTGTGGGAGAACTCCGACTTTTAAAAACAGCTGCCCCTTTCCCTCCCGCCCCCCGCCCCGCAACCCGCTGCAATCACCACACCATGAAAAAGGTGGCAGTTTCCCCATTCTGACTTGGAGGACTGGCAACCCCAGACCTGCAGGGGGTCCCCCCCCACAAGACAGTGCGCGCGGGGGGGGGCAACATGCTGGAAAGGGGGAGGGCGGAGAGCAAGCTGGCTTTTTACAAAAGAGAGTGAGAAATTGCGCCTGCACATTTAGGCTCATATCGCAGGTTCTATTAATGCTAGAAACTTACTTTAAAAAAGAAGGAAAGGAAATAAATAAATCCGGGAATTATGGTTCACGGGGGAGGGGGCAACTCATCTTTGCCCCCACCCCGCCCCCGCTCAAGGACGCCAGTTGTAGGGCTACCATGGACACACAATCCTGTATAATTAATTATTATTTAGCCCCAGTTCCATTCATTCATTCATTCATTCAGTAAGAGCAGGGGTCCACAATCAATGCGGCCCTCCAGAGCAACCACAAAACCGACCAGTCTGAACAGTCACGAGTTTGTGCGCGTGTTTATCTGGACGAAGAGAAAGACGAGCGCATTTTGGAAGAGGGTCCCCTGTATTTTAGCCATGCCTTCCCCATCAGAGCCCCTCTCCCCTTAAAGGGGTAGCAGAGAGAACGGGGAAAGAAGGGGGGATTTCAGGCTGGAGTGGGGGGGGGGGGGGAGAGAAGAGAAATACAGCCTCTCTCTCTCCCTCTAAACATGCTGAGGCGTGTTCCATAAAAGCACAGCAGGAAGGGTGGCTCGGAGGAGAGGAGGACGCGGATTGGCTGCGGAAGCCGTTGATGGACAGCAGCTTACTTTGGCAAAGAGGAGATACGCCAGCTATCCCAGCGGGGCATCTTTCGGAAAATCTACCGGCGTTGCCTTTGAAAAGCGCCGCGCTTTCTAGGAAAAGGAGCTGGGGGGGTTGGGGAGGGTGAGTGTGAGTTTCTTTCCCTGCGACGGCTTTCTAGTGCGTTGACATTTCTTTAAAACATAAGGAAGATCAAAAAAAGAACTCCGATGTGGCCCAAACACAATGTTTTAATTAGTTTATTCTGAGCCGTCGCCTTTTATCCAGTGTCTGCTGAGCCCATCTACCGCTTACGTCTCCTCCTCTCCCCGTCTCTCTCTTCGACACCCTTCCAGCGCCAAAACCTTTTAATTAAAACAACTGTGTTTACCTAGGCTGAGAGACAACGCCTTTAACTTTAGTGTGTGTGAGAGAGGCGGGGAGGCGGGGGGGGGGAGAGAGAGAAATAAATAAGATTGGCGAGCGAGGGTGTGTGAGATGCGGATTCTGGAGCGCTGCAATAGAAAGAGACGGGAAGGAGCAAATGAAAAAGTGCAAGGAGACCGTGCGCGTGTATGCGCGCGCGCGCTGTGGGATACATCTATATCCAACTACTGTATCTATTCCTGCCTCAGTGCAAAGCAACTCCCGCCGCCGCCGCCGCCCCAACCCTCTCCTTTTCGTCCTTCTATCGTGTGTGTGTGTGTGCGCGCGCGCGCGCTTACTATTTATAACACAGAATCACAGAATCTAGGCCGACGGGGAAAGGTTTTTTGAAATCAAATTCCCCCCACACACTCCGCAAAAACCCTTTCAAGACCACCCCTGGCTTTTATTTTTTATTTATTTCACAAAATTTATTTCCCTATATAATTATTAAAGGGTAAATGGTCAGTGTATGAGGATGGAAGCGATACCTGGAAGTTTGCTCTCCAGGATCCTGACCCAACTCAGCCCCCAGCGCGCGATTATGTGATGTAATATTATACTAATGTGGAACTAAACTTTCATTTTGTTTATTTTTAATCGACAGCTGTTTTGAACTATGCTGATCTTTGTGATGTATCTCACCGAATAATAAATAGCCTGCTATGTTGGAATGTTATTTTGTGTGGTTGTTTTGGGGGGCGCGCTCGCGCGCGCGCGTGCGTGCGAGAGAGTAAGTAAGTAAGTTAGAGAAGTCCCTGTTTCTTTTCATTTTTGTAACTCATCACCGTCTCTCCCCCGTTATTTTAAAGTATCAGGTGAAGGAAAGTTTCAAGCACTTTCCTCACAGTATATATTAATTCAAATCGCACTGGGAAGAAGAGGGGCAAGTAAAGGTTGAGACCCAGAAACTAACCCTCATGGCAGCGAAGCAAAATACACCGTGCTTCGACGAGAGCAACAAGTTAAACACACACACACACACACACACACACACACACACACACACACAAAGACCAGAAAACGTTGGAAGGCAGCTTTCGGATTACACAGGAGTCCTTTCCAGGGAGAGGTGGTTTCAGAAGACTTATTTCATTCATATATGTAATATGTAATATGTAAATTGTGGTGCATCTCATCACACACACACACACACACACACACACACACACACGTGTGTGTGTGTGTGTGTGTGTGTATGTATATGTATATACAGTATATGAGAAGCACCACAATTTACATTTACTACACAGCACCGTAGTCCCTGCCTATACACACCTGCTCCTTTGACTGAAGTGCCAATGCGATTCTGAAAGCACCAAAGTACTCACAAAGTATCTGTCTGTCTGCCTATCCTATCTCTTAGGATCGTAGAGTTGGACGGGACCCCGAGGATCATCTAGTCTCCAACCCTGCAATGCAGGAATATGCACCTGTCCCTTAAGGCGATCGAACCTGCAACCTTGGCGTTATCTAACCAACGCTCTAACCAACTATTATTACCTGCCTATCTGCCAATCAAATTTTGCGCTGTGTATCCCACTTTGTAGAAGAGGAAGGTTCTCTGTGTTGCAAAGATGGACCTGGTTAGCTAGAACCAGAAAACCCGAAGTTCCTCCTGCTCAGTTTAATGGCACCTTCAAATTTACCACCTAGCGCTGACCTGGTCTCTCTGTGGCCTCACGTTAGGGCGGGCCTTTCCTGCATTCGTTGGCCTCACAGACTCCAGTCGAAATCCGTATGACCCCCTTTGGTCCAGCTCTCAAACCTCGACGGTTCTGGGTTTGGAGAAGTCCTACTACTTTTACTGCAGGGAGAAGCCGCTCCCCAAATCACAATAGGTTGTGGGGCAAACAAGGGTGCCCTGGGAGATCTGGAAGTGAAAGCTCAGCGCTTCTCCAGCCTGGAGGAAGGATGATTCCAATATAACGTGAGAGGAGTAAGGGAGGAAAAGAAAGGGGAAGGAAGAGAAGGGGAGACAGGGGAAGAAAGGAGGAAGGAAGAGAGAGAGAAAGAGTCGGAAGAAGGAAGGAAGGAAGGAAGGAAGGAAGGAAGGAAGGAAGGAAGGAAGGAAGGAAGGAAGGAAGGAAGGAAGGAAAAAGAACGAATGTGGAGGGAGAGGAGGAGGATGGAGAAAGAGAAATAAATAAGTTAGAGAAATATAAGGAAGCAAAGAACCCGAGCAGCCCCCGACACCCAAACCAAGAGTGAAATATTTGCTACTGATTAAGGAGAATGAAATAAGTAGTCCGATTTTTCAAACGGGTTTGGCACACAAACGTTTTAAAAACGCTGTTGAACAGCACTAGAAAGCATTCTTGTTAATATTCGATTTTAGACGCGAGGGATCGTCCGTCTGTCCAGCCCTCTGCTTGTCTCAGGGAAGTGCGAATGAAATGCAAAACGCCACAATTAGTCTCCGGGCACACGAAACCTTAGGATCGTCTTAGTCATTTTAGCAGAGAGGGGAAATGACTGGGGTTCGCCAGCACAACTGTTGAGGAAAGGGTCCTTTTGGGGGGTGGCGGTGGAGTTGGAAGGCAACGGAAACCATCAGGCAAATTGTGACATAGAATGGGCGCTAATTTCTGCTGCTTCCCAAATAAACTTTGCTTTTGCTGAAGGCCAAACTGGGTCTTCCTGGATCTTTCTTTCCCTCCCCCCCCCCATCATTAATTACATCTAGGTGTGCAGGGGTCTGTTTAGAATTCCAACCTACTATCAATGCAGGAGGTGTCTCCCCCCCACTCCTTTGACGGGGGGAAACTGGAAAGTTGATTTCCTTTGTAACCACGTAATGACAATAATAACAACCACAAGACTTAAAGAATTATTTAGCTGGTTTTGGTGTAGGAAAGAAAGGAAAAGAAAAACGTGTGCCCAGGCCTGATTTTTGATCTTGGGAGATATATTGCACACATTTTCAATTTTCCTCTGCTCAAAATATCCGGCACCCCCGTAAAAAAAATTACAATAGGTGCTCTTCTATGCAGAGTACACCTACTGAAATTAATAGGCTTAAATTAGTAAGGTCCATTAATTTCAGTAGGTCTGCTCAGAGTACATCTGCAATTGCATGCAACCTTCATTCTTCAAATGTGAAAGAAAACAAAATGTTGGTTCCATTGGAGTTTTGGTCTCCTTTTATTTTCATCATTCCATTTAAAAACATCTGGATTGCTAGGATGATTGCTCATCCCGCCCTAAGATCCCTAAAAGTATATATTGCTTCACCCCCCCAAAAAAAACCCCAAAACCCCCAATGACGTAGCTGAATCTCAGGGCTTTTTGGAACTAATTAAATATATATTCCGACAGATCCTTTCGACTGTGGGAAGGGGAGGCAGGGGGAGAGATAAAGAAAATTAACGTCTCCTTTTAAGTGAGCGACGGCTTTTGATTGGGATGAGCCAAAACTGCATAAATTATAAAGGAAGTAAAGATGAAGCACTGTGTGAGTTCTCTTTAATTCTTGAAATCTTCAACATGTTGTTTCAAATGTTTCCTCTCTGACATCCAGAACCTTGCTGAATTCCTTGAGGGGGGCGGTGTTGCTAAATTATTTTGCAGGTACTTCACAAGGGAAACTGATCGAAAAGCAGGAAGGCTCTGTGTGTTTGTGTGTTCGTGTTCGTGTGTGGAGATAGAGACGTACACACCTCCTTAAAGCTTTCTTAGCCTAGTTCTTGGAGGTAAAAACGCTCGAGCAGACACGAGTGGAGTGATATTGTGTCATGTTCATGTCGGTGTTACAACAAATAATGCATCAGACGAAAATCAGCACACACACACACACACACACACACACACACACGCAAGCCAGTTTTATAGTTGAGATTGCCAAGGCGGGAAGCGAGACGGGGAGAACCCAAGACTACAGTCCGATCCACGACTCAGTTAAGCCTAAATCCTTGCTTCAAAGGCTTCTAGAGGATGGAAAGAGCCTGGAAATGTACATTCGTTCCAAACCAACAAGGTTATCGGCCAGTTCACACGAGCGTGGAGGGTGGAGGTGTAGGAAGGAGCCGTCACAGATTCGCCACCCTGAAGAAGCAGGTATTTCCGAGTCACCCAGTGTCAGCAGAAATGCAATACTTCCATGCCCATCGTTCAGGGAGACAGTTAGAGTAAGGAGAGACCGTGCAATGAGAAATCAAGTGATTTATCTGCATGTGTGAATCATCCCCAATTGCTAAAAGGAGTTGCTGCTGCTGCTACTGGATTTTTAATTCGCCTTTCCGCTCAAGGTGCAATACAAGCGGGGTATGCGCACAATAGCCATCTCTGCGGCAAGCTGCCTTTGGTCCTAGAAGCAGCGACGTAGCCATGAACTCCTGAACATACTGTGGTTGAACTGGTCTGTGGCTTCCCGATGCCCAGCCGGGGAGGGTGACAGAGGCGAAAGAGATAACCCCATCCTAGCCTCAAGGAACCATTAGGTTTTCTGAGTGAGAAGCGGGTTTTCACTTTTCATGCACAGAAAGCTGCCCTCTAACCGAGTCACACCATTGGTCCATCCAGCTCCGTACTGCCTACACTGACTGGCAGCGGCTGTCTAGGATTTCAGGCAGGAAATCGTTTCCAGCCGAACCTGGAGATGCCAGGGATTGAACAGAGACCTTTTGCTTGCAAAACACTTGCTCTACAGCTGTGGCATGAAGACTAGCAGGATTCCAGTCCTCATGGTTTTGAGTTAAGGACTGATTTAAAGAGGAGTGTAGGACTTGTGGCGAGCCAGACCATTGGTCCGCCTTGCTCAGTACTGTCAATACACCGACAATACTGTGGTTTCAGAAAGGAGTCTTTTCCAGCAGTATCTGGGATTATCATAGAAACACAGAATATTAGAGTTGGAAGGGACCCCGGCGTCATCTAGTCCAACCCCCTGCAATGCAGGGATCTCGGCAAAAGACTAAACCCGCTACGTTCTGCACGCAAAGCAGATGCTCCACCCACTGAGCAACGCTCCTTCTCCCAAAGGGACCGTGATCTCTTTTCTCAGTGCCAGATGCGCAGAGAGCCTGTCTCTCTTACTCCTGAGAAATCTCAACCACCGCCCCTCCTTCTCACAGACCCCGGAAGGGGCTATCGAATGGCGCCCCCCCTAACCTTTGTGGTGAGCCCCGTTTAAATCACTGGGATTCATACTTCTGAGTTAGCATACATAGGACTGCGCTGTTAAAAAGAAGACGACAGAGCATGCAGCTTCAAGAAGTAACTTCTCACCCCCCGGAAAATAATATTAGCTATAAGGGAATAATGTTCCTAACCCGCTACCCTTAATTTTCACCCCACCATCTGCTGCTCTAAGGATATAGTTAAGAAATGTTAATTAAAGGGATAAAAATTCAAAATGACTTTGCATTTCATTATGTCTTAAGAGTACAGTAAGCTACTAGTCCTCATTCACTGTTACAGAATTTTAGTTTGTTTGTATCAAGTTACAAGAAAGGAGATCCCAACTAAACATTCGGAAAAGCTTTCTGACAGCAAGCGCTGTTCCGCGGTGTAATAGGTTCCCACGAGAAGTGGTGGACTCTCCTTCCTTGGAGGTTTTTAAGCGGAGGTTGGGTGGTCATCTGTCATGGATGCTTTTGCTGAGATTCCTGCATTGCAGGGGGTTGGACTAGATGACCCTTGGGTCCTTTCCAACTCTTCAGATTCTATGATTCTATTGTTTTTGCACGTGCCTGTTCCAAGCGGCAGTGTGTGTGTGCGTGTCTGTTAAATCAACTGCTAATACTTTTGATGATCTTTCTCTTTTCCATATTTCTCTTTTCTGAGTATCCCACTGCAGAAGTTTAGAACAATCGATTTACTGGCAAGGGTAGTGGTGGTCTGCTTCTCTCCCCCCCCCCGTTCCCAGTTCCGCGGGTGGGGTAAACTGGATCCTCTATCGATCCTGCGGGATCTTTCTGTAGCAGATTCCGATCGGGTGGGGAGAGGCGATTACTTTGACACTTCCCACTTTAGATTAACGAGGAAGGTAACGCCCAAGGGCGCTGTCTATTGTCTTTTAGAGAGTGTCCCTCCACCCCAAGTGTGAAACGCAACTGCCCTGCGTTCACCTGTTATCTAGTTATACTTTCCAGGGCACCCTGAACTGGCAAAAGCGTGTAAATCACGGTTTTCTCTCCAGTCAATGCAATTTGCCCAGGACCACATAAAGAGTCGGTGGCAGAGGTGTGAGCTGCTGTCCTGTCTAAATACAAGCGTCAGAGAGAGGCATTTCCATGGTTGGAAAGCGGGGAGTCTTTCTCAGTGTTTGAGCTGGAGATGCAATTGGGAGGGAGGAGCGAGAGGGTGAAAGAAAGACCAGGGTTTGAATCCCCACCTAGCCCTTGAAGCTCACAGGGTGACCTTAACAGGTCATTGCCTCTCCGCCTATCCTACCTCACAGGGTGCTTGTGGGAACAACACGGGTACGGGGAAACCATGCGCATTGCACCGAGTTCATTGAGGAGAATGGTGGCATATAACATGTAATAAACAAAATTAAATTTGGTATGGGAGACCAAAAAAAGTGTGTCACTGCGTGTCTCACTCCACTCAAACTCAACAAAGGTTTAACATGACGGGGGGAATGTCGTGAAAGTTGCATCTCCTAAGGAATTCGTACAAACCCTCAGGACATTCATAGATGGCCTCCAGGAAGTCATGTCTCCTCCCTCTCGCGAGATATTGAGCCTTTACCAGCTGACTTCGGTCTTTGTGCTTCCTTGATTTATATACCGCTCACAATTTTAAAGGCGGCTTACAATTTAAAATGTTAACATAGGCAAAATACGGTTGTGGGAAATCGGAAAGAGAACATGGCTTGTATAAGAGAGAGGCAGGGAAGCGGGGAGGAGGGAGAGCTGCACCTGTTGAATTTCTGACAGCCACACCGCGGATAAAAGCACAGAGTCTTTGCCTTCCAGAGGTGAGAGGCAGAGAAGAAAAAAAGAAAGAAAGAAAGAAAGAAAGAAAGAAAGAAAGAAAGAAAGAGGAGGGAGGAAAAAAGAAAGGAAGAGGAAAAGGAAGGGAGAATAATAAAATGGAAAGAAGAAAAGAGGAAGAGAAGGAAGAAAAGGGGGAAGGGAAAAGTGGAAAGAAAGAAAGAAAGAAAGAAAGAAAGAAAGAAAGAAAGAAAGAAAGAAAGAGGAACAGAAGATGAAGAACGGGAAGAGAAAGAAAGAGGGGGAAATAAAACAAAAATCTAACACACACCCTCCGCTCATCTCGGCGCTATAAACCTTACTGAAACCAACCGCAGAACTCAAATTTGAATATAGTGTACAGGTCATTCAGAAGCAGTAGCCTCAGTTCCTCGCCGCCTACGCGCAAGCAAGCCAGTAGCGTTTTTCGCCTTCGAGACTCGGTTTACTGATCCTTCCCTAACAGAGAATCAGAAGAAGCAAGATTTGGGGTTGGGGAGCCTGGGTGGGGAAGGCAGGGGACACATAGGAAAGTAATACCAAAACGGTACCTCTGCGGATGTGCAAAGTGCCTTTCTTTCTCTAAGTAACCGCGGACAGCTCCCAGGCGCCTGGGACCCCAGGAAAGCTAGATCTCTGCTGCTGCTGCTACCACCACCACTACTACTGTTGAAGGCAGACGCTATTGTGTGTTTCAAAGTAAGCGGCCCTTCAGGTCCTTTCCAGTCCTGCCTAGAGACCTTCTACATGCTAAGCATGAACTGCTTTCACTAAGCTACTGTTTCCACCGCCCCGCTTCAAGGAAAGCACTGGCTTAGGGCTGGTTCACACGATCCCATTCACCGCTTGATGACCCGCGTGCGCGAAGGGAGCCCATTCGTACTACCACTAGAACTCTCGAGAAACTCGGAACTCGCTCCCAGCCGATGTTAGGGTCCTGAGATATCACTTGCCTGTTTCAATAGCCCTCAGCAGAGTCCAGCGACGACAGGGATTCTGCATACGTACAACGTCCTGAAGACTGGACGTGGTTTCAGCTGGAGGAGCGCACTCCTAACTAAATGTTATCTTTACGAATAATCCATACTAGGTTTAAATCCTGTGGCAGCCCAAGGGATTTCATGGGTTTAGCACTTGCTGCCAACTTCTGGCTTGTAGCAAATGCCACTATGAACTCTATGCGTGAAAGGGAGGGTGTGGTGGCAGCATTAAGGATAAAAAGCAGTGATCTCAAGTCATGGAAGAGTTATACAACCCACTGTAACAAATGGAGGATAATCATCATCATCTGAATACGATGTGTTTGGAAATTTGGAAGCAAAAAGTCAGCTAGCTGCTGGGTCAGGCCAAAGGCTCATTTAGTCCAGCAACCTGTTCTCACAGTGGCCAACCTGGTGCCTTAATGGTAATGTCTGCAAGCGCCATCTGAGGCAGATTGCCTCCAACACTGGAGACAGCACATAGCCACCATGGTTAGTAGCCATTGGTAGACTTATCCTCCATGGATTTCCATAGTCTTCTAACACCATCTCAATGTATCAGCATGGAGGAGCAACATTAAAATCAGAATCTGATATTCCCCGTTGTTAAAAGGGGGTGGTAATCCTACAATACATCTGTATTGCTCCACACCTACTTGAAATCCAGCCTAGATAAAGAAAACACATTTTCATAGAAATAAAATGCTCCAACAGAAGCTTGCTCCAGAGGCATAAAGTAAAGGATGCCTGTTTGTGCCTTGATTTGGTGCCCAGGTGCTCTCACCTGGACACAAAGGAGAATAATAATACTTAGCACTAGAATAGTGTGTCCAGCTGCCCAAAGCATTAAGCTCACCTATATTACCTGACTGTAACCTTTACAACAATCCTGCAGTGCAAGTCAGTATTATTACCTCCCATGTTGCAGATGGGAAGGACTGAGGGTCAGACAGAGCAGCTTGCTTAAGGCCATTGTGGGAATTCCTGGCAGAGGTAAGGTTTGATCCATGGACTTCCTGATTCCATGGTTCAGTCTTTAGCCACTATGCTACACAGGCTGAATGGGTGTCTGAGAGGTAAGGATGCCTGGTGTATATTTACTTGGAAGTTAGTATCACTGAAGTAAGCATAGGATTGCATTGGGTGCTTTATAGGTCAAAGCCAGAGCAGGTGCAGGAGCACTGCTCTAATCTTCTTCTACTGCAATTAAACTTGTGATTCTGTAAAGTAAAGAAGGGTAGCCCCATCCAGGGGGTCAATGCTGGTAGTCTAGTCTGGTGTTTTGAAGGCAGCCATAGAAAGTGTGATTGTAAGACATTCTGAATCATCTCTCTCTCTCTCCCCTCACTTTATACAGCAAAAAATGGGTATAAAGTAAGAATAAGCAACCAAATACTTGTGTTTAGCCAAATAGTTGCAGCTCCTGGGATTATTTGGGTCTCTCAGTCCCATTCAACATGGACCCCTGTCATGGAACAAAATGTTCCTGGCAGCTACATTCACTCCTAAGGTAAATTTTACCCCCTTTTGTCACTAGATAAGACTTTCCAATTCTGGAAGACCTTTCCATCAGTTTAAAGTTCACAAGCTGCTGAGAGGGGACATCCATAAAGAGATCTAAACTGAACTGGTTATGTTTAGCTTAGAGAACAAAAGACTTGGATGTGGATGTGGCAGTAGTCTTCAAATAACTGAAGGGCTGTCAGACAGAAGAGGGCAAATACATGTCCTTTGGTGCGTCAGAGAACACGACTAGATCTTTTGTGTTTAAGTTATAAGAGAGTCAATTTTGGATGAATGTTTCAGCCAAGAAACTTTGTGGTAAGAGTAATTTGTAGGTGGAGGCAATTAGCTGAAGGAGCAGTGATCTCTCCCTGGCTAGAAGTCTTTGCCTGCCTGAAGTTGTCAGCCATCCGCTGAGGATGCTCTAGTACTGGAGTTTAAGCACTGAACGAGGTGTGTGGATGAGCTGGCCTTCACTGACCCATTTAGCCTGCTGCTTTTCCATCTGATTCACCATTAGGTTATTTTATAGAGAAGTTGTATTACCCTGCAAATGTGTATATTTATTTATTGCTTTTATGTGTGCTGATTTTGGGGATACTTTTAAAGTAGGGTGGAAATGACCTATAAAATACAATTACTGCCGCCACCACCACCATGACCAGCACTGAAAATAGTGACAACAATAAAATCAGCCTGACTGGGTTGTGGATGAAGTTCAGGACCTGATCAGCACTGGCAAAGTTCAGCGCTCTGATCATTCATTCTGGAACCAGGCCTGGGGAATCAAAGGAAGTGTGTTGTTGCATACAGCAAGTGATTAGATGCTAGGAGAGGAGAAGATACATTTATTGTATATTGTTCTTCCTTCCTTCAGCAGAGTGCCATCCCTTTGCAGCTTAAAGGAAGACCAGACAGGCTAGTTTTAGTCTTTTAGTCTTTTAGAGCCAGCGTGGTGTAGTGGTTAAGAGCGGTAGTCTTGTAATCTGGGGAACCGGGTTCTCGTCTCCGCTCCTCCACCTGCAGCTGCTGGGTGACCTTGGGCCAGTCACACTTCTGTGAAGTCTCTCAGCCCCACTCACCTCACAGAGTGTTTGTTGTGGGGGAGGAAGGGAAAGGAGAATGTTAGCCGCTTTGAGACTCCTTAAAGGGAGTGAAAGGCGGGATATCAAATCCAAACTCTTCTTCTTCTTCTTCTTCTAGTTTAAGTAATCAAGAATGCCTTCATGCTGTGACTTCCTCAAAGCATCTGGGTGGTCACAGCTGAAAACAGGTTTCTGGACAGACCTTCTTGTCTGATCCATCAAGGCTCTTCTTATGTATGTGGTTCTTTGATGATCTGGATCAGGGATGGGAAAATTGTAGCCCTCTAGAGGTTCCTGAGTGCCATCTCCCATCAGCCCCATGCCAGCATGGCCAATAATCAGGGAGCTGGGAGTCCATCAACATCTGGAAGGGCCAGAGCCTCTCTATCCCTGATCTAGATAGTAGGACAGGAGTGGGGAACCATTTTCAGTCTGAGGTCTGCATTCCCTTCTAGACAACTTTCTGAGGGCCACCTGCCAATGGTAGGTGGAGCCAGAGCAGCAAATGTACATTTTGCCTTTACGTTGTAGAATAGTTTCTCTACACATTTCACCTCCTACCCTGATCCTGAAGCAAGAGCCATTATCAATACTCAATAATTTGTTCTGCCCTAGCAAGAACACTCCGGTTTTAATGTAGGGCTAATGAAGGGTGTGGCCTGGGAAGAGTTCTGAGGGTCAGATTAAGGGACATAGAGAGCCATATTCAGCCACAGGCACAGAGGTCCCCAGCCATGTAGTAGGAGTTAGCTCTAGATGTAAGAGATATTAACTGCTAGTATAATATCACCTTGAGCAAACCACATATCAACAGCATTTGGCACTGGGGGTGTGGGGAATGACTTCAGGGAAGCCAATATATCCCCTTATCTGTGTACAAACAGAGACATACCTCTTCCTTCTCCTGACCTTTTGCGTGCTCAATGCAAAAGAGTAAAGAAGAAAGGGAGGTGCTGTAAATGATCAGTGGCAAATACCACAATTTTCTAGTGAAGCAAGTTAAGTAGTATACATTTCCCTCTCGACATTTCATGTAAGCCATTAAGTCTAGAATTTAAAACTGCAGCCCTGGCCCTACAAGCCACAAATCCTTGGCCTAACATAATAAGCTGCCTTATTATATAAGCTCAAACTATTTGTCAGTCTATCCCAGTGTTGTCTACTCTGACTGCCAGCAGCTGTCCAGGGTCTAAGGCAAAGGAAGGTCTTTCTTATCACTTGCTGTCTCCATATATATGTGTGTGGAAATTCTGGGTATTTAAACTGGAACCTTCTGTTTGCAAAATACCACTGGATTTTCACTTCTGTCTCTGGTCTAACTCACAGGGTTGTTGTATGAATAAAACAGGTGGGAGGGAATGCCACATACAGTTCCCTGAATTCACTGGACGAAGGCAAAGGTATTAATGTAATAATAACAAAGGCAATCTGTGGTTTGCTGTTACTGCAGAGAAATGTAGTGTGATTAGCTGTGCGTAACTTACGCACATGTGTCTTTTTTGAGATGCTCCTCAACCTCAGATGGGGTTCTATGTGTTGCCCAGGAAATGTGTCTGGAAAGGGATTTCCTTCCCCATACACACTGAAATATGGCTGGTTGTGTGTGTTTAGAGCACAGGATCAAGCACACTGAGTCTTGGTTTTGTGAGCATGTAGTGGACAGTATGTCTGTGTTTGAGCAAGCGCAGGCTGGAGAGTCATCTGTGATTACCGGTATATGCCTTTGAAAAGGGAAAGGAAGGGTTGTGGCCTGTGGCCTACAGGGAACAGATGTGGTTTGGATGTTTGCAAGCACTTGTTTGATTTTCTTGGGTGTAGGTTCCATGTGGGAGAAGAAACCCATACACACAGATGTATACATAAACTTTGCATGCCTGTAAACCAACCACCCTGGTTCAAAAACTGCCAAGAAAGTGACTTACATGTTGAGGAAAGCCAGGTTTCTTGGTTAATTCAGTCTAATGTGCCTTAGCAGTGTAACAACAGGGCATTAAGTAATGTCCAGAGCAAGGAGGAGAAGAAGAAGGGTTTGGATTTGATATCCCACTTTATCACTACCCGAAGGAGTCTCAAAGCGGCTAACATTCTCCTTTCCCTTCCTCCCCCACAACAAACACTCTGTGAGGTGAGTGGAGTTGAGAGACTTCAGAGAAATGTGACTGGCCCAAGGTCACCCAGCAGCTGTATCTGGAGGAGCGGGGAAGCGAACCCGGTTCACCACATTATGAGTCTACCACTCTTAATCACTACACCACACTGACTCTCAGCAAGTTTAAATACTGAGTACTCAGAATGATTTATTTAAAATATTTGTAGCATTGTAGTACACATGCCAACATATGAGTCACTTCAACCATTTAACAATAAAATATCAGGGGACCTGGACTGATTATAAAACACTAACATGTTCAGTGAGGTCTGCTCCTCAGTAAATGTGTTTGGGATGGCAGCCTGAAATATGGCAACCCTACATAATTTGTAATCTTCATCATTATCATCATTATTTCAGTGGCCATACTATTGCAATAGGAACAAAGGAAGCGGCCTTAAAGCGAACAAAACTATTTGGTCCCTCTAGGTTAGCACTGACCGGCAGCTCTTGAGGGTTTCATATAGAGACCTCTTTTTGTTCAATACCTGGAGATGCTGGGGATCAAACCTGAGTCCTTCTGCATGCAAAGCAGATGCTCTATCCCTGAGACACAGCCCTTCTCCGTGGTATTATTACCATGTTCATCAATCTGGATTAAAGAGCCACCACCCCCAGATTCACAGACCCAGTGGAACAAGGCAATGTGGCCAATAGTTAGAATTTTGTACCCAAAAGTGGGTGGAGATGTGGCAGAAAGGATCAAATTCCACCTCTGCCACTCGCTAAGCCTTGGACACCTTCTCCAGATGTTCAGCCAGTGATTCTCTGTCTCCCTGAGACATTGGCTTAAATGAGGCAGATGACCCATGGGATTTTAACACCCAGAACCAGTTAGCTGGCTTGCCTGAAAAACCTCGTGGTGGTCTCATAGCTGACCTCATCAGCTGCAGGAGTAGCAAGGAAGCCCTATAGTACCCTATGCTCCACTGGGGGCTTTGAAGCACTTCTGCCAGTCAGAGGAGATCATGGAGGTCTGGATGGATCAATGAAATTTGTTGGTTTCATAAGCTCCTATGGTGTGGACACCCTCAGATGGAAAGAGGTACAAGGGTATGAGATGGAGGAAGACAATATTGCTCCATGAAATGAACCTCCTCCGCTGTGTTTGCCACAATCCCTCCATACATGCCTGAGCATGGGAGAAAGAAAGGGGGGGGGAGGACATCCCCTCAATCCTCCCCCAATTGCAAAGGCCTCTTTTCCGGTTTGTATGCCGCTGCTCCCCATTCTACTTGGCATATAGAATCTGTGAAAAGGTGGAGAGACAAACAGTCTACATAGCAAAGGGCTTTTAAAAAGATAAGTCTCCGGAGCTCCAGGAGTCTCCTCCTGGACCATTACAGCTCACGTAGCAAGTGGTGGAAGTAGGTGGAAGTCCTACGCATCAGCTTCGCCCACTCCCGAAACCCAGAATTCTTAGAAAGAGATACTGATTTAAGGCAGCTGAATCCGGTGCTGGAATTGGAGGGGTGCAGAAAGACTCATCCCATTGGCTTTTTCTAATGTCGCCTCAACAGATAGGGCTTTTTTAGAATACAGGGCGCAGCATGCTTTGTGTGTGTGTGTGTGGGGGGGGTGTCATTATGCACTCTTCTTCTGCTTTCCCCTCAAGAGTTTGAGCACTCCGCCTCGTTTTTGGCCTCCTCCTTCCGACCGACCTCCCCTTGCCCGTCTCCGACGATTTCCTCTAAATACAAGGAGGAGGCGCGAATTTAAAGGCACACCTTTCCTCTCCTACTTCGTCGCTCAGCCCGTTTTTCACATTCTCCAGCCGTCTCTCCTAAACATCCGCGCACACACCCTCCACACACAACCAAGAGCAACGATACCACTTAAAAGCAGCAACACGCGACACTTCTCCAATCTTGTTTGTTGAAAGAAGCACCCCCTCTTCTTTAAGAAACGCGCCCGGGCGGCGTCTGCAAAGATGCACCGAACTTTCTCGCGACTGGAGAAAAAGATGAAAGGGCCACAGAACCTTCGAGTCCGGGCAGATCGAATTCGGAACTTTAGGAAAGGGCGTGAATGGGCGAGCCGAGAGGTCCGAGCTGGCAAGCCCGACTGATCCTCCTCTCTCAAATCCCGTTTTAAATTCCAGGAAAGAGTGGCGGTGCCTCCGATGATCGCAACCTTCTTTATTTCGGACGGAGCCTTTGAACCCTGATCTATCCCAGCCGCCGCATCTCCTTCCCTCTTTTGATGCACTCCCCCCCGCAGCCCTTTCGGGTTTCCTTCAAACCCCAAACAGCAAACAGGCACGGTTAGTTTTGGGTTTGTTTTTTTGTTTTGGTGGGGGAGCTGCCTCCTTGGGGCTCGGGGGTGGGGAGCCTGTCTGCCCAGACAGAGGCCAAGTCTCCCAGTGGCTTTCCAACTGATCCCGGAGGAAGGATGGCGACTTCTCTCTAAGCCCCACATGCCTGCGGAGGGATTGTTTGCTCCGGTTGCCCCTCAGGGCTCAATCAGGCAGAAAGGGTCAATACAGTGTATGTCCCACGCAAAAGGAGGAGGACAATAAAGCCACCCTCCGGGTCACAGGTCACTTCGTCACTGATTGAGATATTCGCAAATTTCTTTCCTTCCTCTTCCCCACCTCCCCCATCTCGCTTTCATTCTCCTCCTCCTCCTCCTTTCTCCTTCTTCGAGTTAGCGCCGAAAAGAAAGACCGAGAGAAAAAGAACAAGCAAGAGTTTTGCGGCGCCTTTAAGGACCAACAGATTTGCGACGGCATCGGCTTTCGCGATCCACAGCCCACTTCGTCATAAGATGCACGGTCAGAAAAGCTTCTCTCCCATAACAAACAAACGCGTGAGCCTCCAAGGGCCCGGAAAGAGACTCTTGGCTGCTCTTGCTGCAGGAGAACTCTAACAAGGTTAACCCCCTTGGATGCAGGGATCTTTGCCATATTCACACGTGCGCGCGCGCGCACTGAACCTTAAATTGGTGTCTGTTGCAGAAACATTGAAAGCTATTCCCGACAAACACACAAACGCAGACAGCCTTCTATTAAGGAGGGTTCAGTTCCTAACTGTGGGTTGCCCTTCATGCAACTGATAAAAGTGGATTTCAAAGCACAAAAACTTATGTCACAACAACACTGGACAGCCCACCAAACCTTTAGTTCAGTGCGTGCGTGCTAATATAATTTAACGCCCCGTCGTGTAAGGATGAGCGTCGATAGGCACATACATAAGGTTGTTAGACTACGTTGCTCATGGGGAAGGCAGTAATATCGGGTACAAACATTCAGAAGGATGTTATATTACCACACAGATGGAAAGATCAGAGACAGATAAAATAGACAGACGGACAGATAGATAAATAAATAATGGGTGGGGTAACTTTGTAACAGGGGTGGGTGCGTTTTAAGATTTGTAGTGATCAGGCACCCCCGATTTATTTTCCATCGTTAATTGCGCTCAAAATAATATTGCGTGTAAAATGACAAAGAAGGGTTATTGAAAGGGAAGACGATATTTTTTGTGGGGGGCAGAGATTGACTTTCTCTAAACTGGGGAAGGCTCCGGTCTCATCCTTGGCTTCCGCTCCCCATCCCAATTCTCTCTCGCTTCCTAACTGGAGACGTGGGGAGGGAGATATCATAAGACAGGTTTTTGTTTTTAAATGGAATGGGTATGAGTAGTCTGTTGCCGTAGCAAGAAGAGTGGCTTTGAATCCCCCTCTTGATGCGGAGAACCCCAAGGCCTTGGGAAGAGAGGAGGAGGATCGCCTGTTTATATAAATCACAGGCGAAAATCAGTAGCTTGGCTGTATGTGACGGTCGTTCTATATAGGAGCGGAAGGAAATCGCCTTTCCAGAATTGCGCTCAGAATTGTTGTGAATAGAGGTTCAAATATGGCAATAAACTCTTCTTCCCATAAATTGCTTACAAATCGCAGTGTCCCAACACCAGCTGTTTGCAACACCATCAATCATAATAAAAGAATAAAATTTCATTTATGGAACATTTTATTAGCCCATTACAAAATCCAATAGCCCACATTCCCAGAGGACAGTGGAACGTTTCCCCGAATGCCTCGATGGAACCAGCATTTCTTACTCAGGGGCATTAATGCGATGCCCCCTTCCATTCTCTAAGATGCAAATGCTACATTCAGCCTTTCCCACGTGCTACTTAACCCTCCGAATACCTGGAGTTAACCGATGTAAAAAACGGAAACATCAGTCCAAAAATATAAATAATTATTTAAAGCTCTTTTATTGGAAACACTGTCAATGACGGAAGTTGAAGTGATCTTCACGCAAACACTTCCATTTGCCTTTTTCTTTCTAAGGAGGCTCGCAGCCAAAATTATGTTCACATGTTTTGACACTGGTGCCATTGGTGGAACCTCAAAGCAATGGTACGTCTGAACCCGCACCTTAGCAAGCTTGGCATCTGAATTTGTGTGGGATGATGGTGGACCAGAATTGGGAAAGAGAAAGGAAGGGAGCCGAAGAGAGGGTCTGCAAGGATTTTTCAAACAACATCTCCCCCTCTTCGGCCCCCACAAATGGACGGAGGAGACTCTATACAGATTTGGCAAATTGTGTTGTCATTTTTCGTAGTGATTCTTGTTCTAGACGTATTCGGTGCTTTAGCAAATAAGATCGGGCTTCTCAACTGAGATGATCAAAAGGACAGCATGGATGCCCAAGCCATATATGCGAAGCTTATCTGTGACATGTTTGTCTGTTTGTCTGTCCTTTAACCCTCACAGCCGTACATCCTACTCTTCTCTTAAAAGAAGAGATGGAGAGATAGAATATAAAGACAGGAACTCATATATCAAATATAGGACAAATTTCCAGCGATTGCATGATAGTTGATCCGCTGGCGTCTACATACGTATTCTAGTAAGACTCTTGTGTCCTTTAAGCAACAATAGACAGCTTGAAACTTGTATGTGATAGAAATTGGCAAATATGGGTACCTGTGATCTATCTGCCACCTATTTTATTCCCTTCTTTCATAAAATGTCTGAAAGCGTCTTACAAACCCTTGACTATATCAGTTTAATGTGGACATCAAAGCGATCGAGTTTTGATTCTTTTCCTTGAGCATTTTGCTACGTGTCACATGGGTGTGCATATGTGGAGTGCAGATAGTCTAGTTGAATCCATAAATGGGACGTGGTGTTTGTTTGTTTGTTTGTTTGTTTGTTTGTTAAATAATCGTGTTTATGATCTTGGGGTGAAGGTGCCTGGATGACTCTTAAAAGTGAAAGGCTCTCTTTATCCGGAATAGATATCTTCAAGATAAGTAAATAATTCTTCCACGCTCCCATCCAACCAATATTTAAAACGTTGCCCAGGAGTCTAAATTAACCACCAAAGACCAAAAATAAAAAACCAAACACCTTTGCAAAGTTTCTCCTGTTGATTTCATTATTTCTCTCCAAGGACCAGCTATTCATTCAGCTCTGCCTTTTCATTTTTGCCTCGCTTCTGTAGGATATTGCCCCATAGCACTGGGCCTATAGGGCGTCTGATTCCCACGGATCACCCCCACGCCCCAATTTTAGATGTGCCATTAAATTCATTGCAGTAATCTGAGGGTTGACGCTCCAGACTGACACCCCAAATGCTAACCGAGCGGTTTCTTGCCCCCTTTCTGCGCTCCCAAACTCTTTCCTCGATTCTATTAGCACTTTGATATCTCACCCCACCTCCTTCCCCATCCCACTGCACCCCCTCTATTTTTTTCTTTGTCAGAGTTCAGACTTGTTTATCCCAGCTCAGATCTCTGAAGTTCAAATGTACACGTGATTCCTTTTGCTCTGACTGAGCGCTACAATGAAAACGTCTCGTTCGCTTTGTGGTTTGCATTTAATTACGCCGGAATCGCGTACATGTTTATGGCAGGCGAATAAACTACTTCCTCGAACGTTTATTAGCCGACGCCTTTTGGCCTGCGAGCTGATTAAAAACATTGGACACATTTTGGAGAGGTTATGATTGGTGCTTTGCAGTTATTCTACCCAACTTTTGCACTGGGGGTGGGACAGGGTTGTTAGTTTATTGGGAAAGCAGCCCGGGCCTTGGAGATGACGTCCTGGGCAGATCAATAACTGGGAATTTCACCTGTAAAGTCCCCCGAAGTGAAATTGCTAGAAGAACTCGGCTAGAAAGCGAATTTGAGAAGAACGAATATTCTCCCTACTCTTTTAAAAATGTTTTAAGATGTGTTCTAAGGGGAAATTAAATCAGCAGAAAGGTTTTAAATGATGAAAAATTTTACAATATTTCTTCTTCTTTTTTCTCGGAAAGTTATTAAATTATTAACATTCTTGCCTCTTTTTGGAGAGAGGGAGAGAGAGAGAGAGACCTCTGAGACCCTAAGGAAACGGGAGAAGCGGATCTCACTATTCATGCCACCTTCTGAATGTGTAATATATCAGTTTCTGGGATTAAACGGGAGAAATGGGAGAGAGGCAGAGGTCTCTCTTAAGGGGGTGGAAAAAATGGGATATCAAGTCTACTTCAGCCAAAGAAACGAGCTAGACTCTGGTTTCTGTTGTTTAAGAGTAAATAACTCACGGGCGCGCTGTCTTCTTATTTTTCTTCTTTTATTTTTTTCCACTTCTCCCCATCTTCTCAACACATTTTTAAAAGCGTGGTGGTGGTCTCTGTGTGCATTTTAAAAATCTTTATAAGGATGTCTAGGTCGTAGCAATCGGATCGTGTAACGCACACACAGACACAATACACAATACACAAACACATACACATACAAATGTCCTCTCCTCACTCCACGATGCAGTTGCGAAGATTGCACCCCTGAATAGATGCATGAAGAGATCTGAAAAGGGTGGTAAATACGTGGCCAGGTAACCAACCAATTCACAAAATACCTTAATAATTAACCAACTAATACTAAACAAGCATCTACGTAACTAATGGCGAAACATGATCCCGCCAGGTTAAACACGTATAACTCCCTGCGATCTTTAAAATGGGAAGCACGTGCTTAATTTCCCCACTGAAATCAGGACTTAAAGACGGATTTATTTTGGTTGGAGAGAGAGAGAGAGAGAGAGAGAGAGAGAGAGAGAGAGAGAAGGGGGGGCAGACAGACAGACAGATACTGAGGAGGAAAGTAGCACATACAATCGAGCACATTTGTAAAAGCAAACCACTTTGGGTTTTAATTGGTGAGGGGTGTGCAGAGAGAGAGAAAAACGAGGACAGATTTCATTTTACAGTCAACATCCAGAGTTTTGCTTTAGAAACCTATCTTGGTGCGTGTTACATAATACGCGCTGCTCTTTAAAAGAGGTTAGGGGGCGGGGTGGTGAAAACGCACTTTCTTCCCAAGCCTAGGTAAACTACTTCCAACCGCTCTTGTCTGCTCGTATATTATTTCCCCAGTCACATAGTCGCTGCCGAGGGGTGAAATGTATATATAAAAAGATTTATAGGTTAATTTATGTTGCCTAATCTACTTGTAGTGACTCCACTATGTCAAATCTGTCTCCTCCCCCTTCCCACCCACCCCACGCCTCCCCTCTCCTCTTCTTAAGCAATAAAATAGTTCGAAAGGACCGCGGTCCCTTGTTTAAAGCTACGATTTATTTCCGCCGTCTTTTGAAACACACCCTCTCCTTTCTTCTCAGGGAAACGTTTCTCCTCCCAAAAGAAATCACGATTTCTTTGCACTTCCTCCTCGCAGAATAAATCAAGATATTCGGCGAGGTCGCCTTTCTAGCGCGCACAAAGGTGTCTTTCGCTTTCCCCTCTGCAAAAGGACTAATTCGGATTTTCCTTCTCCTCCACCCCCCACCAATACCCCACCCTTCTCGGATATATTAGGGTAACCATAACGCAATGGAGAAAATAAATTCGAAATTTTAATCTGATTTTTACATCTTCCCTTGTAACTTGGTCATAGAAAATATAGGAATGGGGTTAACCCCCCCTTTTAAAAATAAAATAAAAGGACTATGCTTTTGAAGGTTCAGGGTGTATATATCTGAAGAAATGTATCTGTTAGATTCGCGTAAAGAAAAAAAGAAAGATTTGGGGCTTCAGTGCCCAAGCGAAAGTTGCTCTCGAAGCGGCCCGAAGTCCCAACTTGTTCTACATCACCCCAGCGAGCCAAAGACAATGGGCCACCAGGCCAACACGTGAGGCCTTTTGCCCTAGCAAAGGTCATTCGCCCCAGCGTGCCCCACGACGCGGCTTCACAGACATTCCCTAACCCAAGACTCCGTTGATGATCTAATTGAATTACGCCTCTTTTTTTTGTTATAGAGACAACAGAACACGTGCTGGAGGTAATTAATTATCTGATCGAGGGCCTCGCAAGGCAGGCCCCGGGATCAGGTAGAGCGACCGCTTGGGACAGTGTCAAGCTGGTGGTGACAAGGAGGATGAAAAACTAGAGGGCAGGGGGGAAAGTGGTTTTTAGAGAAGGACCCTCCTCTTTAAATAAAATAAAAAGTACGTGGGGTGGGGGGAGGAGTGCGCGCGCGTAGATCTGTGTGTTTGGTGAGCCAACTCGATTCCTTCCATGACCTTGAGGATCCACCGAGTCATCTCTGCCGAGCCAGACCCCCTTGTGTGGCCATAAGAGGCCCCCGTTTGCTTCGTGGGAAACCCCAAATTCTCCAGGATTCTGTGCGCCTTCGTAGTGCATCCCGTGGCCCAATTTTCCTCCAGCCCTGTCCACGCCCCCCCCCGGCAGTTCCCCTTCCCATACCAGACAAGCATCACGGAGGCCCAGAGAATGAAGAGGTCATTTTAGTCGTTTTTATAATGGATGAATAATAACAACAGCAACCTCTCTCACACACATTGCCCCGTTCGAGTGAAACTTCCAATAGGAAGGAGGCGAAACCCGAAAACTTTCCCTTCCCAAACAAACATCCCCTCCCAGGAAGAGAGAAAAACAAAGCCTTTCGCCACCGCCCCTTGCATTTTCAGTCTTCAGAAGCGAAGAAAGGATTGGTAATAAGTAGTTCGGTAGGTAGATAGGTAAGTTGGTCAGTAAAGTCATAAAGCAAATCGGCAGCGATTTCTGAAAGCAACAGACTCACCTTCCTGGGCTGCTCTGGAGGGAGGGGGGCTTTGGGGATTGGTAGGATGTGAACTCCAGTGACTAAGTTTTATAGGTGGGTGGGTGTATGTGTGTGTGTGTGTGTGTAGAAAAACAATATATATGTAGAAAAACAATCCCTCCTGTCTGAGTCTGTCTTCAGGTCGATCATTCTGTCTCCTTTTAGCCAGACCCCTAAAATAAAGAATGTGAAGTCTCCCCCCCCCCTTTCTGAGGGTTGGTGTTGGGTGTGTGTGTGGGGGGGGGGGAGGACGTGAAAAGGGGACTGTATTTTATAAAAGCGCTGTTTGAAGCACTCCCCCCTTCCCTTCTTCTTCTTCTTCTCCTTCTTCTCAACGCGCTTCTGAACTTGATCAGATTGTATGTTTCCTGCGGAGAGGCGGCGGCAAATCCTGTGAGGGGCCTTCAATGGAGAGACTTCGGGGCTCGGCGAATCTCAGGATATTACAATTACTGGCATCTCTCTTTCCGAGCCCTTTTCTTTCCACACTTGCTTCCCCCCCATCGTTCTTTGCAAATGCTTTCCAGAACGAGAAAATGAGTGGATTTATTGAGACTTGAAGGACGGTGGGACGCGAGCGGGGGGTTGGGAAAATGAAAGGGGTGAAGCTGGGCTGCCACAGAGGACCGTCATTTCCCAACATTAAAACGTTGCGTTGCAAATAAATTAACAGATAAATAAATAAATACCAAGCGTGCCTTTGATCCGCTAGCTTCAGGTTTCGGGATAACATTATACGTTCTCTGCTCGAAAGAAAAGATGTGTATATATTTGCCTTGGAGATCCATAAGCAGAGAACCAGGGACCCTAAACTACAGACACGTTGCCTTGTCTTTCATATGTTTCAACTCTTTCTCATCTCCCTCCTTCTTTCTTATGCTCCCCCTCACCCCCCCCCAAGATTTTGAAGTTTCTTCTTCCACTTCGAGCGGGAAGATGGGGTGGGGGTGGGTGGGGACGACTAATAGACTCAAATGATTCGTAGTAAAAATATAAACAAAATAAAAAAATCTATCTATATATACATTCTACACATGCAAACAGATTTTACTCCGAAGGTCGCTTTGGACATGTGCAATAAGGAAAAAGATAAACAAACGAAGGATTTTTGTCGTTTTAAAAACAATTTTTTCAAGCACCGTTTTTCTTGGGAGTGTGTGTGTGTGTGACTGTGTGTCCTTCCTTACGCCATCAACATCATCATTACTTTTTAAATCTGTTTCTTGCCGTTGCTCTGATTATGATCATCATTATTAAAATCATCTCAGGTTTAAAGAGTCCCCGCTTTGAACGCGGTGCCATCGGGGATAGACCCGCGTCCTTCCTCGTCGGTCTCGCTGCCATGCCTGCCCCGAGGCACGAAAATATGGGGAGTTCTGACGTCTTTGGAAGCATCTTGCCCTGTCTTTTAAGTTTTTCATCTCTGTAAGTTCAACTCTCCCCCCACCCCCACTCCGGTTTTCCTCCCCTCCTTTTCTTTAAAGACTTTTCTTGTTTTTATTTTATTTTTCAAGAGAAGTGTGTTGCTACAGTGCTTTCGAGGAATTGTTACAGAAAACAAACGGAAATGGTGAGGACTGAAGGGAAGCAAAGGGAGTCCTATAAGGGGCAAATGCGCGTGGTGGGGGCAATGCAGGGACAGCTTCAAAGGATTTGGAATTTTCTTCCTAAATATTAACGGCGCAGCGGTTGATGGAATCGGACTATACACGCAGAGCGTCATCCTTTCTCCCCCTCCCTTTCTGCTTTGGGCTGGGTAAGAATGATGCACAAGTAATTTGCCCCTAAACCCAGGACCATCATCTCCACCCCCAAGCCCTCTTCTCTGCTCCCCCGCAAAAGCCCCCCGTTGCATCTCCAGTAAACAAAACATTTGGGGGTTGGCGGACACCCTTTAACCTTACCTGCGCCTCACTAAACCCAGCCGGGCCAATCAGAGCGCAGGGCTTAAACGCAGCTGCCATATTCAATGTTAAACGCTGTCAATCAGGCGGGTTTGGTCCAATGGGCAGGCCAGCTGGGGGTCAGGTGACGGCTAGCCAGGCGGTTCCCCATTGGCTGGCAGGGAAGCTGCCTCTCGGAGTTGGGTATTCTCCCTCTCAGCGTCCCTCGCCCTTCCTCTCCCTCTCTTTTTTCTTTCTCCCCCCCTCTCCATATGTGTTAGGAAGGGAGGAGCGCCTGACTTTAGCCAGTGCAAGGACGTCGCTCAGTTGGAGTGGAGGGCGCCCTCCTGGAAGGCAGGAGGGGAAAGAGGCAGCGGGGATCCCCCCAGGGGTTGTGTGTGCGAGTCTGTGGGGGGGAACAGAGGGGGTGCCTCCGTTCGTAGCCCTTTAGGGCTAGTGGGTGGGGTTTGGGGGGACTGTTTTTTGGGGAGCGGGTGTTGTTCAGTTGTTGTTTTCTCTACCCCCCTCTCTTCTTCTATCCAACCCCCCACCCACTTATTTGTGAAAGGTTTGGAGCGCGTGTGAATGCGGCATTCGTGGGGCTGGCGCGCGAGCCCTCCTGCCTGTCTCTCCATTGTGTGGGGCTGAGCTAGTAGTGGGGAGGGGAGAGAGAGAAGGGGGAGATCGAAAGCTTTGGAGAGCTCGTGTTGTTGTTATTTGGAAGTTGGGGAGGGGGGCAGGAAAGGGGGCGAAAAGGAGACGCGGGAGGAGATCGCCGTCGTGGGGCCGCCTCGTCCTCTTCATCTTCCCCGCGGTTCCTCTTCCTTCTGCTTCTGCTGCTTCTCTCAAGGCGGACTATGACCATGTTGTTAGACGGCGGGCCTCAGTTCCCCGCGCTGGGAGTCGGGGGCTTCGGAGCGCCGTGCCACCACCCGCACGACATGGCGAACCGCGATGCCGCTGCCGCCGCCGCCGCTGCGGCCATGGGGCTCAACCACCCCTTCGGGGACTCGTCCTTTAAAATAAGCCCAGCGCCCCACGAGCTGGCGTCGGGACAAGGCTCTGCTTTCACGCCGCAAGCGTCGGGCTACCCGCACCATCACCATCACCGCCACCCTCCGCACCCGCCTCACCCTCACCACGCCGGCCAGGTGCCTTCCTCTTACGCCGCCGCAGCCGCCGCGGCCGCTTTCAACTCCACGCGGGACTTTCTCTTCCGCAACCGCGGGGGATCCGCGCTCGGGGATTCCCCCGCCGGCGGCGGCGGTGGCGGAGGAGGGGGATCCGCGGCGGCGGCTGCGGCTGCAGCTCAGCACGGCCTCTTCGGCGGCAATGCGCCCAGCGGGCTCCACGCTCCTCCGGGCATCCCGGACAGCCCTGGCGGCTACTTGCTGTTCCCGAGTTTGCACGATCAGAACCCCAGCCACACCTCCCCGACCGGGCACGTGGAGAACGGGCAGATGCACCTGGGCTTGCGGGGGGACTTTTTCGGGAGGCCGGAGACGTACCGAGGAGTCTCCAGCCCCCGCGCGGACCCTTATGGGGGCCCGGCTCAGTTCCACAACTACAGCCCCATGAATGTGAACATGGGGGGCATGAACGTGGCGGCCGCCGCCGCCGCGGCTCACCACCGTCACCACCACCACGGCGCGGGAGCCTTTTTCCGCTACATGCGGCAGCCCATCAAACAGGAGCTCTCCTGCAAATGGATCGAGGAGCTGTCGCAGCCTGCGGCTCCTCCGCATCAGCAACAGCAGCCTCACCAGCCGCCGCTGAGCCGACCCAAAAAGAGCTGCGACCGGACTTTCAGCACCATGCACGAACTGGTCACCCACGTCACCATGGAGCACGTCGGAGGCCCCGAGCAGAACAACCACATCTGCTACTGGGAGGAATGTCCCCGCGAGGGCAAGTCCTTCAAAGCGAAATACAAACTCGTCAACCACATCCGCGTGCACACCGGCGAGAAGCCCTTCCCGTGTCCCTTTCCCGGCTGCGGGAAGATCTTCGCCAGGTCGGAGAACCTCAAGATCCACAAGAGGACGCACACAGGTAAGGCGAGGCACACCCTTGGCACACCACCCTTGGACATGTATGTATGTATGCATGCATGTATGTATGTATGTATGTGTATATGTGTGTGTTTGTGTGTGTGTATATATATATATATATCCAACAATATATACCCACCAATACAGTTGTATGCATCTATCTATCCAACAATAATCCTGAGCAGAAGAGCAACAAAACTAAAATTCCAGATTCTTATTTTTAATATTTTTGGATTTGTTCTGGGTAGAGATTTTTTTTTTAAAAAAGCAGAGCGCGCCAAAAGGTTGCTCTGTATGGCTCTGGAGGTCCGAAGGATCAGGGCTTGGGGAAGGTGGGGTAGAAATAATCTGAAACTATATAAAACCAGTGGTATGCTTTTGCCTATTTGTGTTTAGGCGTTTAAAATACTCTTTTCACCCCTACGCGGTGAAAGTCAGTTTCACGGAGGTTCCTTGCCGATTTCAAACGAGAAGAGAAATAATTCCTGACTGGTTTTTTTTAAAAAACTTTCCTTTTACTTCTGAAGATGATATTTCCGAAGCTTTCTTTTCATCTGCAACTCTTTAGCCACCCCTGTACACGCCCCCCCCCCCGCATTCGTCCCTCTCATGGAGTTCTCTCCCTCTGGATGTAATGCGAGGGAAACAAAAATCATTGGAGCTGTTGTGTGTTGCTTTTTGCGAGAAAGAGAAAGAGAAAGAGACTGAGCCTCTCCTCAGACATCCTGTTGAGGAAACCATACAAATGCTAATGCAATCTAATTTTCGGTTACTTCCGCTCTCGCCCGCTCTCTTAATGCCTTGATTGGCACATCTTCTAATTAAATCACTGATACTTTTTGTCCAAAGCATTCTTTTTTTAAAAAAAAAAAAGCATGGAAAAAAGAGAAATAAACGGTTCTGTCCTCTACAAAAAAACTAGTGTAGAATTTGACGGAAACAGCAATCCAACACACATTATTGCCTTCTTGAGTACATCTTATAAAACTGTCTGGATCTCCACAATTTATCTTCAGGGGAGTTTTCTTCTCCGCAACCTGCCTGTGTACAAAGAGCGAGAGAGTTCAGGCAGAGGAGAAGCAGGGAGCCCAAAAGCTGCAAAGAAAAAGAAGAAAGTTTTGCTGTAGGCAGAAAAGGTGTGCTTATGTGTGATAAGAGAGAAAGGAAGTGGGGAGTTAGTGGGAAAAGCCCTAAACCGTTCTGTACCCCCATCCTACTACTGTATCTCTTCTTTACGAAACAAGTGGCCCGATCTCTGGTTATTTATTATTTTTTACTTGCAGGAGAGAAGCCCTTTAAGTGTGAGTTTGAAGGCTGTGACCGGCGTTTTGCAAACAGCAGCGACCGAAAGAAGCACATGCACGTCCACACATCAGACAAGCCATACATCTGCAAAGTCTGCGACAAGTCCTACACCCACCCCAGCTCCTTAAGGAAGCACATGAAGGTAAAGGATTCCTCCTGGGGACCTTGCTTTTGCCATGGCTCCCTTTATTTGGTGAGATCTGACCACCCTCTTCCCCTGCTCTCATGTGGTGTGTGGGCATATAGAGTGAAGGTTTACAGACACATCTATATTTTTGTTTCTGTTTCTATAGATATAAATAAAAGCCACGTGTGCGTGGTTTATAGTTATATATGCTTATCAAATTATCAATTATTTATTAATTTATTAATTTGTGTGTTTGAGAGCATCTGTAATATTCCTGAATGCATACCTATTTATATTATACATGTGTACAAAATACATAATATAGTTCTGTAGTTATTTATGTTTGCCCATCTGCTTATGTAATTGGAACTATATATGCACGTGCCTTCATGTGCATTTATATTATGTATGTAATTAATTACACATGTATCAATCTATATAGTTATACATGTATGTATATTTTATGCATAATCCTATGCCCATATGCTGATTTTGCGTGTCTGGACATATACACCCATGGAGTGTTTTTCTGTGTGTATAACCTTCCAGTTTGATACATTTCCATATTGAAAAAACCCCTGGCTATTCTGCTGGTGAAAAAGTAGAAGGCTCTTCCCTGGACTTTCAAGTAATAATTTTCTCAGTGAGATGGAAATAAAAGGAATTGCGCATGCTGTTTTTAAATTTTTATTTTTTATTTTGTAATTTTCAAAAGGCTTTGGCTTGGCCAGAGAGGGGGCCGTCTTGCACAAGGAGCAGTTTGTCTCAAGTGCCTGGTTTGTTCTCCCTTGTTAAATAACATTTCATCATGTATAGTTGCTAAGCTTCCAATCCTGGTTTATGAATGAGTAAATTTGGCCGCTGAGTTTGTGAGAGTGTGGGGGGTTGGAACGGAGTGCAGAGTCATCTGATATCCATCCACACATATTTAAAATATTAAGTGCATATACATATATAATCTGCTCCTGAAATATAAAATCTTTTTAAAAAATCACTTATGGCGAACAGTAGTGCTTGAAGCCACTAGGTATAAAACAGTGCTCTGATTTCCAGTATAGTGTGCTCATCTAATAATGTGCTAATAATGTTTCTGTTTTTATAGAAGGTGTTGTTTTTGGGGATTTCTTCCAGAATTTACCCTTTCCATCCCATATTTAATTATGGGATCAGCTTGGCAGGTTGGCCATATTTTCCACTTATCCAGTAATTTTCTAAAAATAAACAAATAGGTAGATAATGAATTGTGTGTGTGTGTGTGTGTGTGTGTGTGTGTGTGTGTGTGTGTGTGTGTACACACACACACTGATTGGTGGCTCACTGTAAATCAACTCTCCTGTCCACTGGCAAAAAAGAAGAGAGTTCCTTGCTCTTGGACTTGTAGCAATTGTCTCTGCCTTCTTTTTTCAGGTCCATGAGAGCCAAGGGTCGGAATCCTCTCCGGCGGCTAGTTCTGGCTACGAGTCCTCCACCCCGCCAGCCGTTGTGGCTGCCAGCAGCAAAGACTCCAGCAAACCACCACCAGCAGCTGTTCAGACCGCCAACCCCAGCCACAACCAAGAACTGCCCCCCAACTTTAATGAGTGGTATGTCTGATGAGGACAAATTCAACTCCTCTCCTCCCCCACAAAATCAACAACAACAACAAAACCCAGACTAACCAGACTGTACCAAAAGCATTCCTGTTGACATCAAAGGACACCGGATTCATCTTTGGCCTGTCATTGGAGTTTGCAGGACAAAAAATAAAAAATAAAATAAAATAAAAATGAAGGAGGAACAACTACAGTAGCAGCAGCAGCAGCAACAACAAACAAGTGGTGGCAAGGGTGTGATTTTTTTTTTAACCCTATCCAAAAGCCTGGAGGCTGGACTTTGTCTCTATTTTTCTCAGGATTTTTCTGCATTGATGGTTATTTCTCCCCCCCCCCCTTTTTAAAATCCCTCTTCCAACTCACCTTTCAATACCACTCCCTTTATTTCCCAACATTCTTGCCTTTTGTAAATATATACTTCCAATAGATATATACCCACTCCTTTTTGGGGTGGGATGTTGAAAAACAACGAACTGACTTTTACACTTTATGATTTAACTTCCAATAGATATATACCCCCTCCTCTCTCTCTCTCTCTCTTTTTTGGAGGGGTTGGATTTTGAAAAACAGAAAACTGACTTTTCCCCTTGGCCTTAGTTGTGATTATTAAAAATAATAAGAAAAAAACAACAACCACAGTCTTAAAACTTGCCAAAGTCCTGTATTGTCTTGAAATCTTTCTTTCTCTCTCTGTCTTTCTGTCTCTTTTTCTCCTACCTTTTTCTCACTCTCTAAAACATTACACTTGTGAATGTATTTCATCTGATTTGAGAATGGGCCAGGGGTGTTCTTCAGTATGTTTTTCAGGAGGGGGAAATGTAATCTTAATTTCACTCAGCTCATGGCGGTTTAGTATAAACAGTTGCCTTTTTGTAATAACTTTTTTTTTTGTAAATACATATCCATGATGCCATATTTATCAATTGTAATTTAATTATTGAGAGAAGTGCCGGAAACGGAAACATATTTATGAGGAAAAAAACAAAACAAAAACCCCACAAAAAAAGAAGAAATTTTGTTTTCTAACAAACAAACAAAATCCAGACAAACTCTGTACAGCTTTTTGGTTATATAACTGCTTTAGCATTAAAAGTTTATTGTTTTGGAAATAACACAGTAGAATCCATTTCTTTCCAATGTTCTCCTTCTATCTTTTCCCTCCCTCAACCCTTTTTCAAAATTTCTGCCTTGGGGGGGGGGGGGACTCACAGCTGCAAAAAGCAAATCTAAAAAGAAGCAAGGGGTGTGTCTTCCATTTTGTAAAATGCTTCCCAATTTGCTAGATCTCATCACCTCACTTCCAATTTTCCTTTATTTATGTGAAATGCTGACCACCCCTGCCTCCCTTCCACCCCTGCTTGAAAGGTTTATGGTGTTTGGTGCTTTCTCACCACGGGTGGGTGGGTCGGAGGGAAGAAAGAGGGTTGTGTGTGTGTGTGTGTGTGTGTGTCTCCCCGCTCCCACCCCTGTTTAGATGATGACCTGCCTGTCCTCACTGCAAATGTCTTATAATGGTTTCTTGGAATCTCCTCCACCACACATGGGGTTCACAATTCACTTAGTGGCCTGGACATCTTCAACTTCAAACGAAGAAGGGAGGAGCTAGAGGCTCTAAATCTGCCTTGACAGACACATGTAAACACCAAAAGGTAAACGGAATTAGTTTTCTGAATTATGGGTGCCTATGGGAAATATGCTTTATGTGTGTCTTTGGTGAATGTGAACAAAAATACACTCCCAAATTAATTTCACAGTCCCATATTAATATTCTGCCTGCCTGCCTGCCTGCCTATCTAGGTAGTTTTCATGTCTTATTCTGTGTCCTAAACTAAATTAACAGGAAGCAAGGCTCTTTAATTTTTCAGTGGGACTTACTCTCAAGTTGGTAATGGTTGATGTGGTTCTCTATTAACTGAGCACAGAATGTGAATTATTGTTTCTTTTTTTTAAAAAAAAATTATGTTGCACTTTGAAGCATTCCATTATTATACAGCATTGTAAAGAATATTGATAATAAAAGCTAAAATGTCATAGAAGGGGAAGTGGGGGCTATGCATGGCGGCATCCATAGTTGGCAGCTATATTGTGAGTGTGTGCGTGTGTAGAGGGTTGAGGAAAATGTGCGCAAAAAAATTAGGGCCTCTTTGTAGTACAGTATTTCTATTGATTTATTGCTAAATACACTTGGTGGAAAGGGTCTCACTAGGTGTCTTCCATCTGTTGGTTGGTCAAATATAATCCATGTTCATCTGGGCTTTAGGTCATGTTCCTCTAGCGTTGTGATATCAGAAATATGTGTACTGAAAATGCATGGTAGCATTGATGCCTAAATAATCAGTCAAGAGGACTTGCACCTGGCTTCAACTCCCCCTCCCCCCCTTTGAATATAAGGTATCCAGGAAACAAACACATGGTATCCAGGAAACAAACACATGGATTTTGAGAAAGGGATTTTGTTGTTTTGGAGGTAGAAAATTTACAAAGAAGCTAGTACTAATTAGAAGCCTCTTGATTTTAGCCCGTTGAGGATTCTTGGGAGTCAAATGAATGAAATTGGCTTGTAGGCTAATTTTCTGGCTCAATTGATCTCAGTTGGTCATTGCAGTCTCCGGGAGGCCTCTCGCTTGCGCTGAAAGTTTTTTAAAAAACTTTTCTCCGAGTTTCAAAAGCTAGCCCCACTGGCTGCCAGAGACCAGGCCTGCAATTTTATTTTATTTTTAAACCCGCAAATCTCCCGACCACGCATTAAATCGGATTTCCTTGCCGGCAATGCTTTTTTTTTAAAAACACAAACAAACAAACCTTTCGCGCTTTTGTATAGCCGGATCCAGCCCTAGGGGGGGGGGGGAAACCGAAGCGGTTTTGCACAGAAACCTGAGGGCACGTGGGGAATCCGTGGCTACACAGAATACAACAAGGGACTCAATTCTGGACTGCTTTGGTGAACTAGAGTCTTAATGATTTTAGCGTTGGCTTTTACTCGCTGGGAACCGTCGGAACAAACCGAATCAAGGCCGCTTCGGATTAAACGACCAGGCTTTTCTTTTTTTCTTTGAAAGGAGGGGTGTGTGTGTGAATATCCTGGCGGAATATCCTGGAATATTCCGATTCCAAAGGCGTTCGTGTGTAGAGACAAGAGCCGTTGAGTCTAGGGAATACAGTAATCTGCTTCCAAGGCTGTTCTCTTGAAGGCGTGGGGGGGGGGTGGAGGAGAGAGAGGGAGGTGATCGGGAGGGCGAGAATAGACCCTCCCTCCCTCCCAGCCACTTTGGCTGTTTTCCCCCCTGCTCCAGGCAACGGTGGTGTTTGGATGCTTCTCACGGGGAGGGGTGTGTGTGTTAGTTCAGTCAAAGGAGGGGAAGATTGTTAATAAGGATGGGGAGACTAGGCTTCCCACCCTGACCCGCCACCTTCGCAGAGCCAACTCAGAAAGTTACGTCCACCCACTCCTCCCGCCCCCACAACACACACTTCACTTTGCGGACCCAGTTGGCTTGGGGGTAGGTTGCCTCGAGCGGCCCCTGTACCTCAGTCTGAACTTGGCAATGAGGAAAACCTCCTGGCCTGCTCAGCCAAAGGCCCCTTCCGCAGTTCAAGCCCTCGGCCAGGCAAGGGAGATGGGGTGAGGAATAATTATCGAGCAGCTTTTATTTTTGTTCAGTGACAGCCTAATAATCAGAATCTTTACTCAGAAGTCCGTCTGGCAGTGCAGAATGGGGTCTACTCTCTAGTCAGTTAATTGATTGGATTTATTTATTTCCATACACCCCACCTGCTTGCTGCTCTCCCCTACCTCGTTTTTCAATCCTCACAACAACCCAGCCAGGTAGGGTTCCAAATTGGGGGGGGGGATGCCCCAAGGTCACCCTGAATGCTTCATGGCTGACCCGGCACCTGAACCCTGGTCTCCACCCAGACACTACATTGGTAGTAAGGCAGGGTTTCCTTCCTATGTACTTATCTCTTGAGTAGACAGGCATGGGCTTGTGATGTGAGGCTGCAATCCAAGTCCTATGGAATACAGTAGTGCTTGTTTCCGAGTAGAAATGCCTAGCATTGCGCTGCAACACTTTTGTACTGAGCATGTTGGCTCAGAGATAAGTCCCCGTCCATCCAACTCAGTGGGGCTTGCTCCTTGGGAATGGCTTTACACTGCAACCAGTATGTTTGGAAGTGTGGCCATGCTGAGCTGAGGAGGCACCACTAAAGCCAGTGGGACTTCTGAGTAAATGTAGGTACTAGGCAGCAAGTGGCATCACTGTGACCTTTTGTAGTGAAGTCTCACAGGCTGGATATACAGAGGATACAGACAGAGAGATTGGAAGTTTGCCTCTTTGAAATGGAGAATTTTGCCCTTTTAATCTTTTCTTTGCAATTTATTTCTCTCGTTCCCCATTTGTTTAAGCACATACATAAAATATGTAATTATTTTTTTATTAGTATATAATATATTTTTTCCTGCAGCATTTCTTTGCGGGCTTGCTGTGAAAGTATTTCCTTTGCTATGTGCAAAACAGACCAGGTGGAGATCACTCTTTGTGGACCTGATCACCATGCAGGATTTTTAAAATTATTATTACCAGTTTTGCAGTTCAGGAAGTAACTCTGCATTTGGATAAGGGGAAATCTTAAAAAGGTAAGACTTTTTGTGAACATAGCCTCCCTGGAGGATTTTTTTTCCTGGGAGAGGAATTGGCTATAAAATTGCTGACTGGTTGCAGTTAATCTGAATCCCATGATATGGAACCCTTCCTCCACCTATTTATTGTTTAGGATTATCATTATGGTTTTATTTTCTGGTTTCTGACATTTCACACAAAGGAATCAGATATTTAATTCAGGGATGAGGAACCTGTGGCCCTCCAGGTATTTGTTGGACTACAACTCCAATAATCCCTAACCACTGGCCACACTGGCAGGGACTGATGGGATTTAGAGTCCAACAACATCTGGAATATTGGTTTATTTCAAAAAATCAGGGTGGTTCTGAGCATAATGATATAGAAGTTAGTCTCACTAATTTAAGTGGGACTTACTCTCATGTCAGCATTCATAGCATTTGCAACTCAATAGACTACAATTCTGTACCCAAATCCCTGGCAGTAAGAGCTTTGCAACACAGTAAGACATACTTTTGAGTAGACATGTAGAGAGGATTACACTTTAAGCACCTGTGTGCAATTCTTCAGCTAAAAATCAGTGGGATTTAGAAAGGCATCACTTGGGATAGAGGGGGCCTGATATTATAAATAAGAAAACACTGTGTATGTTTTGTCATTGATGTACAATTATTTTTGACAGTCTACTGTTACATTATTATGTCTCGTTGTTAATGCTTCCTGTTCTTAAATATGGCCATAGCAACAATGTAGATGTTTAAGGGTTACTGTCAACAACGCTCCTGGGGTTACTGGATAAAATGCTAGCCAATGTATAATCCAATGCACGTTTACTCAGAAGCACACACCCAACTTTTCAATGGGATTTACTCACAAGAGTGCAGCCTTTATTTCAATAGATCTGAACTGCACCACTTTTCTCATGAAAGCTGGTTTACTTATTAGTTTGGTGCATTCTGTGGCCTGTGGGCATGCTCTTGTATATCTCCCCATCCCTCATTTCCTTCCCCATCCCCAGGTGATTGTTGCATGGCCAGAAATCTGCATGAGGAGACTAGTACTTGAGTCTCTTCCTTTGGATTCCTTTGTGTTGCAAGTGGGGATGAGGCACTTGGATGGATGGTGCAATATGCAGAGTCCAGGAAAAGGTGCTACTGATACTTGCCTGTCTCTGTGAATGAGATTTTCCAGCTCATCCATGTTTGTGTTCCATTCTGGAGGTTGAGACCTTGCTCAGGAAGTAGAGAAATATGAAGTGATGGGAAAATTAAAGGTGGAAAGGGTCCCCCCCCCATACCACTCCTAAATTCTTTGACGGTTCCATGAAAAATTGGCTTGGTGGGGGCTATAAATTGGTGTACGGGAGCAAGAGAGTACCCTTTCATATTTGAATGTTGAAAAATATTTCTGTGTGTGTTGGAAGCTTTACAGCAAGGCTTAGGTTGCAATCCTATTCTCACTTACCTAGGAGTAAGTCCCACTGAGCTCAGTGTGATTTATTTCTAAGTAAACATGCCTAGGTTTGCATTGGACAAGATCTGCTCTTAGGTATGTCCAATGTTAACAGTACAACCTTATGGATGCCTTACTAGGTGTAATCTATGTAGCCTGCTCCCAGGTAATTATGTGTATGATATAGGACTGTAGCCTAAATTGCCAGGGCAGATATATTAAAGAATTCCAGTGCATTTTGAAAGTATGTTTCTGTGGTGTAGCTTTTTCTTAAATATCTTGTATTAGTGCAATATTCCAATCCCAGGTCAGATATCCTTTATTTCATTTAGCAAAGGGCTATGGCATTTGGCATGCACATCTGGTGCACCCTGTTCATCCTAGAGTAAGAGAAATACACACATAACTAAATTTATCTGATCCCAGTACAATACACTAGCACTCTTGTCTCTCTGTAGCCCTGAATCAGAAAAGTCAGAAGTCAGTCCCACTGAGTTAAATGGGACTTTACTCTCTGCCTGGTGAACCTGAATTGGATAGCAGCCTTAGCAGCCTGGCCTGGCCTATTTATGTTTACTCAGAGAGAAAGCTCTGCATTTCGATTCCATGCATTGAAGTAAGTGTGCCTCTGGCCACTTACTCAGAAGTATATCCCATCAAAACAAGTGGTGCTTATTTCCTAGGAAACACAGAATTGGGCATTTTTTGCAAAGAGGATTGTGATTTTAAAGTGCAATGGATCACATACTTTAATGTGGAAGTAAGCTCAGTTGAAATCCATGGGATGTAGCTCTCTCTTGTGCTGGCTCTAGTGGATGGTGGTGGTTGTCCAAAGCCTCAGGTTGGGGGAGGCTAAGATATAGGCTGCCAGCCTCACCCACCTGTCTTTGTGCATGTTTATACTTGCAAAGGTGCCTCGCTAAATTGCATGGTGCACACCTTAACTTTGGCCCAAAATGAGATTGCATCTATCTTCTTAGCAGCTGCCATGGAGGAGAAACCAGCTCAACCCAGCTATTGTGCCTTTCGCAGTACAGAAACCAGTAAGGAAGGCTTTTCACAGCATGGTGAGAGAAACAGGATGCCTTGGGAATATTGGTCCCTTGAGCTGCTTTTAAAGCAGCTGCAGGTCCTGCTGAAAAAGCTGACAACCCTATCACTACCCCTACACCTGCCCTTTGCCATTAGTGGCTGCCTGGATTGGCTTGTATTTTCATTCCACTACAAGTTGCTTTCAGGATTCTGCTAAGACAGCTTATTTATAGATAGACAAGGGCTTAAAAGCCATGGGCACCTAATATAACTCACCTCTCTCCTGCACGCAACAGGAAAATACCATAGCTGGACACACAGAGAGAGGCATCGCCAGCAACCCCTTCCTCCATAAATCTGCAGTTTCTTCCCATTTTGCCCTGCTTAAGTCACTGATGATTAGAAATATGGCAATGGTTTTGAGAGCCAACAACTTTATTTGTTTAATACAGCAAAAATTTAACCAGAGGAGACTGATTCAGAATTCCAACTTGCAGACTACATTGCCAGGAGTGTGTCTGTGTGTGGAAGAGAGAAGCCCCCCCCCCAGCTCTGTCCCCTTTAAAAGCAATTTTCAAAGGCTCAGTTTTGGTGTCCTAGGTCATCATAAGTACACGAAGCTGCTTACTGTGGAGAGAGATTGCTGGGTCTTGCAAAGTCTCAAGCCAAATGGCGGAAGATTTTTCGGGGGGGGGGGATACCCTGTGGAGTGCGGCGCAGGAGAGAGAGAGAGGGGGGAAGTTGTTGTGGTTGCTGTCTATGGCCTCCCCAAAGCAGCTGCTCTCTCTTTTTTGGCAGAGAGCCAGGAGAAAGCAGCAGGAGCCAGACCGATCAGCAACGCTGTGGGAAGCGGGTTGACCGAGGGGGGACCTTCTGGATGCATTTTGTGGAACTCTATGCCAGGCATCTTAATTTCAGCCAGAAATCAGGATTCAGCCCTAGAATCATAATCATACAAAGCGACCGTTGGTAGGAGTGAGCATTTTAAGAAAGGAACAGAGCTGAGAATGCATAAATGCCCATTGATTTCAATGCCTATTGCTGGGTTGGGGCTGCTGCCTTGGAGCATGTGCAAAGTTTCTGAACAATTTGAAGCCTCCACTTGGCTAGAATTGAAGGGCTTCTGTTAGACAAAGGCAGGGATGGACAATCCTTTTCTCAGACTGAGGTCTGCATTTCCTTGTGGGCAACTGTTCTGGGTGCTTCATGCCAGGAGTGAGCAGGGCCAGAGAGTGAGAAAGGTGGGTGGAGAACTGCATGATGGAGTTTTGTAGACCAGGATTTGTCTGTTCCAGACAATATACAACAGCTATATTTGAGAGTGCATTGCTATGCGGAACACTGAACAAATATCTGAATTGGAGAGCTGCTCTGTGTGGTTTTATGGAAATGCATGTGCCTTTCTCAAGGTTTTGTGTCTCTTGGGGCACCCAGTGGCGGAGGAAGGAGGGTGGAGCCCGCCCCAGGTGTCATCACTGAGGGAGTGTGTGTGACAAAATAAGGTGGTTTTTTTCTTTTTTAAATGGGCTCATGAAACTTTTCAGGAGTGACGTGGTGGCTTAGGAGTCAGCAGGTTCCACGCTGCCTGAAACGGCAGCATGGGACTTATGTCTGCTTACTGCCTCTCCCTCAGCCGGGCGGAGGCTCTAACTGTGGGAGAGGCTTGCCCCGCCTCCATGGGTGCAGGACACACCCCCTGCACCAGGCACCTGAGCGGCTAGCTACACCGCTGGGTGACCTACTCTTTGGGCATATAACACGCTGTGATTTGTCTTATTAATGTGTATAAGGTGCAAAATTCAATCACTGGCATTTCCAGATGGGACTGAAGAAGATTACAGCTCTGAAATCCTAGAGCTTTTGGTCAGCATAGACAATACAGAGCTGGAAGGACCTATGGTGTAACTTCTATTCTTCATCCACTATTGATTATCCACAGTGATTATTGACTCCAGGTATTAGAGGGCATTTAAGTGAGACATGGTCTGTAGTCCCCACCCCCACTCAGTGAGTCTATCGTTCTTATATTCTGATAAGGACACTCTGCTGGATCAGACCAGGGCCCATCCAGTCCAGCATTCTGTTCTGACAGTAGCCAACCAGACACGTTTTGGAAATCCCACAAACAGAACCTGTGCACAACAGCACTCTCCATATCTGCAATTCCCAGAAACTAGTATTCAGAGACATACTGCTTCCAATAGTAGAGGGGAAATCATAAACTTCATAGCTAGTAAGACACTGATTTTGCTGTATGCTAAATGAATTTGCCTGATTCTCTTTCAAAACCATCTAAGTTGGTGATTTGGTGGCCTCTTCTGCAAGAGAATTCCATGGTTTTAACTACCGTATTTTTGCTCTATAAGATTCACTTTTTCTCTCCTAAAAAGTAAGGGGAAATGTGTGTGCGTCTTATGGAGCGAATGCAGGCTGTGCAGCTATCCCAGAAGCCAGAACAGCAAGAGGGATTGCTGCTTTCACTGCACAGTGATCCCTCTTGCTGTTCTGGCTTCTGAGATTCAGAATTCCCCCCCCCCTTGTTTTCCTCCTCCAAAAACTAGGTGCGTCTTGTGGTCTGGTGCGTCTTATAGAGCGGAAAATACGGTCTTTTATCCCCCCACCCCTGTTCTAAATCTTCCAGCATTCAGCTTCATTGAATGGCCCCAAGTTCTAGTATGATGAAAGAGGGTGAGAAACATTTCTCTTTGCTGCCATTATTGCAGCTTGTCAGTCAGAGAGCCGAGGAGCAAGCAGGCAGTGGTTTCTACTGCTGCTCTTTCGCACCACCTCTGTTCTTTGTGTCAGAGTGAGAGGTGGGTGAAGAAGCAGGTTGCAGTGGTGAAAAGGATGAGCTGGTCTGGGCCTCACCTGCCTCCTGGCTATGCTGGCTCTGTGGGAGAAGGTTGCAAACTGGCTTTGTTCAAAGGAGGCCAAAGACCAAATTAAGACAAAATGGAAGACATGGCTGTTTTTATTTCAGCACCCCTGCCTGTCTTCTTAGTGAATGTTGAAGTATGTTTTAATCTGCTATTTGAGATGCAAATTTGCTTTTTAAAATATTCATCTTAGTTCTAGTACAAAGCCAGGGGTAACAGGTTAATTAATCCAGAAGAAAAGAGGACCAGCTTGAGCTAATAAACAACCTTCTTTTTGGGTATCTGTGCAATAGTCCTTCTGATAGAAAATGCTGGGATAGTAGAACAGACCATGTTAATGTTGCTGTTGGCATCTACCTGTCCTGAGATAGATACCCCTATGGGGATGACGCCAAACTGCTGTGTTTACAGCACCGAAGTGACCACCCCAGGGTGCAAGCCTGGGCAGTATGTATGGAGGTCCTGGATTGCCCAAATGACAATACCCTCCTCTTGATGTGGTCCAAAGGAAAGCAGAGCAAGATGTTTGGCACCAGCTTGGCTGCAGGAGTTACTGGAAGGAAGCGTACAAGGTGCCATCCAACCATCCTAGGGACTCCACTCTGGATTTGTGAAGGGTTTACTCCTGAGCCTTTTCTTCTCCCAAAGATGTCCCACAAGGCAAGGGAGAGTTAGGGTCAAAATTTTCCTTCTCCTAGATGGGCTCCCTTCCCATCCACAGTGGACAAACTACCCCAGAAGGAGCATAATGCGCCCCCACCAAAGGTACTAGTCCTTCCCTAATACCTTATATACCCCAATATTACAATGTTAATGTAAACTGGTATAAATGGCACATCCACAGCACAGTCCTAGTCTATACATGGCTGTAAGTCCCATTAAGTTCCGTGAGGCTTACTTCTAGGTAAAGGGTATTCAAGTATCTATCTCCATAATGTGAATGCTGGTAACTAATTTGAATGAAGAAGATTTTTACATTACTGTATTGTGATGTTTCACTCTTGGCATTGGACTGGTTTTCATCCAGTCCACTGGCATAGAAATAAACAGAGTACAAGCAATATCTAGCTTGTAAACCCAAAGTGGATCTTGCTTCCTTTTCCCCCTCCAAGGCAACCCCCCCATGACTTTTCTGAGGGGGGTGCAGCTGAAGAACCTAGTTAGTAATTCTTGCTTTGGTTATTTTGAACAAACGCATTTTAATCCGAGGCAAATTATAACTGTTGCTCTTGCAATAGAATAGCACGTGTTGCTTGGAGTAAAAGGCATTTTATAATCCTTTTGGAATTAGGATGATCAGATGACTTCATGAAATCCTAGGAAGTAATTTACATATATGTGGACATATGACTGGGTTACTATTAGGTTCAAATATAAGCTGGATGCAGCATATTAGCTCAGGATTGCTTTACCCTAAAAAGTGACATGCTATTTGTGGTGGAATCTATCCATTTCCATTAACCTTTAGGTTTAGGAAAAAACTTTCAAGTTTCTCTTCTGCCATAATGATGGCAAGAGAACTGTACTGAATACATAATTTGTCTACACTGAAATCTATTGGTTCTGAATTTTGATTTCCTTACTTCTAAAAAAAAAATCCACCACCTTCTAGAAATGCTCAGCAACTTGCCCTGAACCAGCCTTCTCCAATCACATGATTTGGACTACATCTCCCAAAACCTTCAGCCAGTACGCTTGATGGTCAGGAATGAAAGAAGTTGCAGTCCAAAGCATTTGGAAGGTAGCAGGTTGGGGGAGGCTTTGCTAAGCTAAATAATTGAGGATAAGGCCATCAATGACTACGATGGGCAGGAGGCAGCAATGCTTCTGAAAGCCTGTTGCTGGAAACTATAGGACAGCAGAGTTCTCTAGGGCTCGGGTCCTGCTTGCATGTTTCCCATAGGCATCTGGTTGGCCACTGTGAGAAAAGGATGCTGGACTAGAAGGACCATTGGCCTGATCCAGCAGGCTTTTCTTAATGTTCTAACCACTCATCTCCAGCAGAGCTGTATGATTGATTGTTTGCTCCACACTAAGGCCCCGTCTGCACCACACATTTAAAATACAATGATGCCATTTTAACAGCATCCTGGGAAATGCAGTTTAAGATCACCAAGCAGTGTTGGGAGACCTCTATTCCCCTCAAAGAGCTTCACTTCCCAGAGTGACTTAGCAGTCAATCCCTCTTCCCAGGAAATTCTGGGAACTGTAGCTCTGTGAGAGGCACGGGGCTTTCCTAACAACTCTCTCTTAAACTATAATTCCCAGGATTCTTTAAAGCAGTTTAAAGCAGTATAATGATGCTTTAAATGTGGAGCTATTTTAAACCCATTATGAGCCTTAGCATTCACCCTCTCTTTTTAGCAGGACTTATTTCTGTGTCAAGCATTTTTTTTTATTTTTTAGGGTTGAAGCCTAGCTCTCAGTGGTGCTGCGTCCTTTGCCGGCTCCCAGGGCACAGCACGGAGAGTGAGCAAAATCTGCTGCACCAGCTCAGCCCAGCCCTGGCTGCCGTTGCCACTAGGTGAGCATGGGACATGGAGAGTTCATGGGGCTGCAATGCACCACCTGCTTGCCCGCACAGTGGGGAGCCTGGCTGGCTGATGCGGCCCTTGGAGATGCACCCCCCCCAATGCTGGCTAGGTGGCCATTCAGCAAGTGGGCCAGGGATGTGGCGGCCAGGCTTGGCTATGGGGCCCAGAGGCCCCTGGCAGCAGGCAGGGTGGAAGAGGGATCCCTACATGGGGACGCCTGGTTCGTGGCCCCTCAAAATCGTGTGCCTGGGCTATGGCCCTCCTGGCCCCCTCACTACGCCCCTGCTAGGTCTACAATCTGTGCTTGTCACCTGAAGCCATTCTGTAGGTCCCCATTCCCCGAGAGGTTTGGAGGGTGGCAACACAAAAACAACCTTTTTCCATGGTGGCTCACTGTTTGTGGAATGCTGTCCCCATAGAGGCTCGCCTGGCGCCACCATTACATGCCTTTAGGCACCAGGCAAAAACACTTCTCTTAAACCAGGACTTTGGCCATTAAATAATCTATGGCCTGTTAAAGGTGTGTGTGTGTGTGTGTGTGAGAGAGAGAGAGAGAGAGAGAGAGAGAGAGAAACAGAGAGAGAGAGGAGAAGGGACTGTTATTATGATTATTTTATCATTATGTTGTCTATTATTATGCTTTGTATTTTTTTTATTGTCATGCTCCGTAAAACATGTTATTAATGTTGTACACCGTCTTGAGATCTTTGGGCGGTATATAAACTGAATAAATAAATAAACTAACTAAATAAATAAATAAATAAATAAATAAATAAATAAATAAATAAATAAGTGTGCTGTTTTTAACTTTTATGCAGTTACATCCTCCCTCTCCCACACAAAACAACCTTCAAATAATATTTTTACAATGTCTAAGCAGGAAGGTTGCCAAAAGCTGATGCTCCCATGTATGCAATAGACTAACCAGTTGGCAACTGGGTTCTCTCCAGTTGTTTTAGACTGCACTTCCCATAAGCCTGGGTGCTGGGTGGGGTTGATGGGAGTTGGAGTTTGATAATAACTATTATTATCAAAAATAATAGTTGGAGGGGACTGAATTGGAGAAAGATATAATTGATGGTTTGCTTGCTCAACTCTTGATGACTTGCAGCAGAATAGCTGATCTTACTCTGTTGAAAAGGATGATATCATGAGATATGAGAGGGTCTAGGGTGGCACCTAGACTGTGGGATGCTCTTTGGGGACAGAGTTTCCACATTCCTTTTCCCTTGAATTTAATTTATTATTATTATTATTATTATTTGAATTTGTTAGTCGCTTTATCTTGCCTAGGGCAATCCAAAGCAACAAGCAAGCAAGCAAGCAAGCAACCAACCAACCAACCAGAAAGCCCCCCCCCCCATAGATACATCAAAACGAAGAGGGGGGGGGGAAGAAACACATTAAAAACATCCCACCCTCTTCTAGAAGGCGACAGATGTTTTCTGGGAGGCTAGCACTCACTTATTTTTTAATGAAAACTTTGAATTTCACCATGCCAAATTGGTGTGTGTTTGAGAAGATTTCCCCCTTTTCAGCTTTGTGACCGTTTTCTGCTTCACTTTATCCTGATTCCAATTTGCTTGAACTTCAGGCTGTGTATGCATGCGTCATCAGGGCTGGCTCAAGACAATTTGCTGCCCAAGGCAAAGGACAAGACAGCACCCTCCCTCAAGGTATATGAAGCTGCCTCATGTTGCCTCACTGTAGGGCCAATCCTATGCACCATACATTCCTCCAAAGAATCCTGGGAATATTAGTTTACCCCTCAGTGTTCCAATTCCCAGAACTCTTAACTTACTATAGTTCCCAGGGGTTACCTTAGCAGAAATCTCCTTGCCACAGCTTCTACCCAATGAGGTTGAATCCAACCAAGTTCTACTCATAGTAGACCCATTGACTTTAGGTCTGTGTCCTTTAATTTTAGATGGTCTTGTCCTTGAATTTTAGATGGTTCTACTCCTGTCCTCTGGTGCTACGGAGAACACTTTTTTCTGTGACAATCCTTTTGATATTTGATGACCACCGTAATCTCTTTCTCTTCTTCTCTTCTCCAGGGTAAACATACCCAGCTCTTTCAACTGCTCCTCATAGGACCTGGTTTCCAGATTCCTCACTATCCTGGTCATTCTCCTCTGGACATGCTTCAGGTTGTCAATCTCCTTCCTAAATCATGGTGACTGGAAGTGAGACAGAATACTGCCAATGCACCCCAATCAAATTCAAATGCAGCAAAAATGAGTTATAAGGACATAAGAGGAGCCCATCTAACCTGGCAGCCTGATCTCACAGTGGCCAACCAGATGTCTTGATGGGAAGAACCTGCAAGTAGGACCTGAGTGCAACAGCACTGTTTCCTACTGCAGTTTCTAGCAAACAGTATTCCCTGTTCACTTTCTCCAGGCCATGTATGTACACTTCTGTCATATCTTGCCACCTGGTGAGATATAGGGAAGGCATAAACCTGAACTTCAGTATGGTGATAGGCTTAGGAATCTGCCTTCAACCAGGGCAGACTGCCTTCCTGCTCTGTCCAATACTGTTTGCTTTGAATAATGACAGCAGCTCTCCAGGGTTCCATGCAGAGAGGGAGCCATCTCCACTACCTGCTAACAGAATATTTTGGCTGGGGATGCCAGGGAATGAATCTGAGACCTTCTTCATGAAAAGCATGTGTTCCAGCCCCAAGCTACAATCTCTGTCACGAGAATGGGGTGTCTCAGGAGCTCTGCACATTTTTTTTAGGTTTTGCCTTTGTGGTCCTGATGGCAGAAAGTCTAGCCCTATGGAAGGAGAAGGGCCCGTCTCAGTAGGCAGAGAGGGGTGCAATACAAGGACTTAGGGCAGGGGTCAGCAATCTAAGGCCCCTGGGCCACAAGCGGCCCATGGGGGTCATTTAACTGGCCCATGAGCCACCTCGAACCGAGCCGCCTGCTCAGCGAGTCCCCGCGCACTGCGCTAAACCAGCACAGAGACTCGCTTTTGCAGCACCGGAATTCACATCTGCGCAGACACAGATGCCAGAAATTGCAGGTGGGCACGCTCATGTGCACACACAGAGGGATCTCCACTGGAGTTACCGGTATATCTATCTGGCCATTGCTAAATTGGGATAGGGGAGGGATGAGACAGAAGGTTTCTGTTTACCAGTGACAGAAAGGCTGTGCACCATAATCCACTCCATGCTCCTGATTTGTGGCCCCTGGATCATGTCTATTGACCCTGTGCCAAATCAGAGACCATCCCATCTTCAACATATGTTCAGGAGGGGGTGGAGAAGGAAGGGATTCTACCTCTCCCTCTCCCAGTGGGGGAGGGAAATCTTGTGGACTATTCACTTTAATGTTAAGATTGCTTTATAGATCTGCTTGCCTTCCAAGAAATGAAAATGCTTTTCTAACAGCACAATGCCTTGTTAAGTGCACTGAACATCTCTATTGATGTCCCCTACAAAGTCTGAAGTCAAAGCTATGTTGGTGAATGTTTTTATTGTGCTGAGATGGACAGGCTGTCTCCCTGCACCTGTCAACAGGTTTGATAATTTTTGGTTCTCAATCTTGACCAATCTTTTTGCATAAAAGCAAAAGCTTCAGTGTTTTGTGTAAGTTGTGCTCTACTGAATGCAAACGACGTAATGAAAAGGCGTACAAGAAATATGACATTTCATAAACACAATTGCCTGAGCATTAAGGAGAGCAAACATGTGGTTTTATGAAGAGAGTTATGAATATTTAAACATGCAAAATGAAACTGTTACTAAGTGTCTGTTTTTCATTATCTTACTGCGAACATTTTCATTTCCAGGAATGTTAATAGCTGTCGGCAGAATGCAGTTATCTTAGTAAGAGAGAGAGAGAGAGAGAGAGAAAGAGAGGGAGAGGGAGCTATGAGGAAGATGGAACAAGAGTTTAAAATGCTCACTTTGTGATGATGGCTTTCCAACTACATCCCTCCTGTTGTGTAAAAAGTAGGGTGCTTCTGCTCCCCATCACCTTATCTCTATCTGAAACCTTGCTACTGGGAAATAATGGCTTTGTCAGCAGTGACTGGGCATAATCTGCACACTGGGGGCAAATTGGACACCTGAGCTTTGTTGGTATTATTCCATAGGGTTCACAATATTTGACGTAACATTTAGAACAGTGATGAGGAGCTGCTGCCTAGGGACTGAAGGGAGCCTGCCTGAACCTCCTATATGACCATTCAGACTCTCTCCAGACCACATCCCCCCCCCACTCACCCCAACTGTCCCCAGGCCACACTCCTCACTGGCTTTTTTCGAGTGTTTTTGCCTGGATGGAAATGTGCCCTTCAACTCTGATAACAATCTCTTGTGCGTCTGCATGGAGGACAGAGATGGGTGTGTGAGTGTGCATCAAAACTTGGCTGCTGTAGAAAGGTAACATTTGCATTCGTTGCCCCACCTCCTTTTGCCTTCCCTTCTGCCACAATGTGGCCCTCAGAAGGTTGTCAAGAAGGAAATGTGGCCCTCGGGCTGACAAAGGTTCCCCATCATGGTTCAGAGTGATAGGATTAAATGGGGGAGAAACAGATTCATATCTGTACTCTGCCTTAAAAGTTTACTCTCAGCCTAACCTACCTCACAGGGTTGTTGTGAGGGTCATATATGCCATACTGAGCATTTTTGGTAGAAGAAATGGGTGATTTTAATATAATCATAGAATTGTAGAGTTGGAACTGACCCCGAGGGTCATCTAGTCCAACCCCCTGCAATGCAGGAATCTCAGCTCAAGCATCCATGACAGGTGGCCATGCAATCTCTGCTAAAAAACCTCCATGGAGGGAGAGTCCACAACCTCCCAAGGGAGACTGTTCCACAAATAATGAATGGAAGGGAACGGAATAGAATACAGTGGTACCTTGGGTGACAGATGCTTCAGGTTACAGACGCTTCAGGTTACAGACTCTGCTAACCCGGAAATAGTACCTTGGGTTAAGAACTTTGCTTCAGAATGAGAACAGAAATCACGCAGTGGCGGCGTGGCAGCAGCGGGAGGCCCCATTAGCTAAAGTGGTACCTCAGATAAGAACAGTTTCAGGTTAAGAATGGACCTCCAGTTCTTAACCTGAGGTACCACTGTAGAATAGAATAGAACCTCAGTATCACAATTTGCAGATAGTTGCAGATATAACACCACAGATGGAAGGTTGAAAAGTCTCCTCATGCACAATCCTGTTCTCACTGAAGTCACTCCTCATTTTCAACTTCCAGCCACCAATTGTCTGAGAAGCCATGCGTTGGAGATGCACATGTGAGTCCACCACCCAATCTAAAGTGTGAAATTATCACAGGATGGCTGCAGCTGTTTCTTGATAGGTAAATACAGGGGTAGCTGTAGCTCACATGGTGCCATCCAGATGTTTTAGAGTACAACTGCCATCATTCCTAGCTCTTTGCTGGACTGGCAGGGAGTTGTAGTTCAAAACATCTGGAGAGTGCCTGGTTGGGGAAGACTGGGCTATGCAGAAAGATCCTTTGAGCAGCATTGTACATGACTGTAATTCAAACTGTGTTGTCTGAAAAGAGCTCAAGGGTCCACCCCCCCATACAACAATATGTCATCTTATTAAAATTCATGGGTATAGAACACCATAGAGTTGTTCTTCCAGCCCACCAACAAGTGCAGAAACACCATATGGTATAGCTCCTGGAGCTATACCATTCCAGAATAAATCTGCTTTGTCTGCCAAATATCTAAGTGAAATGGGCCACCATATAAAATATAAATGATACCTGTGCATCGCCAGCCAGCACATCAAGGGAACAGCCTAGGCCAGAATTGTTGTCTATTGGCAAGGGGTTCTTTATAGTTGGGAGCACTGAGTTACCTAAAGCCTGACCTGTGTTCTGAAGTAGTGTGGCTTAAAAGGGCTATAATACACGTTCCTCCCCAATATTATACTGGCATTCGCAAGGGCACACGCCAGGACTGTGGCTTCCTGCTCTCTCTCAGATGGTTCCTCCAACATGCAAGGTGGGTCATGTAGGAAACCTTTCCTATTGGGCAAATGTCTGGGCTCCATGGGGGAAGCCAACCACTTTGGGCAGGGAGGGGGCACAGTCCCTGCTGCTCCCACACCCCTAAGCCCTAAGGGGAGAAATGGCAGCTCAGTCACCCCACGTGGCTGAGTTTTGGGGAAGTGGAAATGCTGATGGCAGCTCTTCCAAATTAGAGTCATCATAACATGCCATATGTTGCAATCAGGAGCTTGTTGACAACATTTCCATCTTTGCTGCACCCTAACCATTTCCCCACCCTACCTTCACTCAGCCAAATGTTTAAAATAGGTTCTAAAGATAGGCTCTGCAGCATCCTCCTCCAATCAGTCCCTCATGCAAGTTTATCACCAAGGTCTTGACGCCTTCGCTCTCGCTATCTCATTGCGAATTGCCTCGTTCAGGGCACTCTCCAAGCATTCAGGAAACAGAACACCGTGCTGGTTCTTTTCTTTAGTATTTTTTTTTAAATACTGCTCTTCATTTAAAGGCAACAGCCTATTAGCAGTTGACCTATTGACCTCTAGTATCATCTTCACCAACCTGGTGCCCTCCCAGTGTTTTGACCTACAACTCTTGTTGGCTGTAGCCACCAGAAGAGAAGGTTGTCAAATACTTGCATACTTCACCTTGCATACTCTTTGTTTCTCTGATAGCAAACTCAGATGTCTAGTATGTTTTGAAAAGGGTAACTTGATAGGCAGAATTTGCTACTTAGCCCTGAAGAAACTTGGCTCTTCCTCAGCATGGTACCCTCCAGAAGTTGAACCACAACTCCCATCATCTCTGGCCATATACCATGCTGGCTGTGGCTGATGGGAGTTGGAGGCCCAACAATAATGTATGGGGGGGGCACCAAGTTTAGTAGCTAATTATTATACTATAAACAGCAACTCCCTGTTTGCATGGGGGTTTGTGTTCCAGGTAATCATGTGTGTTGGCGGAGTGTGCAAAAGCCTGCCCCACTCTGCCTCGTTCCATTCCCTTCCAGGGCCAAAAACAGCATGCACATTCAAAATGTTTGCTGCTTGTATTAAAATGTGTGTTCTTGGGAAGCCACTGATATTTATTTGGATGTGAAATGTGAACTCCTATTAAGGATCCCATTTGATCCCATTTAACTGCCTCATTCTAGCATCTCCAGGTAGAGCTGGGAAATGATCCTGCTTAAAACCTTGGAAAACTGCCAGCCAATGGATAACACCAAACTAGATAAACTCAGTATAAAGCAGTTTCCTATGCTCCAACGGGGCAAGAAGTTCAGCTCTGCTTACCTGTGCACAGTGCTATTTTTCTAGAAAAAGAGGTGCCAGAACTTACCATGAACACCTCTGTTATTCTGTTAGAATGGCAGTGGCGCCCACCTGAGAGGTTCCGGCATTGAGTTCCAGTGAGTTCTGGCTGAAAAGAAGCCCTGCCTGTGCATACATTTTATTGTAAAATCTGGCCACTTGTGGCAAGTTTGTCATTTGGCGAACGTGGTTGCTGCTATCATGTCTAGTGTGGCTCTTGGTGAAGTCTGAATATGTGTTGATGGAAAATCCAGGAAGGAAAATCCAGAAGATCACCAATAGCTGTGGTAAAAACATATTAGGCTAAATCACTGACAGCTTGCCTTCTTCAGTGGTGCTTCTCTGAAGCAGACTGCCTCACTCGCTCCCCTGTGGCAAAACCAGCCCTGCTAGGTGGTGCTTTGAAATCTTGTTTGCTTCCATGGCCATGAAAACAGGAAGTGCCTGACTGGTGGAAGGAATCTTCTGATGGGCATTGAAAATAGGCATTATGGGAACCCCAAAGAATGATAAAGACCCTGTTACCTCAAACAACATTGCTGTTCTCTCTTTCCATGGTGCACCAGAAATTATCAGAGGGGGTGCTTGAGAATTCTGAGGCTGCCTCTCTTACCTCTAGATTAAAAATGTTCATTGAGGAGGGCTGGCTGCCCAATTCTAGGTCTGCTCCAGCCCCAGTGAACACAACCATCATTTCACATCCCTCTTTTTTAGTGCAACAGGGCTTCTTGCAAAGTAGAGGCTCCCCAGAGCACATGTGTTAGCACTCTACCTAATATCTGGTCATTGATATATTAAATGGAAGATCTGCCTGTGAGTTGCATCAGTCATCCTAATTGACTCATCAATTGCCATTACACAGAACTCCTTTGTGTCATCTTTTGCTGACAATCCAGTCTTCTACATCTGATGCCAGCCTAGACAGCCCTTCAAACAAATAGCATGTATGATGGAAAAACCTCATTTGATACATTAAACACTCTCTGTTTTCACACCTTCTGCAGCATCTGTTACAGCATCTGCTACAGCATCGTAACTTTCCTTGATCATATCTGAGCCCTCCGTCGGTGTGGGTGGGAGAGTGGGTGTTTGGTTCTGCTAACTGCACGGAATGCAAGAGAAATGAGGAATTCAAGAATCACCTGGGCATTCAGGGAAACCAAAATGCCTGGTATATGATCCATTGAAACTTACCTAATTGAATGGGCAGCATTCAAGTAATTGCATCCATCCATGGACAGAAGAAAAAAGGCAATGTGGAGGAACTGAGCACCCAGCTTGTGATGCACGGAGTCAAGTTTCCATTAATTCTACTGGAATTGGTGCATTTCCTACCTGTTCCCTACATACCTGGATTTCTGTTGTATCCACATAGAAACATAGGGAGAAACATAGGAAGCTGCTGTATACCAAGTCAGATTATCGGTCCAGCTACTTCAGTATTGTTTATATGCAGACTGTCAGCAGCTCCCTAGGATTTCACACAGGGAGTCTTTTTTTCTGCCCTACTTGGAGATCTTGGGGATTGAACCTGGGACCTTCTACATGCAAAGCAGATGCTCTACCGCCAAGAAGAAGAAAAAAAGTTTGGATTTGATATCCCACTTTATCACTACCCTAAGGAGTCTCAAAGCAGCTAACATTCTCCTTTCCCTTCCTCCCCCACAACAAACACTCTGTGAGGTGAGTAGGGCTGAGAGACTTCAAAGAAGCGTGACTAGGCCAAGGTGACCCAGCAGCTGCATGTGGAGGAGTGGAGACGCGAACCCGGCTCACCAGATTACAAGACTACCGCTCTTAATCACTACACCACACAGGCTGACCTGAAACCTAAGAAATTAATGAATGTCAGTATCTAGCTAATATTTGGGATAGGAATGTAAAATGCAAACTACAAGGAATCCCTGGGCCAGCTTCTGCAAACCAGCCTGTTCTTGAATGCAAGCCATTATGAAACAATTGCCAGGCATCCACACATCAAAGAAGGTACGTAGGTCTGGGGTTGCCAAGGTGTTGGGAAGGACCATGAGGTGACAGGAAAAAATCTCAGTTTTACAGGAGGCTTAGGGGTTTGGTGAGAGGTGCACTGGCAAGAAGAAGGAGGACAAAGGCCAGAACTACATGTGGGAACCATCCTGGCACTGGCTGGAGGAGGCTTCACAGGAGCTATGACTGGCTGCTGCTTTGGACCCAGGCTTGCTGAAAAATGTGAGGGGGAATGAAAGACACTCTCTGCCTCCAAAGTCCAAGTTTGCTATCAGTAATGAAGTAACAAGCAGAACCATTAGGAAATTTCAAATTTTACAACATTCAGAAAGGAGATTTACCCATTTTAGTACTGTAAAAAGTTATAGGATTAGACTCTATAGGGTTAAGAACACAGGAGGCTACCTTATATTTGGTCAGTTTATTGGGTCCATCTAGCTCAGAAGCTGTTTGCGGACAAACGCCGTCTCCCTTGGCCAATAAAGTGAGATGAGCGCCGCAACCCCAGATTCGGCCACGACTGGACCTAATGGTCAGGGGCCCCTTTACCTTTACCTTTACCTTTAGCTGAGTATTGTCCACACTGATGGGTAGTGGCTCTCTAGGGTTTCAGTTATGGGTCTTTCTCAGTCTTACTTGGAGACATGCCTTAAGCATCTTACTGTGGCAGTGCTCTTCTGTTTCAGTTTGGAGCTATGTCAAGCTGTCCAGTAAGAGATCCATAGTGGCACTGGACATGCACTTGTAGTGGTGAATCCAGGTAGTCAGCAGTAGATAGCAGGTAGCAAACGTAGGATCTTGGAGAGCTCCTAACAAACAGAGATATTGTTCCAAGAATCCAAACATTGCTTTGTTCACTGGGGCATCTGGTAGCTGCACACAAGAGGTTTTATTTGCTACTGAGTTAATAGCTTTCCTTGTACTCTAGGTTCTGGGAAGGAGTAGAGTAGGAGTATACAACATGATGCTCTCCATATGTTGCTGGACTCCAGCTCCCACCATCCCTGACACCATTGCCCATGCTGGCTTGGGCTGATGGAAGTCCAGAAACATTAGTAGAGCAGTGTTGGTACCGCACTAGCTACTCCTGGAGTAGTCTATGGGATATCTCAGTGAGAGGATTGAAGATCTTAGGTTGCTCTGGCTGTGTGGGTGTGTGCCTACATAGATCTAGTGGGCATATTGCCTACTGCCACACACTAGTTGCAATAGCAGAAATCTTCTACCAAATACAGTTCTTGGTCCTGATGACCTAAAAATGGGTATTTTATACCATTGCCTTTGTAGTGTGGATTGATCTCCCCTCTGATGTAAATGAAGCATCACCTACTAGGTATTTCAGACACCTTATGGATATGTGGCTTTTTGACCAGACTTTCCCTGATCCACAAGATCGGATCCTGTTATTTCTTAACTCCTGTTTCTAACTGTTCTTGTTTTTATGATACTGTTTCATTGTTTTTATGCTATTTGTGTACATTGCTTAGGGATTTTATAAATGTTAAGTGGTTTATACATGCTTTTAATTAGAACAGTAAGCTTATAGAACCTCCAGAGTCAAAGGCACTATACCACTGAATATTAGTGGCTGTGGCCTGCGCATTAGGAGCTTCCAAGCCTTGCTTGCAGGCTTCCAAAGCACCATCTGGCTGGTCACTGTGGGACGTTGGATGTTAGACCAGATGGGCCCTTTGGTCTGACCATGCTGTTTTTCTAAGGTTAAAAGCACCCGGCATATTTTCAGCCTTTGAGTAATGAAGCAATGGTTGAAAGGCATCAGTCAGTCTTGACATTTTGCCAGCCCTATTCATAGCCAAGGTGTGGTCTACTCCACCCTCTCCCCTCCATGAACCTAGAGTGAAGCTTGATCCTGTTGTAAAACCTCAGCACAGAAGCAAATATAAACCTCCAATAAAAATAAAAAAGGCTTGCAAAGGGCGCCTGATCTAGGGGGGTGGGGGTGGGATAAGTCTGTTGGACTGCATGTCTGTATTTGTTAAAGTGTTCCCGAATGAATTGCTCTTCCCTCGCCAGTCATACATGTGTCTCATTCTAGGGATCTCTCTATAACTAGGCAGCTGAGACTCGGAAGGGCAAAGGAGATGGTAAACCAGCCCTAAGTCAATAACTCTTCTTCTTCCACTCTGCGGTGCCAAGAGGAGAACTGTGCAGGGAATTCTACGGTTCAGGCACTGCTCATCTTATTGTGATGGCCCATGTCAGGAAGGCTCTCTGTCAACTGGGCACTGTTTAGCGAGTTTGTCCTCAAGTTCAAAGCAGTGCCACCTCTCCCCCCCCCATCTTCACCACGGCTTGGGATGTTTTCTACCCTTTGACCTCTCTGTTGACTCAGGCCTCTTCCCTTTTGAGGTCAACATCAAAATAGAGATGTATGTCTATCTGAGCTGACCATGGCTCTGACTCCAGAGATCAAGGATTTTAAGGCCCATTTGTCTTCCCATCTGTCAACCAGCATTTGAAGCTCTCTTAGTCTTCTATTCTTTTGGACAAGTGTGAAAATGGGGAGGGGGGATTCCTGTTTTCAGTGAAGCCCTCCGCCTTTTTAAAGCTGCTTTTTTTTTTGCCAAATTCACTCCTATTAAGAGACCTTGATGGCACCCTGAATAGATCAAAAGCCGCTGGGTCTCCTCTGAAACTTTAATGCAGACAGATAGGACATTCTGGGCTGAGGGGGGTGGGGTTTGGAGTGGATACCAGAATCTGGATTTTCTTCCACGCTCTTCCTACTGAATCAATCCAGGCAGCTTTCATAATGATGGGTGTGCTCCCCTCCCCTCCCCTCCCCTCAAAAGGCCTTGGCACTTAGTGATTCAAGGTGACCATGGAAGGCTGCCCCTTTTCTGGAGCCTAGCATATTTGCTGCATTGAGAAACGGGGGATATTTTCCCTCACAACTTCACTTTCCTGGGTTTTGGCTTCTTCGGACCAGGAAGGAGCAAAGCCAAGTCCCAAGAATTTGATCTGATCTCAGAGGCTGTTGAATCACTCACACCTGCAACCTACATGTAAAGCACTATTATATCCCTTTAACAGTCATGGAGGGTTCTAGGAACTGTAGTTTCTCAGACTGTAGTTTGTTGACCTTACAGTGTGGCATTTCCCAGCACCCTCAACAAACTACAGTTCCCCAGATTCTCCATGACTGTTGAAGAGGTTTGAGTACTTTGAATGCATCATGCAAATGTGGCATCACAAGTCCAAGAGCTTCTTTTAAAATTGTTGATAACTCTGTGGTAGTTAACTCTGCAAAACAATTTTTTGAACAAAATGTGGGGTAGCCCTTAACAAACAAAGCTTTAGGTATACTAAAAAACAGACTAGGGATGAGCGATATCTGGTTTTCAACATCATGATATAACAGCAGCTAAACATTGTGATATTCTAATATATCACTGTGTCTGAAATTGGAGATCAGGCATGGGGATGAGGGGAAGAGCAGCCACGGAGACTGGAGGGTGGGGAGGAGAGGAAGTGGAGTCACCTCCACCACATGGTTTGAGTGGGAAGGGATGGGGATGTGGGGGGGGGGATGCATCAAGCCACCATCAGCAGGGCAGCCAGCGAAGGTGCACATCCACTGTGGCTGTTGCGGCTTACCTGCTAACTGAGAAAAGCTGTTCCACCTTAGTGCCAGGGGAAGGTAGTGCCATGATGCCTTGAAGTGAGGGCAATCAGCTGCCCTGTTCTTTGTTAGTGTGAGGGGAAGGCAGCGCCTTGCAATTGGCTGCCCTGGTCTCCCTCAGCATGAGGGAATTCAGCCCAGATCAGCAGCATTATTGGCCATGATCATCCTGCGATATCAGTGGTGCCTTGAAATTGACTGCCCTGCTCTCCCTCCTGCGAGGAGCGATATATTGCTGGGTTGAAGTTGTTATCACAGTGTGATTTCAAAACCAATTTTGGCCAATATATTGAAAAATCAAACAGCACTAAAACAGACCATAAAAATTGTGATATTACCATGCAAAAATGTCAAAAAATTAGTTGAGTTGGGGGGAGGCAAAGGATGGGGCCACGGACCCCCTGTGTTCCACAGACCCCGAGGGGTCCCTGGACCCCTAACTGGGAACCAATGGGATAGAGACTACTCTTAAGCTAAAAGGTAAAGGTAAAGGGACCCCTGACCATTAGGTCCAATCGTGACCAACTCTGGGGTTGTGGCGCTCATCTCGCTTTGTTGGCCGAGGGAGCCGGCGTACAGCTTCCGGGTCATGTGGCCAGCATGACTAAGCCGCTTCTGGCAAACCAGAGCAGCGCACGGAAACACCGTTTACCTTCCCGCCAGAGCGGTACCTATTTATCTACTTGCACTTTGACATGCTTTCCAACTGCTAGGTTGGCAGGAGCAGGGACCGAACAACTGGAGCTCACCCTGTTGCGGGGATTTGAACCGCCGACCTTCTGATTGGCAAGTCCTAGGCTTTGTGGTTTAACCCACAGTGCCACCCGCATCCCCAACGTAAAGGTAAAGGGGCCCCTGACCATTAGGTCCAGTCATGACCAACTCTGGGGTTGCGGTGCTCAAAACTCAGTGAAGTTTTTTCCTGCCACTGTTTTTCAAGTTGCATTGCCACTTGCTGTACAACTCCAGAGAGGGGCAGAGAGATCTTCACCTGATGCACATGGAAAACCCGCCCCCAAGCTCCTATTAAAGGAAGCTGTTGCCTGCACATGTGCAAAGGTTGTTTGAACTGCACACACCTCAGCTTAACTGCAGCTTATGTTTTCAAATAAGGTGGAAGCTGGTTTGAGGGGGAAAACCCCACCAAACAGGCATATTTCTCAAGAAGCCCCGGGATACATATGGGCAGTGCCTGGCATCAAACAGCAGGGGTGAGAATGGAACCGGAGGAAGTGGCGATGCATGCACAGCCATAGACATTTGGAATGTTGTTATAGAAAATATGGAATAGGTTGTAATACCGGATATCACTTTACATATCAGTTTGTTTTCTGTGGGAATTGGGTGGCAAAACATCCTGGTGCTAAAAACAGGCGACGGAAAAGCACATTTTGCTTTTGTCAATTTCAGAAGTCTGTCCCTCTAAAAGAAAAGAAATAGAAGGCTGATTTCCCAATTCTTATGAGACAAAATTCTCATATGTGTTTGCAAGGAATACTCAGTGCTTCGACTTACAAAGCAATGATCCTTCACACACATGGGCACACCCCACAAAAAGAAAAAAACACACGAAATCTTAGCTGTGGACAGTTTTCATCTTTTGCCTAAAATCTTGAGTGCTCTGCCTCTGTTTTGAAAAATCCTAACTCAAACCACACGGATGTGCACCAGTCCTTGAGCTACAAATGTTTGCACATGGTTTTCATTATGACTCACATAAAACTGAAGTAAAGTACAGCAGACTTTGGTGATAAAACCATGTGGTGTGCAAATATTAAAATTTATCTTGAGGTCTGAAGAAGAAGAGCTTCACCTTGCTGAGCTATTCAGATGAATAATTTCCTTGGAGGGAACAATGATGAGGCAAGAAAAGGTGCGGTCATTAGGTGAGAAGTTGAACTGGAATCCCTCACAGTGGGAGAATTTATTTTTTATTTAAAAGTATTTCTAAAGGGCCCTTCTTCTGAGATTTCTAGGGAGGTGCACGTAATGTATATAGAGTGAATGGGGGCACTGCTTCACCAACTCAGCCTGCCATCAGTTCAACCTTGCCTGACTCCTTTCTTACAACCAATCCCTCTGGTTCCTTAGTCCACATAGAACTCAGCAAGGAGAAGGATTGGGAGAAAACTGGAATTGGGCCACACTCGTGCTATACATATAAAGCAATATGGTACCACTTTGAACATTTGTGGCTTCCACCAAAGAAATCTGGGAGCTGTAGTTTGCTAAGCATGCTGAGACTTCCTAGGAGACATGTATTCCCCTCACAGAGCTATAATTCCCAGAGTTCCAAGGGAAGAGGGCAAGACTATTAAACTAGTTTGGAGATGGCAGATCTGGGAACAGAATAGCAATGGTGTGCAGTGAAATTTTTTGTAGGGGATCAGTTAGGGCCAGAGATGCCAGCTTGCGAGGGCGATTGGGGAGTCAGAGGTTGTGCATGTGACATCCCAACATTGTGTGCTTGAGCACTGTGCCTCCCTCCCTAAGCTGCCTCCCTCCCTCCACAAGCTTCCCGGGGTTTGGGAAGGAGGTGCCAGGCTTTAATACTCTAATTTACTGGGAACATTTAGGGGACAAGCCTCGTTCCCCTAGTCCAGGGATTAGGGATCTACTGCATCCAATGGGACTTTGTCCTGACCCAGCATGGCTCTTCTTAGCTTTCTATGTTGCTGAGACTCACAAGCAGGGAGGGTGTTGTCAGATTCTGCTTGTGGACTTCCCAATGAAGCATCTGGTTGGACAATGCAAGAACAGGATGCTGAGCTAGATGGGGCCCCCTTTTGCCTGACGCAGCTGGACTCTTCTTAGATTCTTCATCCCTCCCTCTTGAGCCTCTGCTGACCAGCCCCCAGAAACCTGCTTTCCTGGACCTGTCCCCACCCAGTTTCTATCTTTGAATCATTGACGCCTTCTTGGGACATGACCTTTCATGAAGGAGTGCTTCGCATAAGTAAATTAATTACTAATAAACCATCCCTCTTTCAGAATGCTGTATACTGGCCTCACCCAGGGTCAGTGTGGTTATGTTTATCCCAGACAGCGGCTGGCCCTAAGACATCCTGGCGCCCCAAGGTGGAAAACCCAACTGGTGTCCCTCTCTAGCCCCCAAGGTCAAAATAAAATAATAAATTAAATGAGTGAGCATCTGCTGTCCTCTTTGCATGCACCCTATGCTTGCTGCCTGAGCAGGCTGCTCCTCTGTGAGGGAAAGGCTACATTTGGGGCTTCCTTTGGGGGGGGGGGAGAGGCAAGCAAAGTGGAGGGATTGTGATTGAGGTGTATACTTTCAGACATGGGGAATATTGCATCCATTATCCTGATTATAATACGAGCTCTTCTCTCCTGTTTTCTAGCATTCCTTTCAAAGTGCAGTTCCTGTTGTGCTTTGGAACTGTGGCTTTTTGACTGATACACTGGAATGTTGTGCTAGATTTCATTCATATCAGGGGGTGTGGTGTGACACAACAATGAAAGTCATTGGATGACGTCACGGCTCCCCTATGCTTTCCAAGGCTGTGTACTTCTGATCTCCCTTTTTTTAAAAAAAAACCCAAAACCAAACCAAAACCCCAAAACAAATTCCACTACTTTACTCCTGCATTTGGCTAAAATAAGGAGGCTACAAGCGGATCCCCCCCCCCAATAAAAAACACAGAAATGAGCAGTGAACTTGTGCGATATTCCACTATCTTTCTGGAAGTGGCTTTTACATCGTGTGAAAGCTCAAATATAATGCAGAAGCTATCAATTAAGGGAATACTGGGGTAATGGAATAAACTGCTGTGTGAATGCAGCCGAAGTTTATGAAGGGTGTGAACAGAGAGGAAGTTTTCTCTTTCTTTCATAACATCAGAACCCAGCAGGGTCAGCCAATGAAGCCGAACAGTGGGAGGCAGAGGTGGTGGGAGACAGCCCCTTCCATTTTGCCGCCTGAGGCAAAACAAGGGAGGTGTTGCTCTGTGTGCATGCCACTTACTGGGCACCCCAACTTGCTGCCCCCACCAAAGCCTCACCGACCAGGGTCACACAGCTGCAGCTTCTGGGTTCCAGAAAGATATCACGAGAGTCCCACAAGCTCATATGGGACTCTTTTGAGATCTTGCAGGGCTCTCACAAGATCTTGCCAGAACCCAGAGGCCACCACAGCCCCTTATCCAGCCAGCAGGGGCAACTGCATGGAGGCACCCCTTGGATTCCACTGTCTGAGGCGGCTGCCTCAGCTTACCTCATGCACAGGCCGGCCCTGGTGGGAGATTAAAGCCAGACCAAAGGAAGTGAGTCACACAGAAAATACTTTAAATAAATAACTATTTACCAAAAACCTTTTGCACAAAGGTTTTCCTGACCGGCTGATGTCTGCTTCGCCCTGGTACTGTAACTGTGTTTTACTGTTTTGTTGTTGTGTCTTATTAACATAAGAAGAGTCCAGCCAGACCAAAACCTCATATAAATCCAGCATCCTGTTCTCAAAGTGGCCAACTAGAACCCCAATATTATTTTTATTGTAGTTAAGTGCCTTGGGGTTTTCATTTATTTTTCAAAAACTTTTGAAAAGTTGCATAGAAAGCATTTTAAATAAATGAATGAATTTCTACACTGTTCTTAGTTACATTACACCTCTCCAGCCACTTTCTCCACACTTAGGATATACACACCATATTTAGGGTTCATTTCTCTTGGGGAACAGGACTGTGCTGGGTTATGGTGAAGTGACAGACCTGTTATCATGGCTTTCAAAGCAAGTTGTATGGCAAGCAGTCAGTCCCCTGCAAACGGTGAAGCAAAACAAAGATTACCTCACAATTCTAACCATGCCTCAACAGAAGTAAATCCTACTGAATTCAATGGGGGTTTCTCCCATGTAAGCAAGGTTAGGATTGCATCCTTAACTGCTACCTATTGAGAAAAGGTTAATATTCAGTGTCTCGTCAGACCTCAGATATCTGGCTTGAGATTGTGGGGAAGCATTTTTCTTTTCCTCATGTGAGAAACACACATGCTTTCGCTCACACAGACACATTTCTTTTTTAACCCTGCCAGATTACATGAAATTGCACCTTGAAATTGACACATTACAGTTCCAAGGCATAAGCAGACCTAAGGCAATTTGGAGACATTACACCTAGGTAGAGGTGGCACTTTGTGGGCAATTGCAGCAACAGAAGAGGGAACACATCTTTTGAAAGCAATTTTTTCCTGTTAAAATATGACCATTTGCAAACCAGACAGCCAATCTTGCTGAAATAAGGCCGCCTGGCCGTGTCATCTGAAGTTCTGTACTCATCTTTTGCATGGTGTAATTTTTGTTGTTGAAAGGATCCCTGAAAAGAGAAGCTTTCAGAAGGGATATGTAAACAAGAAACATCTCTACTTCCTTTTCTCATCATGACTCATCTGCATCTTAAGGACTACTGTGTTTGCATTTTATTCCATCTGATTTCATCCAAAGTGTTTATTTTTGCACAGTGATTTTGTAAATGTCACTATCAATGGGAATAAGCAAGACAAGCTTTGCAAGTTATCTGCTGCTATATTCAAACAAATCTCTGTGCAAGAACTCAGCTTCTTTGCCACTTCATAGCTGACTGTTGTTGGCATCCATCTGAGGTTGACTTCAAATGGTTGCCTAAGCAGCACAAAGATGACCTCCCTGGGGCACAAGCCTGGGCATGGTGTATGGAGATTTTGGGCTGCCAGAAAACAAGATCTCCCTCTGAGCTTTGCTGATGTGGTCCAATGGAAAGAACAGCAATACGTTTGGCACCTGCTTGGCTGCAGGACTTGCCAGAAGGAGGTGTACAAGGGACTCCACTTTGGAGTTGTGTAGCATTTACTCCTTAGTCCTTTCTTCTCCCAAAGATGTCTCACAAGACAGCAGAGGTTTAGGATCAGAGTTTTCCTTCTGCTAGATGGTCTGTCTTCCCAGGTTGATGAGTCCTATCTGCCCCTCACTTCCCTCTAAAGCTTGTACAGAAACCACCGTCTTGACCAGTGGACCCTTGTCCACTCAATCCACTGGAGCCTGTCTTCACACAGAGGGAAGTCCCTAACTCACAGAGGGTTTGAGACCCATCAACTACCTCCACCTGGTTTAGCCAATCAGATGAAGCCACTCCCAGGTTGTGGCCGCTGTTGCATGCTGACAGCTTTGAGGAGCCACAGGTGAGAGCTGAGTGCAGAGTAAGGACCAAAGGTGGATAAACTTTCCCAGAAGGAGCTTGGGGTGTCCCCACCAGAAGTACTACCCCTCCTCCCAACACTCCATACACCCCCAAAATAGGCATCACTTCACAAATTGATGTTTGGAAAAAGCAAAAAGATGCTTCCCATTGTTCTTAGACTGCACAATCCAAAGCTATTATTAAACTTAAACACCTACACACCCAACAAGAGCTTAAAATATACTGGCATGAAGTAGTGTAGCATCTTGGCAGCATGACAGAGCAACCAGCAGAGTTCCCAGCTGATATTCACGTGAAGATTAGGGATGAAAGGATTCTCTTTGTCCCATTGCTTTACTGCTTCCCTAGTTCTCTCTTCCTCTGTGTTCTACTCCTCCTGGATTCGAGTTTAAATTTTAGAAATGATCTTCATTAATTATGGAATCAATGTATAATCATAGTTTCCTCTTCCTTGGGTTCCATTGCATTCATCAGTAAAACACTGCAAAATTGGCAGTCTTAATGTGATCTGCGTCTACAATTGCTGGAATGGATCCAAGTACGGTAATCAGCTTCATCCAAGCATGCCTGAAACTGAA